>NW_026606878.1:755000-1232500 GCF_029890125.1 Rhinichthys klamathensis goyatoka
CCCATACAACGAAAAAGGCTCCTCGGAGCCGCACAACCCGAGCGAGAAGCTCTTGTTCCGGCCCAGTTCAAGCGCGCAGGAGCGGCTCCAGGCGAACCCGACGCGCCAGTACATCCTCTCTCTCCTCTATCCGCCCTTCGGCCCGCTGTGGGTTCGACAGGGGAGGCTTCATCGGTGCCGCAGGGTGGAGGTGGAGAAGGTGAGGGTGTCAGAGAGCGGGTGAGGAGCAGCAGCGGGCATGTCTCCTCCTGAAGCTGTCCGTCAGTCCCCGCGATGGGGTCGACATCCGCAGCCGCTCGCCGCCGCTGTTTACCGCACAGCTGAGCGCGTTGCGTCACCAGGGGCGGGGCTGCTGATGCTGCGAGGGGGCGCGCGGATTCTCGAATTCTCCACTCTCATTGGTCAGCTCTACTGCTGTAATGAGAGAGTTTGATAACAAAAATTTCGTAATAGCTTATAACATGAAATCAAATGTCATAAATGTACAGATGCTTAAATTCCTTGCCTACAAGAAATAGTGGATAAAGTAGCTTTGCAACTAACTCCACAGATTAGAAGCGATCATTATGTTTTATTTACACATACATTATGACTAGAAACACATATAAACATAAATGTCTAATGAAAAGTGAATGCATGCAGTGGCTCAAAATACCTTAATGATGTAATTGCACTATATAACAAAATATCAAACCAACGGCATTTAATTAAAAGAAAAATGACACTAACCTCAGTTTTAGTCTAATAGAGATATGGTAATAGAGATTAGCATGGTAATGGATATGGCAATGTTAATGTATTTGGTCTTGGCAGTATTAGATCTGCCACACTGCCTCTGCTACAGTCCAAGTATTGAGATTTGCTACTGCCAAAACATCATCAGACATTGATGTAAGCATGTAAGACACACTTTTGCACATGTAACATACATGAATTCATCCCTGTAGCAGATCTATACAGGTGACAGCAACACTACTAGTATTTGTTTGAATGTTGAGCCGCAGCTCATTGGCCGCTGATGCAACAACAACCAATCAGCTGTGCTATGTAGATAATGATGTGATGCTACCAAATTGAGTTAAAGACCTCTCAGCCTGCACCATCTAGCGCGTTATGCCAGAACTAGGTATTTATATAAAATTCTATACATTTAAAACTGAGATGTTCCATCTTTTAGCCACAAACACATATATAACGCATATAATATAAGTTTTTTGAGTGTACACACCCATTTATGTATGCATACTGTATATGTGTGTGTATTTATTTTAAGTGATAAAACAATGCAATTATTTAAAATTAAAAGAGTATTTGGTAGGACAAAACTAAACAAATAAAGAATTTTTTTTCTCTGAACCTAAAAAAAAGATCAGACTATTTTTAACAGCAGCTTTATTTAATAAGGCTTCTGAGCTTTGTTATAGACAAACAAGGAAAAAAAAAAACGAGATAACACTCCAAGCCCTCTCACCCCCACAGTTCTCACATCATCAAATATATTTACAGGCAAATAATACATACACAGTGCCTCATTTATGCTCAAAGATGTGGCAACACTCCTGAAGCACTGTTAAACATGGGACCACACAGTGAGAGACGAAGCAAAAAACAAATGCCATTCAGAACATAGCAAAACATCAACTTATTGTAATCTTTTGAAGGTCTTTCCGCAAATAGTTAAGTGTCCCAAACAAATGACGTGATGCTGATGATTGGAACCACACCCAAGAAGGAGATCTTCACTGCCTCCATTAATCAACATATTTCTATCCAAAACCCTCAAGATATTGGCTTGTCCTCCATTAAACTTGATGAATACTGCACCTAGAGACATCAATTCAAAACAAGCATTTGGGTAATGGCAAGTACACGTAGCTTAATCATACAGTAAATTTATAATAAGACAAAAATAATTTTAAAAAGTCAAGGGCTATATGTGGAAAGCACATTTACAAATGCAGTTTCGGTGCATACTGCGACCAACTCAACTGTGTCACTTGTGCATTCTAACTCTCATCCACCACACGCATGTCAAAGAAAACGTATCCAAACCAGGATTTGATTACACAGTACAAGGGTTCAAAAAGATCGCCGTCACATAGCCCTGTGGCCAATCAGTTTATAGACAGCCACTTTGTAGAGAGGACTGATCCGTTTCCCTGAGGAATACAAACTGTGAGATGGTCAACGAGAGGCACGCATACAAATACATTTGCAATTAACACACAGACAGACACACACACACACTCTCTCTCTCTCTCTCTCTCTCTCTCTCTTCGTCGCTCTCAGACACAGAAAATGATCAAGTTTTCTTTGTTCCCAAAGAGCATCCATTGAAAGAAAGCTTCATGGGACTTTTCAAGGAAGCCAGGACCTTCGACTTACAAGATTTGGGAAAACAGCACCTCTCTTAATCAAAGGTTGTGGTGCGTTTGTGTGTGTGTGTGTTTGTGTCCATAACATTCAACACTACAGCCTTAAGCTTGGCAACAAACTCTAAATCAAAGCAGATTTACTATAGGTGAGCAGCCTGCTTCCCTCCTGCTCCTAGAATGACACGGGCTGCTCTGATTGGATAAAGGAAGTAGGTGGCATCATTCTATCTGCTCTGATTGGTGGAAGAACCCAGAGAAGAGGAAATAGAGGACGTGTGTGCCAGGAATCTGTTTCCCCATGGTCATAAAACGATGTGCTTGTGAAAAGCAGCATTGAAATGTGCCGAAATGTGCTGTGTTTGCCTCTCCAAATCACTCTGCCTCAGGTCCTTCACCAGGTGGTGCTCTAGGACTGACTGTAGGAGCTGTTCTGACTCCCGTTTGAGCTCTGGTCAGTCTCACTGTATTAAGAACAAGAAGAAAATACAAGTGCAAGAGTGAGATGAAATAAAACATGCTTAAAAAAGGGCTTTTCCACTTTTCTAAAACTAAAAAAATATTTTTTTTTAAATCATTTTCAGTAATTGAAATAAAGCTGTAATAAAATAATATTAATAATGAGCTTAATAATAATAATAATTAATAACTATAAATAAAACAAAATTTTATACAATTTTAAAAACGTATGCAACGTATACAAAATGTTGCATGGGCAACTAACTGCAATAAAGTAAGTTATTCATAAAGTACTAAAACTAAAAATTTAACAAAAATGAAAGCTATATAGAAATATAATAATAATAATAATAAAAGCACATTACAAAAACAATCTAAAATTAAAAAAATATTAAATATTAATAAATAATATAAAAGTAAAAAAAGAATACTAAACTAACACCAGTTTTTATAACCATGGGTTAAATGCGAAAATTGTTTGTAACTCAAAAAATTGTGAATTTAACCTTTAAGTGTTATAAAAAGTATATAATTGTATTATAATTATCTAGGACATATTTTTTAAGAATGTAAAGGTGCAGTAAGAGATTTCTGAGAAACACTGTTGATATTTGAAATCAACCCAAACAAACACACCCGTCCCTTTATTGCTCCACCCCCAAAATACACAAACACGCAATACACAGTGAATGTCTCTTGTCTTTATCAGAGCGAAGCAAAATTATGCTTTGCAAAAAATGAAAATGATAAACGACTGGTTGTTAGTCGCCAGTAGCACAGCAGCTCCAGACAAACAATGACACTCAAAGCTGTTCTGTTACTATAGGTAATATTAAAACAACAGCATATCTAGGTTCTGTGAAACATAGTAAAACCAATGTTACTCACGAATGGAGCAGAAACAACGCAACCTCTGACCTTTTCAGACCTTCCCGCTTCGGTCTCTCCAGTACTGGAAAGCGTTTCTTATATTAACGCGAGTCCTATTGCTCTTCCCTGATCATAACCCTTATTTTTCCAGTGGTATTCCTCTGACCTTTCTCTTTTATAATGTCTCTCAGCCATCTCTCTTTTTCTACAGTCTTTTTTCAAATCCCCTCTTGCTCTCTCTCTCTCTCTCTCTCTCTCCCCCATCATGAATGTATACACTCCCTACTGCTGATTGACTACAAGTGCATTGTGGTGCTCGGTCCGATCCACTTTAAACAGTATTTCTCAGAAATCACGTACTGCACCTTTAAGAGTTGCAAAGACATTATGGAGATCTAGCAAGTGAGCTAATTTCAAATAAAGAGTAATGAAATCAGCCTCTTTTCACTGTTTCTCTTTGCAGTGGTAAAATAAATAAACACACTCCATGCTATTTCCATATAAATAAAAATACATGTGTGTGATTTGAATAACTGAGGTTAAAGAACAGCAGTCTGTCGTACCTGTTAGGAGGGGGTTTGGGTTTGGGCACCTTGTTGAGCACAGCGGCCATTTCCTTTCTATCATCAAAGTTCTTCCACTGGTCATAGAGTTTCAGTATCACCCTGATGATCTCCAGGATCTGTTGCAGAAAAGCTCCAATGTTAATGTACACTCACAGGGGGATAACATCCACAGCAAGACAGCTGAATGCGTCTTACCTTCTCCATGTCAACAGACAGCTCAGCAAACCACTGCCTGGCATCTTTCTGCTGTACCACACATGCCACATGCAGGCAGGCTGGAGAAGGAAGGACACAGTATCTGTAAGTCAGCAATTTAAATCTAAAACTTCAAGTTTTCTGCTGGCTTGCAAGCATAAGACCGGTCGGATTGGGTGTAGAAAGTTTCTTCTTACCAAGTGCAATCATAAATGGAGGATAAAGTAGACACAGGTCCGTCCTGTAGGTGTCATTCACTATCCTCCTACACACACAGAGACAGAACTTTCACATCAGACATACATGTTCACTTATTCAGCATATTTTTCAACACAGAAGAAGTAAACTTTTCTGTGAATGTGCAAGACTTCCGATTCTTTAGTTGATATGAGTAAATAACTAGAAGATCAACAAACTGTAAAACTATTTGTACTACAAACAGGTGTGTTTATGATTACAACACATTAAAATCATTAATATAATAAGATAAAAAAAAAATGCAGTTTGCAATGTTAAGAAGCATAACAGACTGTTTTTGTACAGCTTAAATAACAAAGCAAATGACACATTCTACAAATGGATGCACTCTCTCTGCGTTAGTCACCATGATTTTTTAATGGAATATTGCAGTAGGCCTATTTATTATAAATTATTTATCTGTGCACATAACTATTTTTTAAAATTCATTTGCCCTCATAATCAATAGGGAGGGGCAACCTGTAACTTACATGAGATCCACCAATAGTTAACCACAACCATCCAATTAATCCCCATGGACAAAATCAAGTCCCGCCCTACATTTTTTTTCTTGAACGAGAAGCAGTTTCACTCGGATATACATCACAATAAGGAAGAAAAGACTATCGCAACTTTCATTTCATGACTTAAAAAAAAAATAAGGTGGTCAGAAACCAAAGAGCTTTTTGGAGATGTACAGAAGCAAGAATCTCGTATAGCCAATCTTATCAGTATAAAGCAGGGGTTGGCAATGTTTGGCACGCAGGGTAATCGCTGGCACATGAGCAAAAGCGAGAGAAGTCAATGAAAGCATCAATGATCTCACAAACCATTAGCGCGACCATTGCGCATCACGAGCCGTTGAAAACAAGACAGAAAACAAGAACAGTTTGTTCTGCTGTATTTGCTGCAGTTAGCTTTGAGAAATAAGTTAATGCTATAAATTTACTTATATTATAAATCGATTTTCAACTATTCCAGTATATAGAGTCCTATTTAACACAATGACAGTGATGTGCAAACTAATTTATTAAAAGTCTAATTGAAACTTGAAAAACAAACTTTTTGGAAACATTTTTAAAAAGTATGGAAAATTGCTTCAGAAATATTTAAGGTTCTGCACTAGTTTTGTAACCAATCACATAAGCAAGTTTGAGATCGATCAAGTAATGTTTGATGGTATGGCACAGCGAATAACTAGGAAACCTAAAAATTGCACTCCAAAAAAATAGCTCCCTACACCTGGTATATAGTCTGGTCCACAATGCAACTTTTCTGTTGCATCTCTATATCGACATATAAAGAGAAGTAAACTGTGGTTGTTTGTTTTGCCGTGCCGTCTGAAGCCACACACACACTCCTCACCAAGCCAGCGGCAGCAGCATGTCCTCCTGACCCATGTCCTGCACATACTGCAGTAATGGCCTGTACGGGTGGTACACGATCAGACAGCAGTCCTAAAATAAAACAAAGCCAAACATCCATGAACACACGCTGAGAACAAACACCTAAACATTCTACTGAAGAAGAATCAACACCAACCATGAGCTCCAGTAAATAGAATTCACATTCCAGGATCTAGAGAAACGGAGAGAGGCATAAGTTCACTGTGAAATTGTCTCACTAACACGTTACGTGGACTAATTATCATCTTTCCCATTACGATGATCCATAAATGTTCCTCCAGCACTCCATAAGGCCGAGATGTTTCCCTTACAACACCTGACCGGTGGCACGCTGAACAAATAACACTTATCACCAGCCCGAGATATGAGCTGCCAAAACCATTTATCACGATAATGAGACTTTCCTACGAAGGTGTCGGGAGTGTGAGGAATGTCACTCCTGATTGGGTGTCAGATACTTGGTGATACTGAAGGCCGAATCATCACCACACACACAATCTCAGACTCTTGTCTAGCGTTTCTATCATATAAATCCGACAGTTACAAGAAGTTATTATCTAGTTATCTAGTGGTGCTGTCAGATATCCAAAATCTTGATCTGGAGCAAATTAACTCTGGCAACACTTTATGTTACATGTAAATTATGCAGAATTGCATGAAACTAACCCTGGCCTAAACCAAACCCTAATTCTTACCCCATAGTAAGTACATGAAGTTAATTAATATTACTCAGTACTTGAATGTATAATTGCACTGTAACAAGGACACCTTCAAATTAAGTGTATTCGTAAGTCTTTCAGCACAAACTATTCTCAGTAAGAGACAAATAACTTGGACTGCAATATCAAGGCCATCTGGTACAACTCGCACTCGCTTACATGCCAGATCAGTGTCTCGTGAGTTTTGTGGTGTAGAAAGCACAGAAGTTTGACTCACGTGGTTCATTCTGAAGGGAAACTCCTTTGGAAAAGCATAAGAGAACCTTGTTTTCACTGTTACAAAAAGAGAATGAGAAAATAAATCACCAAAAACATATTCTATTACATTAGTATGAAATGATTACATGAGTAAAAGACCCATTCACAGCAAGAACAATAATTATATTAGCGTCCAGCGCACGATATTGTTCTGTTTATTATAAGCGCGCGCGGCAGTTTTGTCGTCTGCCTGTTTAAAGCAGGATGGATTCTGATTGGCTGTCAGTGTTTTTATCATTCATCAGCTAGAAAAAATCATTCTGAAAGTGATTCCAATGACATTATTTCTCAGTGCCATTATGGTTATAGATGTGGTGTGGATTCTGATTTTCTTTTATATTTAGATAGATTTTTAGAACTATATCTTTATAGTTGGCGTTATAGTTATCGTCATTGGTGGCAAGTTTGCAAGCCAAAACTGAATGAATTTGAAAATTATGGCTAAAAAAAGTTTCATTAAATGCTGATTTGCACTGTATATTAATTTCTCAACATAATAAGCAAATATGTTTGTACAATTCAGCTTTAGAGAACTAAAAAAAAAACACTTCTATCACTTATACATTTCTGTAGTAGTTACTTTATATTTTTGCTAGTTACTTCAGAATACTTATACATTTCTGCTGCAGTTTGATGAATTCGTAAAATATAAATCACTTACACACAGACGTTGCTGCTGAAATAAGCCGTGTGTTCGAAACAACACCAAATTCCTGCCAAGGAAAGGATTTCCATTGAACAAAATTAAAATCTGATGCATCTTTTAATAGAAATTCCTACACTGAGAGAGTATTTACCTCGACTTTAGAGGCCAGGAATACACATGTAGGGGCCATAAGCACAGGGTCTATGCTCTTCAGAGAGTACCTGAAAAGAAGACAAGAGTTTTCTTCAATCTATCAAAAACAGAACAGCCATCATTCTAGATCATGAGTATCAATCGGTATATGGAGGAAATGATGGCTGTAACCATGGCAACGACCCACTCACCTGGCATAGAAGCGCTTAAAGTAGACAGTTGCTGTGGCGATGACCTGCTGTCTGAGTTTCAAGTGTTCTCCCAAGGCTTGAATCACTGCCATGAGATGACAAATTAAACTATGTAAATTCTTTAAAAGGCAAGGTTTATCCCAATAGACTTTGAATGTGTATATATATATATTTATATATATATATATATACACACACACACACACACACACACACACACATATATGTATATATATATATATATATATATAATAAAAGCAACTGAATAACACCTGAACATGTACATTAATGCTCTGCTGTAGCCTGAGCAAATCATACATTTCTGTACACATATTCATGAATATCATATAGAATATACTGTCTGTAAATGCAGTCACATTCAGAACAGGCCCATATTCACTCTACATTTCAGTTAGACAGGAAGATGATATATAATTTATCTCCAAACCATTGGCAAAAAATATCTGTAGCTTCCAGTACTCCTCCTCTGTGAGGAACTTGAGATCTTTCTGTCTCTCCTTCATCAGATCCTGTTTGTCCAGAACCCACTGCAGACTGGCGAGAACAAGCACATCAATTACTTCCAATTTAGACATCCTTAATGAATACTAGCAAACAAATCAACACTGCAGTTTAGATTTAATACACTCTTAATGTCAAAGAACACATACATCAATCATATACAAACTTCATATAAGCATCTAAACATCACGACACTACAATAATTATTTTTTATATCAAATAAAGGGATGAAAAGAAACTCATGCCTTGAATAACACACATTTATCCAGATTATTCATAAATTGAATTCCTCTGTGGTTTCTTCAGTCCAGAACCACTAGCCAGTCGGCTAAAGCTAATAATCCAGAGATGTATACTGTTCAAACAATAAAAGTAATTGAATCTAGTGTTTAATCTTTATCATTCCAATTACCGAGATTTGGTAAATAGTTCTCTTTAATTAGCCAAATCCATGAATTTTTATTTATCTTGCAGCTTCGCAGCAACAGCAACACCTCTAGAAATACCTTTAATGCTCTCGATTTATGTCACAGAACACGTCTCTACTTACTAATGTGAACTCTGCCAGAAGTTCCCTGCCATCTTGAGGTGGTTGAGGTAGAAAATAACCCTTAATGTGATGTTAAATTGTGTTTAAATGAAACGAAGCTCTGATTAGGATCAGACGAGGAGCGCGACACAAAAAACACTCCGTAGGATTTCAATGTGCAAAATAAAACTGTCCGGGAGGAGGCAAACTTACGCATCAGTTCCGGACAGATTCCTGCGCGAGTTTATTAGTAAATACAGTAAACGCCTTTAAATAATAATAATATAATAATTATAATAATACAATATAATATAATATAATATAATATAATATAATATAATATAATATAATATAATATAATATAATATAATATAATATAATAAGCTGATCATGTCTGTCTGCAGTTTTAATTCAGTGGGCAGAGAGTTCCATAGTCTCGTACCATTAAAAGAGAAACTGACTGACCAAATGATTTTTTTAATCTCGGAAGAACACAATCCCCACTGACTGAGGCTCTGGTTAATACAATATAATATAATAAGTTAATAACAATCTAAGTGCATCTGAAAATCTGACATCAGCTTTAAATAATATGCATTTATAATAAATTATATAAATAATATCATATAAATAATATTTACTGTATTATTGATAACTATTTAAATGTAAAAAATAATTTCTTCACTTGATAGATAGATAGATAGATAGACAGATAGATCATGTAATTACTGTGTTTGTTTATTTGTTTGTTTGTTTCCAGAACATAGTCTATAGGCTTAGGCTAGTGACATAGCGGCAATATATGATAGTCCAATTATATCAGCATGCATCTCCTTGATGAAGTCACTGGTGACTCCTTGATGAAGTCACAATCTCCAAGTTTTTAGACAGTTTTAGTGCATAGAATGTCATTATTAATAAGGGACTCATGCTTGCCAGCTTCATTAGGGAAAGCTCACTCCTCTATTTTTACCGCGGTAAAACTCTTCGCGGTGGCCCGTCAGATAGTTCAGAGATAGTTCGACTCTGTGTCAGACCAAGGTTCGACATTCCTCGTCCAGACAGCAGGTATAAAGCTCCCTCGTGAATGAGTGCGGACTGAAAGCTTCTGTCGCATCTTTGGAGACGCGCAAGGACCATCACCTTCACCATGAGTTACAGCCCAGAAAGGATGTCATCTTACCGCCGTCACTTTGAGGGTGGCCTGACCTCGTCTTCCACGCTCCAGGTCCGGGTGTCCAGCCCTTCGCCCACCCGTGGGCCCGCGCGCCACCGCTCCGCCAGTTACAACCGGAGCGGCACTTTGGGGCGCAGGACGCTCTCCGGATCCCGCAGATCACGCATGACCAGGTAAGCCACAGTAGTGGCCAAGTGATGCCTAGGAAAACAGACATCTTCACCCTTTATTCAAATATAATTTACATTCGTTTAAGCATATTGTGTAGTTGTGCTTGCAGTCAAAAGTTTTATTTGTGATAACGCAATTGGACAGGCTGTCATACAAAAACAAAAAAAAATAGTTTGAACTGATTGTTAGTCATGTATGCTTTTTCTTGTGAGCTTTTTGTTTTTCTATGAATTTTTAATAAAACCTGTTGCTTTAGTTTGCGTTTTTGCCAAATAATTTTGTCAGATAAATAGGCTACCTTAACTAAGTTTAGTATATTGTTCTTCGCTCAAATTTAAAATATTAAAACATATAGTTTACTCACATTTTGATGGCTTAATTGAGCTTGGTCATTAACCCCCCAATTATATATAATATAATTGCTGACTAAAATTAAATCCACAAAAAAATGGATTAGGCTACTAAATATTTACAGAATTTAAATGAAATATTAAAAACCTTAAATTATATAAAAATATAATAAGTAATAGGCTATAATATAATATACTATAATAATAAGTATATTATTTATAGACGTATTACTCTGATTATAATATATAATAATAATATGATTATTAATAGGGTTTAGTTCTCTATATTAACTATTAACTACAACATTTGCCTCAATAAACTCCTAATTACTGCTTATTAATAGTTAGTAAGGTAGTTGTTAAGTTTAGGTATTGGGTGGGATTAAGGGATGTAGAATATGTTCATGCAAAATATGGCATTTGATTAATATGTGCTTTATAAGTACTAATAAACAGCCAATATCCATATGCAGGCTAATAAGCAAGTTAATAGTGAGAATTGGACCCTAAAGTGTTACCAATTAAAAAAAAAATCTATTTCAAAATAATAAATGCTGTAAATGTATGTTTTGTTTCCTCTACAGCAGTGTTAGTATGGGAACGCTGTGTCTGGGCATGGGTTGGGGGGTTGCAGGAGGTGCTGTGGATCTGGACGCTGCCGCTGCTGAGAACCAGGCTTTCCTCAGCACACGCACAGGTGAGAGAAAGGAGATGGTTGCCCTGAACGACCGCTTGGCTGTATACATCGAAAAGGTAAGACACTTTACCTCTTTTGGTTTCTTTATGGTGCCCATTTTAAAGACAGCCCTGTAAGTTTTGGTGTGGTCGTTGCAGGTTCGTTCTCTGGAGCAGAGCAACAAGCTGCTGGAGGCAGAAATTGATGCCATCAAGGGTCACTATGTGAAGCCGTCCGGCCTGAGACTGCTCTATGAGGAGCAGCTGAGGGAGCTGAGGAGGATTGCAGACCAGATGAAAGTCCAGCGGGTGAGAGATGGAGGACCACAGGGCGATTATGCCTTACTCACTTACACATGTACACCATGACTCTCACTCATCTCTAGCCAGGATCGCCATGATAACTGCCTCTGTGCCCTTGTAGGACCTGGCGGTAGCAGCAAAGGATGCCATGGCAGGTCAGCTGGAAATGCTGAAGGTCAAATACGAGGAGGCTCTTGAGGCCAGAAAGAAGGCGGAGCTTGAGATCGAGGCCTTCAGACCGGTAAGAGATCCAACTTAATACAGAAAGTGTAACATCACTTGGATTTATGTAATGATGGGGTTCAAACTCCCTCTGTATACTAGGATGTGGATGCAGCCACGTCTGCCCGAATTGCCTTGGAAAAACGACTGGAAAACCTAGAAGTGGAGCTCGAGTTCCTACAGAGGATTCACAAAAAGGTTCAGACCATTTACATATCATTATGAAATCCCTATCACAGTACAGATTGCTAAGTTTAATTGTAATGTGTTAGTAATTGAAACAATAAAGGATATTGTTAGATTGCCTTCTTAATCAACATTTTCTGTATGTCAGGAAATCGAGGAGTTGATGGCTCAGATTTATGGATCGGTGGCTAAGGTAGATGTGGCCTTCTCTTTGCCCGATCTGGCCACCGCTCTCAAACAGATCCAGGCTCAATATGACAGCATCGCCGCACAAAACCTGCAGGTAATCGGTACAGGCCGCAAATAAACCTCACCATGCCTAATACTGACCTTCGGTGCTCACATGTTTTTCCCAACTGGTGTTCACTAGGAGATGGACGCCTGGTACAAAGCGAAGTTCCAAGATCTAAACAATGCAACATCACGGCACATGGAAACAGCAAGGAGCGTCAGAGAAGAAATCACAGCTTATAAGAAAGAGGTGTGGAAAATAGTGTTTTCCTCTCCTGTGCCTCATTTAACAAAAACACCAAACTGTACGGCCTTATAATTTAACTTGTGTGTGTTTGCAGATTCAAAATAAACTGAGAGAACTGGAGGTTCTTAAAAACAGGAATGAAGCACTGCTGCTCCAGATCAAAGAAGCCCAGGAGAAATACAAGAGAGAGGAGGAGGAGCTACAGGTAAAGACACGCCCCCTTCAATGTAAAACCCAAATTGGTACATCTTTTGAATAAGTAATTACTTCGCAATCGTTTAAAAAGTATGTTCTATTTAATGTGGATTTTTGTAGAGACCAGACATACATTTGTCACGTTGTAATTGTCATGTGACCTACCAGTATGAGTTGCGTCGCTTTACCGGCATTCACAACTCCAAAGTGTCCTTCAGCTGCACTTTTCAGAAGTAGTAAGTCATCCGGGTACTTTTTGCGTACAATAAATTCGGACATACTACTATTTTCGCATACTGTTTTTCGCCTACTTAAAAATTAAGTTTCTTAATTGGCATATGGCTCCATGAAGAACTTTCAACATCCATGGAACCTTTCCATTGCACAAAAGGTTATTTTAGTGTAAAAAGGTTCTTTAGATCAATAAAATGTTCTTCACACTAAGAAACAATGGTTCTTTTAAGATCTTGAAAGGTTCTTTGAGGAACCAAAAATGGTTCGGCATCGCTGCAAAAAAGAGAGTGCATGTTATAGGAAACTATGCAATTTTAGATGCAGCCAGTCAAACTTATAAACTATATAGGTTTTCAATTACCACTGAGACCTGCAGTGGCCAGTTTTTTTTTTTTTTGGGCCATCAAGCAACCATCCAGAAAACTCTAGCACCCACCCAAAATGCTTTAACAACCACACAGCAACATGCTTCAATCCCTCAGAACATCTTAAGAGTTTTGCACGAGCAAGCTACACTCACAAAACGAAGTTTATTTTAATATCTCACTAATTCATGTGTCATAGATCCGTATAAAGACTTTGAAGGAGGAACTGAAGTCTATTAAGGGGAAGATTGCGCTTCTGCTGAGAGAATATCAGGATCTGCTCAATGTTAAGATGTCGCTGGAGATTGAAATCACCACATACAGGTACTGCATTTCTGCCATTCCACCTTGAACCAACAATTCAGTGCTGCAGTGATAATGTATTTTTGAAGGCCAATCCGGAAGTTCGCATCACCCTGGTTCCCTCAACAAAAAAACGCTTGTTAATGCTTGTTTTGTCTTATTTAAAATCATTTTAAGTACTCTTGAGGCCTGCTTCGAAGTTTGCTAAGGCCCCCAAGTGGGGCCAGGACTCCTATTTGAGAACCACTTTTCTGTATAGAAGTTCTGAGAGTGTAACTCATTTTGCTGTGTCTCTGCAGGAAGCTGATAGAGGGAGAAGACAGTCGCTTATCCAGCATGGTGAGCAGTCTGTCTCTCATGAGCGCGAGCGCAGCAATGGTCAGCAGCGTTTCCGGGGCAAGCAGTCAAGGGGTCAGTGGAGCGGTGAGCTCATCCGCCTCAGAGAAGATGCTCTCCAGCAGCTCAATAGTCAACCACAACCATCACGAGTCCGTGGAGGAGTTCAGCCATGAACAGGCTGTGGAGATGACGGAGAGGAAAACGGTCCTCATTAGGTACAAGTAAACCGCTCTACTATAATATTACAGAAAATCCTGGTTGCAAGTTATATTAAAAGGCAATTCGAATACATGTGAATTAATTTTTCCAGAAGCTAATGCCCATCTCTCTTTGGTTGCAGAACAGTTAAGACAGATGAGGACATGATTCAAAGGGACACACAAGAGCGCACGATCACCATCTCTGGCGCCGCAGATGAGAACGATTGAATTAGACCCTTGTATTAGTCATGAGACCTCGACCTAAACCTTCAAAGTTCATTACTTAGAAAAACTATCAGACCAGAGAAATAAACATCACAAAGAATCTCTCATCCTTTACTACCTCCTTTGTGCTTTGACTAATCTGCTAAAACAGCATGTATTAAGCGTTTAACTGTGGGTCATCAATACAAATAAAGCTTGTTTGCACAGCATTTGTTTTTTTCCAAATGTTTCAGTACAGTTGTTCTGCGTCCGAAGTGCTTATATGGCAAATAAAGAGAATCAATGTTTTTATATGGAAACAAAAGTAGAGACATTTTACAGCAAAACACCAAAATGATGGTGCTAAAATATTTTATTTAATTAAAGAATTATAGCTAAAAAACATCAGTTTAAAATAGCATGATGCAATATACAGTCCAGTATGCCTTAGATTTCAGATCATTTAAGGCTTTAATTGGAGAACAGCCTCATGTTGATTGCACATACACTACCATTCAAAAGTTTTTTTGTGTTTTTTTTTTGAGAAATTTATATTCAGCTAGGATACATTAAATTGATCAAAAGATTTCTATTTCAAACAAACACTGTTCTTTCGAACTTTCCATTCACCAAAGATTCCTCAACAAAATGTATCAGTTTCCACAAAAATATGAAGCAGCACAGCGGTTTTCAACATTGATAATGAAACATTTCTTGAGCAGCAAATCATTAGAATGATTTCCGAAGGATCATGTGACACTGATGACTGGAGTAATGATGCCGAAAATTCAGCTTTACATCACAAGAAGATTTTTTTTTTTTTTATATATATATATTCAAATAGAAAACAGTTATTATAATTTGTAATAATATTTGGCAGTATTATGTAGTTTTTATCCAATAAATTCAGCCTTGGTGAGACTTTCAAAAACATTTAAAAATCTTACCGACACCAAACTTTTGTTCCGTAGTGCTATTTTCATTTTTTCACTCTATTATCAAGATGGCAGGTAAATGTGAAAATTATTGGCAAAATTGACAAATGCATTTTATACAGTCTGGTCTGATGAAGTGAGTCTGAGGAAATATTCACATGGATCATGGTTTAACATTCCCACATAATCATACACTTCCATTAATAAAGATTGTTGGTCATTCATACAGTACAAGAGTAAACTATTAACATTGGTCATCTTCCAAAACATTTGTTAGTGCAACAAAAAATATATAGTTTACAGTATTTTTAATATTGACATGATTTGATTGGATTGAATCTCATTGACTGATGGCATGAATGTGTGCGTGTGTGTGTGTGAGTGAGATTATTGTAAAGGTTTAGGCTCGTCTCCGACTCCTCCAGCGAGACGATACACAGCCAAGCTGACCTCATGAGCCAGATCATCAGCACTTTCCTGCAAATAAAATTAAAATAAAATTACATTGCAATTGCAATTACAATTAAATATATTGTGATATTTAGGGCTTCCCCAGACCAAATATTTTTCTAGTCCTTGTAGAGCTGGTAATTACAGCTTGGAAGATTGGAATTTTCTGAGAACTCCAACTTGTACCACATGACCGCTGCAGATTCATTTAGGCGTTAATAGTGCTGCCACAGAAATGCCATGCAGTCCGAGGACGCGAACAGCTTGAATGTAACGTCACATGTTGTCATCTTGAGACTAAGGTAATTACAGGATGGCGTGAACGCCGCAAAATGCACATTAAATTAAACATGTCGTACAGTAAATGCGGTACTAATTTACCTTCCACACCCCACACGAACACTTGGAAATGTGCCTAATAACAGCGCACATTTATCTAGGTAAACAACGTTGAAAGGCGAATGTTTGGATTTCCTGTCAGACATAATAACCTCATGGACCTAGCCTGGGAAAACCCAGACAACTTCCGGCAAATTTAGATTTGCTCTGAAAGTTAGTCTGGCAAAGAGCTCATTCAGGCCCATTTCCAATCCGCCGAAATCGAGGCACCAATCAGAAACGTTGGGGCGGGCTTTACACGATGACGACAGCGCTGGGATTTTGAAGCAGATTTTGTAGCCTACATTACAAAGATGGATGCCGCATCCGTCGAACATCACTCGTTCGAATCAGCTATCGCGTCTGTTTTAAGCGATTTGAACGTTTCCTTTTTGTTAAAAACCGAGCAAAGAACAACACTCGAAGATGTTTCTCCGCCGCTCTGCATACGTCATCTCCTTCATCGCTCTGATTGGTTTTAGGTCTATCCGCCACGTCCGTTGGTGACGCTCCTCTGGAAATGATTTGTCTATGACGCTTTGCCAGACCATAACTCAGTTACAATTGAGAATGGTCTGGTTTTAACCAGGCTATCATGGACCAGCAGTGTTAACGATCTGTCAGTCACAGACTGTGTGACGATCAACCGACTAATTAAAAAAGCCTCTCCTCATCAATTAATGTTGGGTCGACTATTAGGCAGCCCCCTAGTGATAAGCAAGAGAAAGTGCTTATAATGACACTAGCAGTGTGTGTACCTGTGTGTCAGCCTCAGCATAGACCCTGACCACATCTTCAGTTCCAGATGGTCTAACAAAGGACCGAGCGTTTTTGTACTTCTTGACAAGCGAGTCGATGGCCTCCTGCAGACCCTCTGGAGTCACGGCCCTCCTCTCTGCGTCTGTCGTATCTATGACACGCCGGTCTGACACCTGCAGAGTCCAGCAGTTAAAACACACACACTTACACTCAAACCTCACAAAACACACATAAGTACACACCGTGACTTTAAGTTGACGGTTGGGCAGGTCTGTGTAAACTGCATCCCAGTCTTGCACAGACATCCCTCTGATAGCCAACACAGCTTCAATCACTAGCATATCTGAGATAGCGTCTCCAACCGTCTGAGGAAGAGAGCAAGGGAGTTAAGTATGGAAAATTACGCCTAGATTTATATCTATAGGGCATCTGAAGATGCAGCTTGATGGCGTATGTTTTTATACCTGGTTAATCAGATTAACTGTGTTCTCCAGGATTTTTAGCGCACGTTTTTTCTCATCGTTGGTGTTCGGGTCTTTCACCAGCTCCAAAATCTGTTTCTGTGCTGCTTTGCTGAACAAAACCTGAAACATATCAGCAAAAAACACTAGTAAAACCACAAGTTTCAACACACTACTAACCAAACGCATCCAGGCCCCGCCCCTTTATTTTGCATATGCCTTTGGCAGGAATCATTTAAATGAAGAACATTGTGAGGTGTGCGTTCGCGGTAAAAAACTTAAGGCATTTCAAGGAGTTCAGAAACAGTGCGCACTGATATAGAGAATAGCTCACTTTGGAAGCAACATTACACACTAAAGAAAGTTGAAAATGTAAAAAAGCATAATAGGTCCTCTTTAAAGACTCTAAACTGAAAAGCTGGTTCAAAAGTAAGTTTGCTGAACTCTGACCTGCTAATTTAAATAGTGAAAATTGCATTATTTTGCAATGAACTCACAGTTCCATGTCCATTAGCCTCAAAATACACTCCAATATCATATTCCTGCGCCGCATGATGTAGGTGCTTCACTCCTGTTTTCGTACAGCAGACTGTGACCTGTTGAAAGGTCAAAGGTCACCTTAACATCTCATAAACACTGAGTAGCAAGAAATTGGAGAGTACTATAGTAACAGGACATATTTCTAAGAACATCACCTTCATGACGTCCTCCAAGTAGCGAGTTGAGCTCCCATTAGCATATGCTGTCTGAACAACAGCAATCTGTAAATTCAACCCAGCCTGAACACACACACATAGACAAAATTAATGTCCGAATTTAAATTTAGAAGTGGCTAGTTCCATTCTAGACCTTATTCATGTGTGTAGTAGAACCTGTGTGAGCAGCTCTTTGAGATATGTGCTGATTAGAGTAGCGATCTTGTCTCCGTCCAGGAGATGGAAGCGGCCCTTAGAGTCAGTATAATAGTAAACAATGCGATCGGCATCACCATCGAACGAGCAGCCGCGTTCACCTGCTGTCATACTCACACCTGGAGAGAGAAAAGTGAGATTTCTCTGATTATTCGGTATGAACAGATTTAAGTGTTTTCAAGGCTTCTTTCATTATATTGTAAATTAAACTCTCTCTGGTTCGGTTTAAACAAACACAAATATTTAATCATCTTTTCATCTCATATGAAAGGGTTTTTTCCTCATTGGACGTTCAATGAATTTTTATTTTCATCCTTCAAAGAGTTCTGACAGACCTTGAGGAGCTTTCTGCTGGACTTTGACGTAATCTGCTCCACACAAGTGGTTGAGTTTCCCACTGCTGCCATCATTTGAAAGCATGACCTGCAGTTCGGAGCGTAGAAACATCTCCATTTCTCTCATCTTCAATGCACCAATGCCGTTGGCTCCATCCACCAGAAGCTTCTTCTGATCATCAGTGCGATTTGGGGCCTTTGGAATACAAGTAGAAAAACACTCAATGCTAGAAATAAACAGGATCATTAAAGTGCCCCTATTATGCTTTTTTTGGACATTACCTTTCATGTAGTGTGAAATATAGTCGTTTGTGAATGTAAAAAGGTTTGCAAAGTTTCACAGATCAAAGTATACGATAAATTAAGTTATTGTCTCCCAAAAGAAAGAACAGATTCTGAACTGCCTGAAACGAGTCGTCAGTAAATCCAGCCTTACTTCCTGCAAAAACCTATTTAGGTTTGTAACAAATTTGCTTAATGCCAATCTATGGTCTTCACTGGCCGCTGGCAAACAAAAAACTACTTTGACCAGCCCTAAAACACTGCAGTTGCAGTTTGGTTTGTTTTGCCGATTTTGCCTGCACTTCCAATGGATGAAGACTCTAGCCCAAAATGATGCAGTAAAGCCGGAGCCATCGTTACTATTCCTATCACTGTGTATCAAGCTGAAATTCAGATATGGTAATAGGCGTTTCGTTTCTGATAAAGCGGTAGACCAATCACAACAGGGTGGGATTTAGAAAGGAGGGGTCTAGAGACACACTGTGAGAAAAGTGGTGATGCTGCAATGTATATTATGAGAAAATGAAAGTGACCTTGGATGCATGCAAAATTATTGTAGGAGACCTACAAAACAAAATGAGGAACCTTTAGCGTAATAAGGGCACTATAGTGTTTGGAGATCATGCAGAAGCTTGTATGTCGCCCTTACGTTCTGGGTGAGCTGAAGGAAAGCCTGTGAGAGTTTCTGGTAGTAGCCCTCAACAGTGGGACTGCCATAGCAGCCATTTGTGTTGCAACAGCACACCATATAATGCAGCTGGGGAGTGGTGACCAGACCATAGTCTTTTAAAAGAAACACACACCCATGATCAACACAGAATAACCAACAGAGCAATACATCAACCTTTGTACTGTCATATCTCCCAACTGCACCTACACTCTAAAAAATAATGCAACGGCAAGACTACTTTAATTTTTGTAATGTTAGGAACTTTGTGAACACACCATGAGTTTTGCCTCCCAAACTGGAAACGCCATCCAATACAGCCTGAGAGAGACTGACACTGCTTGGTCTAAATAAAACAAACAAAGAGAAATAAAAGATAACTTCGATAGTCCACTTTAGACATTCTACTAATTATAAGTAACTTTGTATAAGTAATAACAAACTAATAAAATAATTATAAGTAACTACATGTCAACTAGCAGTCATTAGAGTATTAGTAGACTGTCTGCTAAATATCTGCTAACACTTTATTTTGATGGTCTGCCAACATAATATAATAAGCTACGGCTTCAGCTTATACCTTTTTCAGTTGATAATGTATAGCTAAATGTGTATGAGGACCAAAAAAAATCCTGATAATGATGATTACAATAAGCATGATTACTTTCAGCTACAATATTGAATCACATTTTCAGACTGTAAAACATCTGTTGGCACTGGCAGTGTTTTTGACTTGATCTACTGGCTTGGCCACTATGAAGTCTACAGGTTTGGTAGCTTTCAACTGTGACAGTTGTTAACCTGCCTGCTTTGTAAACAGAAGCCAGGCTTACCTGGTGTCTTTGCCGATGTAGACACTCGCTGGTTCACTCATGCTGATGTCCTCTTTCTCAATAACATCTCTCAGTGCTTTGAGGAGAGAGTCCTGCTCGGCGTTAGCTAGCTGTGTGGCGTATTCCTCCCACACTGCTGTCACCATCTCCCCCATGGGGTCAATTAGCTTCACCCCATTGTCTTCCTGAAAAAGATGATAACATTGCAGCAACATCCTCGGAAAGTGAAAATGCACCACTGTTCTATTGATATGACAGTAAATGTGGACACACATGTGTGCATCTCTTACCTCTGGGTTATGGGAGGCAGTCACCATGACTCCTATGGTGGATTTTGTCTTTTTAGACCTCAGAGTTGCCAATAGCCCCATGCGGAACATGATGTGGTCCAGATGTTTGGCGTGAGTGCGGAATCCAGCTGTGCCATATTGCAACTTAAGCCCCTCTGGCTTCGGATGCAGCTTGGACTTTTGAGATACCTCCTCAAACTGAGCCATCTCTGAAAACAAAGACAAAAACAACTCAATGTAACAATAAGAAGCAGGAGAAGAAAGTTCAACACTCTTACTTCAGCAATAAACAAAATGAAACACAAATGTGATGTTTATCTAAAGTCATTTTTGCTTATTCGTGTGGTTGAACTGGATCATCGAAGGTCAGCAGCAAAGACATTGGTTCATAAAGTAAGAATAAATACATAAATATGTGTAATTTAACATATTTAATTATTGCAGGTTTATGTAATATTTCACTGTTTTTATTCATTTTTGAGGAATACTGAATCTGTTTTTGTGTAAAACGAGTAAATGCATGTTCACACAACACCTCTGCTCTGCATTTACTCCAGATTTCTCTCACATGAGGACAGGAGAGCTGTCAATTCATGTATTGGAAAACAAAGTATTTTGTGTTACTTATTTGAAAGAGTAGGCTAACTGAGATATTTTATTGTTAATTTAAAGAAATGCATTACTTTACTATTAATGAAAAAGTAACTTTTAATGGGTTACCCCATAACATGTGCTTCATGTAGTTAGTTATATGCATTGCTGAGATTGGACTATAAACATGAAAAACGTTAAAAACCCAAAGCAGTTTGCGATTTAAAGTGCACACACCTCCATTAAAAAACTGCAATAATCAAAACAATAATCTTCCAATCAATCAATCCCGCGATAAATAGCAAGGAGTAATTTGTCTGTTCCAAGTAATATATCCCAGAATGATAAATGAACAACCGAACAATAAAACATGCACACTTACAGATATAAATAGATGTAAACATAATCATAATGACATTACAGTTGTTAAAATATTAAAAATGAATGAATGAATCTTCTAATCACACTTTTGCAACACATTATCCGTGTATGCAAACAAAAACAAGACAACTGAACTCTTATAATTAGTTAGAGTATTTACCATTAAATGAGTTTACTATGATGACAGTTGATGAAGTTTACACTCACTCTGCTGTTTCTGCGGCTGAAGGGCGTGAGCTCTGAGCAGCGCTTCCTGCTTCCCTGATTACGTGGCTACAGTGACGTTAGTCACCACGCCCCCTCTACTGACGTACACAGGAACGTTTTGCATATTTTAACCATAGACAGTAAAAGAAAGGGTTTAACCCACAGATCAAAGTTTAATTATTTCAAAGGCTAGCAACCTGTGCTAACTGAGAATGTTCATTGTTATTCCTGAAATACTGAGTTTTACTATAATAATAGTATTCTAAATAAGAGTTCCAATCACAGATATAATAAATATGAAATAAATCTTATTATTATATTACAAAATATTTATTATGTAAATATAATCATGTTTTATTATTATATATATATATATATATATACATTATATCTTAAAATAACTTAACTTTAATAACATTTTCTATGGCTTGTATGGTGTAGCCCCAGATGTTTGTTTTTTTTAGTTCATTATCAGCTGTGTAAACAATGTTCAGAAAACATGTTTATGCAGATGTTGTAAAACTTTTATTTTTATTTTTTTACAGATGTGTTTCCATTTCAGCATTGGGGAACAGCTTCTCAAATGCCTTTGCACTGTTTATGTCTGTCTCATTTTATAAGATGATGCCCGTTCCCCCACGTACAAAGGAACAGTAAAAAATAAACATACAAAAAAACAAAAACATAAGAGGGGCCCTTCATGGTTTGAAAGAGACTTTAACACACATGTCTGATGTCTGACAGAATGAAGCCATGCAGCCAGACAGAACCAGGAGAGAGAAAGTTTGCGGCCCCTGGCCAAATAACAGTTTACTGTTAAGCTCCCCCTCAGTGAGGACCCCTCACCCTCACACACACAAACTAACACTCCTTAGCATGCTCTGAAAGGACTTTCAGTAATCTGCTTGGTAGACTTAACAAAATCAGCTCTTGGATAATATGTGCATTCTCTGTAATCATTTTTTGTTTGTTTTTTTATGTTGATGTTGACAAGAAGTTTTTGCAGCTGCTTCAACAAGAAGAGGAGGTCCTCATGGCAGATTCCTGCGTCCCGCTGTGTGCACTCACACACTACATACAGAGCACAATGGCACATGGCTTTCCCGTCTAAAAGGCTTTAATTACTCGTGTTGATGAATCTGGGGAAGACTGCTGGCTTTGTTTCTTGCCTGAGCTCTGAACTGGATGGTCAGTTTCCAGGGTTACTCTGCATGAAAGGAGGTGCAAAAACAAGTGGCATAGAGCAAATGAGAAAAGTATACTGGTCTTACTAGCTGACTGGTGAGTACAAAAAAATATTGATAGATCTCACATTTTACTTAAATGAAGATTTGCATTTGAATATTTGACCAATGTCTTTAGCAGATTTGTATCACTTTGAAAATAATAGACATTCTACTATATTGGTAAATTTGCAACTACATGTCAACTATCAGTCATCATCAGAGTATTATTAGACTGCCTGCTTAATTCTGCTAACACTTTATTTTGATGGTCGCCACACCAACTGACTATAAGTAACTTTGCAAGTCCACCAACTTATTCTAACCCCAACAGTTTACTATTCTATTAGTTGACAAATAGTTGTGAAGTTGCTTATAGTAGTAAGTAGAATGTCTAAAGTGGACCAATGAAATAAAGTGTAACCCTTGTTGTTTGTTTACTGTGATTTAAAGTGTCACTTTTGATATTTGTGCAAATTATTTGTGTACTCTTTGTGAAGATCTGAGAGATGGGGGTCTCTAAAAGAGCGCCCGCCACTGATAATGTGTCCGATGAAGGTAGCAAAAAAACCATGAAAGATGATGCAGTTCATCTCAGGAGGAGGATAGGGCTGCTGCCATCCATTTCCTTCATCATTGGCACTGTGGTGGGCAGCGGCATCTTCATCGCCCCCAAAGGCGT
The DNA here is from genome assembly GCF_029890125.1 of Rhinichthys klamathensis goyatoka. Lineage (NCBI taxonomy): Eukaryota > Metazoa > Chordata > Actinopteri > Cypriniformes > Leuciscidae > Rhinichthys > Rhinichthys klamathensis. Next base: position 778,911 of record NW_026606878.1, read on the forward strand.
ATTGATGAATTCGGGCAGTGTGGGATTGTCCCTGCTGGTCTGGGCTCTGTGTGGCGTCCTCTCCACTTTTGGTGAGGAACATCTTTGGTGCTTATACACTGAACAGATCAAAAGTTTTGTGTTTTTACATTTCGTTGGATTAACAATAAAAACAGCATGTTCACTGCACAATGAATCTCACTAACAGCGTGTCTAACAGAGGATTCGTGAGTTTGCAGAGCTCAGCACTGACCAAAAACTCCGGTGTTTTGAGTGGTGGGTGGATTCTGACTAAACACCTCTGATTGGCCATTGCATTCAAGAGATCAACAAACATGTCTGTGATTGGCTACATTGCTCACCGCTGCAGAAACACATTGTAAATAGAAACATTTGACGTTCTCCAGAGCACAAACACAAAGGTACTTTGCCTCTAATCTGACTCGTCTGCTGAGCTGTGGAGTTGACAAACCACACTATGTGATTGAGAAAGTTGACACGCTTTCTATCTCTGCTCTATAAATAGACAACTTTAGATACTTAGACTGACTTTAGAAGAAGAGCCTAGGATGGGCTTTTTAAATAATGCCTTTTAGGTTATCATCCCATTTCAACAATGCAGAGATAATAGTCCCAAAAAACTTTAAACCTGTCCACAACATTTTGGCCTATTCAACCAACAACGCTCTTCTGCTCATCAAGGCTACATTTATTTGATCAGTAAGAATACAGTAAAAAGAGTAATATTGTGAAAAATTACAATTTAAAACACATCATCCATTATTCCAGTCTTCAGTGTCACATCGGGTTTTTTTTAACAGTTATTTTAAATTGTAAAAATATTTCACCATATTCCTTTTTTACTATTTTTCATCAAATAAATGCAGCTTCTTTCAAAAACATTTAAAAAATCTTTATTATTCAAAGCTTTTGACTGGTTGTGTGTAGCTACTATTTTCACTTTTAGCCTATTCAATGTCAAACCAGTTTTTAAATATTGCATGTTCTCTTCAGGTGCTCTGTGCTATGCTGAGCTGGGCACAACCTTTACTAAATCAGGGGGCCATTACACCTACCTTTTGGAGACTCTGGGGCCCCTGCCTGCATTCCTGCGACTGTGGACTGAGTTCATATTCATCAGGTGTGTGTGTGTGTGCGAACAGTGTTTGGGTTTTATTGTGTTCAGCGAATTGTTAAATGTCCAAATATAATTTCAGACCTGCAGTGGCTTCCTATGTGTCTCTGGCTTTTGGCCGTTATGTAGTGGAGCCGTTTTTCTTGCCGTGTGCCGCTCCGACAGCTCTGGTTAAACTCGTCAGCGTGCTTGGAGTCAGTGAGTGCTGTTTTTTTACGATCAGCAGTGGATTACTAACGTTTAGTTTGTACAGCGAACTAAATCTGTCATGTAAAACGGTCAACTATTCTATCTATAGCGTTTGTGGTGGCAGTGAACTGCTGGAGTGTGTCTTTGGCAGCTCGTACGCAGATCTCGCTGACCTTCATCAAGATGTTTGCTCTGATTCTGATCATCATCCCGGGCATCATGGCTCTGGCCAATGGTAAGAATTGCATGCTGTATCTACTGCAATACATTATTCATTTAGGATTACTTTGGAATGTTTTCAAACAAAATCTATTCATTTTACCTGCATAAAGCTTGTTAAAAAAATGTTTTAAAATTTTCAATAGGCATGCATATTCGTGTTTATTAAAATTCAGTCCCAAGTGTGTGAGATGGGAAAGTATATGTTCAAATATATATATATATATATTTTTTTTTTAGATAAAAAAAAAAGTCTGCATAACATCTGGTGTAAATCCTCATTCGGGTCAAAACACTTTGAAAAAAAATTTCTTAAAAATATATATTTTTTACAATTAAAAATATTTTTTATTTCAGTTTTAGTGTATAAAATTAAACTGGCAACACTCTTAAATATAAATTTGACTTTTTCATGTTATTTCAGGTGACGTTTATTTTATTTCAAGTAACAAAAACTTTTTTTTTTTAAATGGTTTTAGCTTCAGTTAATAACCCCATTTTGATAATTAATTTCATTATGAGAAGAGAGTAAGGAAACTGACTTCCTATTTTCATTTTTTCTGTTTCAGGGAAAACTGAAAATTTCCAGAATGCCTTTGACTCTGATTCTTTATCTCTGACCAAACTTCCTTTGGCCTTTTATTCAGGTCTTTATGCATACGGCGGATGGTGGGTATCATGAGTGCCAAATATCTTAAAGGAAAGGATTAAAAAAAATAATGTAAAGTTTGTTTTTTCTTACAGGTTTTATTTAAATTTCATAACCGAAGAGGTAATTAACCCCAACAGGTATACAGACCTTCTTGCATTGCCAAATTGAAACCTTGACAGAATGTTTTTATGAATATATAAAGACACCTAAGATTCCTTTCTCATATATTCTTGTTAGAACCATTCCATTGGCCATCATTTTCTCCATGGTTACAGTTACCGTGTGTTACGTTCTGGTCAATGTGGCTTACTATACAATGATGACCGCAGATGAGTTACTGATATCAGATGCCGTGGCAGTGGTTAGTAGTAGTGGACCACAGACAATTTTAGAGATGAGTATTACAGGATCTAGTTTAGAGAGTAAATGTCTTGACTGTGCTGTCCTAAATGCATTGCAGACGTTTGCAGGTCGGGCTCTGCAGGGTATAGCTCCAGCAATACCCATATTAGTCGCTCTTTCCTGCCTTGGAGCTCTTAATGGAGGCTTTTTTGGTTCACCCAGGTAAGGATCTCAGAAACGTAAAGGCAAAAGAAGTTGTGCATCTAAATTTATGTTTAATAGCTTTGGCTTTGAACGGTTAAAAGATTTTGAAACTCTGTTTCTGCAGGATGTTGTTCGTGGGAGCCAGAGAGGGTCACTTTCCAGTGATCTTCTCCATGATCCATATTCGCAGACAAACACCGCTGCCAGCCGTGCTTTTTCTGGTACAGTCACATCCAGTGCTGAGTACACTTTCAAAAATAAAGGTTCCAAAAGGTTTTCACAGTTATGCCATAGAAGAACCCATTTTGTTTCCCCAAATATTTTATTGCGTAAAAAACATTTTAATCTGATTATGTAATCCAGATTACATCATCCCTCTAGCCATATCTGGTTCTTCCATGATCGTCATGTCCCTCCTGATGTTTGCAGTATCCTCTGGTCATCATCATGTTGGCAAGAGGAGAGATCTTTCAACTGATCAACTTTGCGTCATTCTCCCGTTGGCTCTTCATTGCCATGGCGACCTTGGGAATGATCATCCACCGCTACAGATTTCCAGAACATCCCAGACCGTTCAAGGTCCATTTAAATGGCTTATTAATTGATATATTAATAGGAATTTGTCACTGAATTTATTAAACATTGGTGTGACTTTCTTCAGGTCCCTCTAGCATTTGCCATGGTCTTTACCATAGTGTGTTTCTTCATCGTGGGCCTGTCCTTGTATTCGGACCCTTGGAACACAGGGGGCAGCTGTGCCCTCACCATCTCAGGAATACCTGTGTATTACCTGACAGTCAAGAAGTCATATATACCTGAACGCTGGAAAAAATCCTTCAGTAAGTACTGCAAAGCACCTTTATGTATTGAATCCATAAGCTTAACATTCATTTTAATATGATTCTTCAGTAGAATTATTCCTGGGATCAGTCAAGGCTCCAATCGCTGACCTAAACTTCATTGTGTGCAGATTATATCAGTCAACAGATGCAGATTCTTCTGGAAGTGGCTCAGCAGGAAGTTCAGACCTACTGATGGAGCATCACCAAACCAGCGAAATTCATGCGCTGAGTGTTGCGATTGGCGTCAAAGTTTTACATTTTAGTGGTGCTTGCTATAACTATTGCTCATTTTAACAAACCCCTAACCACCCTACACACTTAAAAACATAGGTTTCAATAGGGGGTTTTTACAGTGATGCCATAGAAGAACCATTTTTGGTTCCCCAACGAACCTTACAGTGATTAGTTCACCCAAAAATGAAAAAATGGTCAATTACTCACCCTCAAGTCATTCCAAACCTGTTAGACTTTTGTTAATCTTCGAAACACAAATTAATATATTTTAAATTAATTCTGAGAGATTTCTGTCCCTCCATTGACAGTCCACGCAATGACACTTCAAAAAGTTCATATAAAAATCGTAAAACTAATCCATATGAATCGATCAGTTTAGTCCAAATTTTCTGAGGATTTGATCGCTTTGTTAGGTTTTAAATCACATATAAATCTTGATCAGTGAACATAAACAGAAGCTCAACTGTACTTGCTTGATGCATAAGAACAAATGTCATTGGTTCCTGCAGAAGCTCAATCGTGCTGGGTAACACAAGAATGGACCTCATTGGTTCTTGCACATCAAGCAAACGTCCTTGAACTTCCGTTTACCATATCTGATGTGTGCGTTGATGAATGTTTATATGTGAATAAAAGCCTAAATTCAATCTGTTTATCATTTAAAGCGATTGAGTCTCTTCAGAAAATTTGGACTAAACCGCTCAATTCATATGGATTCGTTTGACGAATTATTCGTTTTTATCTTTATGAATTTTTTGAAGCGTCAAAGTGGTAGTTGTGTCCAAAGAACTTGAGGGCGAGTAAATGACAGAATTAAAAAAATGTGGGTTCTTTTAAAAGAACCATTATTTTAAAGTTGAATATTTTAATAATCAGGAGAACCTTTTTACTACTATAACCGTTTGTGCGATGAAACCGTTGATGCCAATAAAGAACCGATCCTTTTATTTTTTAAAGTATAGCGACTGCACAGCAACATCCTGGCACCCTATCAATTCCGTCAATCAACACTCACATTTTCTTTAATAAAATTCTAGTTTTTATTTAAATCAAAGAGTCAAAGACAGGAATTAAAAGTGCCCTGGATTTTTCTAATTCCCATTTAAATGCATTTTTAAAGTATCCCTTCATTCTAAAGAGAAATAGGTACAATAGGAAGAGAAACCAAATTGTATGCTTTGTTGGAAATGACGATTGTAGTTTCTGGTCAAAGCAGGTTTTCATAGCTCAGTGAAATGCCAGGTAGATAACTTTAATATTTCAAAACGATCTTCACAAGAATCACAAAACACATCCTATTATTGTTTTTGGTTTTTTTCAATGGCTGGGTCTGAACGGGACATCTTTTTATGTTACCAAAAGGTTGACTGTTGAGAAATGTCAAAGTTGATTAATAAATAGCTTCGAAATCTTACAAAAGCCAAGTATCTTGGTAATGCTTGGTAATGACAGTGACAGATTTTCAAATGTCTGTGCTTGAATGTACTTTTATATTTTTAGGATTTTGTATTTAACTTCTAATGCTCATGTGTTCTGACATTTTAACACCGTCAATCTGTCAACTGTGTAGTTTTGTATATTTATGACATCTTGCATTTTTTTTTGCTGTTTTTACATTGGAAGAATACAATATAATGAATTATATTGTGACATGACATGAATTAACAGCTACATTTGATGGTAGTCTTCTAAGCATTTGAACTCTGCATGCTTACTAATCACTCTATACATAGAAATGAACATTAAAAGCTTTGGAATGCACCAAAAATCTCTTAGAACGCTCATCTTGGTCATATCCAACATCCAGAACACAAGTGTCTTAAATTGTTCTTAATAGCAAAAATACATGAATGCAGAAAAGCAGCAGAGATGAGTCACTATTACGACATGCTTGTAACCATGAAAACACATTATAGGATGTTATAAACAGCTCGATACTCCATCTAAACGACTGGTAAATTCTACAACAGTAAAAAAGTGCAACACTTACATGACCATCTGCAATTAACTAACAAACCCTTCATTCTAAGAGAACTTATATAAGGTTTTGCATACGGTTTTATTTTATATGCCAAATTCTCTTAAAAATCTCTTTTTGTGTGTCATTTTCACCGTCAATCCATCTGGCTAAACCAAGGTATTCAAAATTATTCCAAAACAAAGAAATAATGTAAAGTTGGGTAGTGTAAATGAATTAATCTGTTAAATCTGTTTGTCCACTTGCTTATAATACACACTCTGTCTGTCTCTCTCTCTCTCTCTCTCGCTCTCTCACACACTCACATTTATATATTACAACTTGTGCAAAATAATTATCTCTAAGTACATTCGTCACTAACAGTTTTGCTCGCAAATAAAGGCCTACATATCCAAAACACAAACACGTACAGTAATAGGCAGTGAAATAGCAACATTTGTTAGCAGAGAAATTAAGAAAATACTTATAAAAATAGAAGAGATCAAAAGCAAGTAAATAAGAGTCAAAGGCAGTGAAGGAAGTTAAGCAGCTCAGATAAAGGAAGTCAGGAGTCACTTCAGCTCAGGGATAAACTGGGACCAGCTGATGTTTGCCATGCCGAGATCATCGTCCTCCAGGCCGGAGAAGCTGATATCCACTAGAATTTTACTCAAGCTGTCGTTCATGGTGTCCAGGACGAGCCCTTCGGTGAGAGAGCGGTTGGCGATGCCCACCTGCAGCAGCTCTCTGGAGCAGGCCGGGGTGGAGCGTCTCGGGGAGGGTCGGGCACAGGTGAGCAGCTCTCGAGGGGAGTTGAAAAGCGGCAGCTCCTTAAACGGTGTGCTGTTAAAACTGAAAGGTGTGTGTTCGTGCCGCTGTGGGGTGAGCTGTGGCCCACTGGGCGTTCGAATGGGGCTAAAGTCCAGCACACCTCCCTTCCCGACAGGAGTGATCCTCCAGGGCTCCAGCACTGTGGGTGGCTTGCTGGGAGTAGATGAGGAAGGGTGGCTGCCCTTGATGGGCGTTTTAAAAGTGTATTCTCTGTTTGGGCTGTCAAAGTCGGGTTTACAGGTGGGCAGGGGCTCCGGATCAGGCTCCGCCTCCTGAGTGTCTTGGAAGGTGGAGACGTCAGAGACAACGCCTGAGTCGAAGAGAGTGCTGTCGGGGTAGAGCAGGACGGGTTCCTCAGTGGCTGGCCGGACCAGGCGTTGTTTGCGGCGGGAGCTGCTGTTTTCTCGCTGTCTGGTTTTGGGGAGCGGAGCTTCGGACGCCACAGGAGTCAGAGACACACACACAGGCTCCTCCTTTACCTCCTGAGAGGCGGGATTACACAGCATCACCGAGCTCACGTCACTCTGCGAGACCTTACATGACACACATTCGTTAAACACGAAATGCTTTCCTCAAGAAATGAATTCTCTGTTGTAAAAGACCATAAAGTTGAATTCTGAACTACCATCAACCATTTAAGGCCCAGGTATACTTCATTTCAATTAACACGCGTACTATGTGTATAGGCCTATAATTTGGGGGGGATCAGGTAGCCGCTATTAATATGTGAGGTATTGAAATCGGTTTTGAATGTGCGCTCACTTTTAACGTTTGCGATCACGCATACTCGTGTGTACAGGGAGTGGCGATACTGACTGCTCGGACAAAATCGGGCTGCACACGAATGGTGTGAGTGGACGTCCGTGGACCCTCCCGATGACGAAAATCACATCACGTGGACTGCTAAAGTATACTTTGGGCTTTAGACTAGCTTCTATCAGTTGATGACCATACATGACCAGCCCGATAGCATGTAAACCATCTACCATTTGGTTTTAGGTGGATTTTCAGGTGGATAGGGTTGGATGTATTGATTTCCAATTAATTGACCATTAATTAATTACCATAATACTCAAAAAATATCATTCAAATTTAATTCAATGTGTTCCTTGCCATCTCTTTGTGTAATTTACTAGAAATTTCTGAATGAAAATTGTTTCAAAGTAAATCCTACCTCAAATCTCTCTCTCTCTCTCTTTCTCACACACACACACACACATATAGGTTTTTACCTTAGGAGCAATCCGGACCCTCTTGCTGGAGCTGGGAATGGAAGCGATTTGAGTGTGTGGAGGAGTGGCGAGAGACACGGGACTGGAGGTGGGCAGGAAGAGTGACTGACCCAAAGGAAGCTGGATGGGAACCAGGTACGAGTCAGTCCGAGGCAGAAGAGGCTTCATCTTTCTCTCTGAGGGCGAGCGGAAATAAAGGACCGTCAGGAAACAGACTCCAGTGCTCTGAGTCATTCATCTCTCTCATCCAGCCCAACACTCACCTGTGCTACCGGCGATGGGTATCGCTTTCTTCACCTCCGGAGGACCTCTCTTCTGTTGCTACGGGAACAAAGAGGATTTGTTTACATTTGTTCAAAGTGTGACGTTCAAAATAGCTACGGCGTCAAGGCTGTCTGTCTTTCTAAGGAATCTTAGATGATAAAAGGAACAAAACAAGCGATGATCTCGAGCTGAACATGCTTCCTTCTGTCTGTCTGAATCTCCCTGAAATAAAATAACTGATTCCTGTAGAAGTTGAAAGGCTGGTCCCTGTCGATCTGCCCGTGAGAGGATGACTTAGAGTACGAAAGGGGATCTTACTTGATGGTAACCAACTTGTGTGGTCTGAGGGCAAGTGGGGGTCACTGGGTCAACCAAAGGCTGTGGGATGAGCCAGGAAATGAGAGATGACCACATTTGAAAGGATAAAATCGCATATGGACAAAAGCAGCACTGTAAATGACTGAGATATAATAAAGCGAGAGTGTGATTTGTATTAATACACACCTTGTAAACCTGGTCCAAAGTGAGACAGCGGTTTGCTTCCGGTCGAATCGTCCAATAGGAGATCTTGCCATCAGGAGACGTTTCACGGACAAACATGTCATGCAGTGAGAGATTATGACGTATGGAATTCTAATAATAATAATAATAAAAAAACAAAAACAAATCACTCTCAGACATCATTTATTAGAAATTTTTGTAAACTGAAAATGAATTAACTTTACACGTTACCTTCCATCCGGGTTTTGCGACATTTCTGAAATACGGAAAATGGTCTTCGATCCAATTGTAAATTTCCTTCAGGGTCATGTGTCTGTTATTCTTGCTGTTGATAGCAAACTGGATCATTGCCATGTAGGAATACGGGGGTCTCTCGGACAGAGGGTTCTTCTCCTTTTCTGGACATTTGGGCAGCTGAATGAAGAGGAAAGAAACAAACAATTTTATAAAATGTCATTCTAAAAAAGCAAACCATTAGGGGTATAACGATTCGTTCGATACACGACGACACTAATGTCATGATACTTCAAACATAGAGTTAAAAAATAGTGCTTTTTTTAAAACTACTACTTCTAACACATATTGTAAACATTTAAAGGGATAGTTCACCCAAAAAGTTTAATTCTGTCATTAATTACTCACCCGTATTTCATTCTAAACCAGTAAGACTCTGAAGATCTTTTTGAGGAAATCTGAGAGCTTTCTGCCCTTCATTGAACTACCGCTTTGATGATGAACAGACTGAATTTAGGCGTTTATGCATATATAAACATCCATCAACTCACACATCAGTTGTGGTAAACAGAAGCTCAAGCATGCGAGAACGTGCAAGGACCAATGAGGTTCATTCTTGTGTGTTACGCTGAACTTCCGCATGTGAATAAAAGCCTAAATTAAATCTGTTCATCCAAAAGATCTTCATTAGTGTTCCGTAGAAGATAAAAAAAAGAGTCTCACGGGTTTGGAAGGACATGAGGTGACTAAATGATGACAGAATTTTTATTTTGGGGTAAACTAACCCTTTAAAATAGTTTATTCAAAACATTTTCATAATACTTGTTTATAAAACGTGATACATTTTTAAAAAATAGAACATTTGCAATAGACAATAGATTTTCATTTCATGCCGTCTTTAATGTTGTGTAGCCTACCTGATTACAATCACTTGGATTGTCCTTGCTAGGGCATTTTTGGTTCGATTCCGGTCCGAGTCCATCAGAGCTCATTTTTCCCAGCCACTGGATGTTCGTCAGACTATCATCAAGCGGGTAGCACTCAGTCTCCTTTTTCACTATTATCATGGGGTAAACAACAATTCAAAAAAAGTCATCTTACATTCTTCACAACATCAATAACTTGCAAACATGCTCTTAGTCATATCCCTCACCTTTCCCAAGATCAGCCCCGGGTTCTGTAGAAAAACACCCAAGGGTTTTGCTTTCCTCTGAACTGGTGCTGCCACTGAGCAGGATGAACTTGTTTCGGCCCTGAGGCCCGCACTCCTTCCCTTTGGCTGTCAGGGCGCTGATGACACTCTGCAGATCGGCTGCTTTCGGTATCACCACCACCTGTGTGTCCAGCATTGTGGGGTGGTCCATGATGCGGATGCCATCGGGGAAGCAGCGGGCGGTGGATGGGGTCCTGGTCTGGGTGGTCTTGGAGCGCGGCCCATCTGCCTCATCGCAGCCTCCATCAGATTCACTCTTCTGAAATGGCAGCTTCCTCCTCTTCAGGATGATGGGTCTCCTCGGGCTCTCTCTCATTGTTTGCTCACAGCAAATGGATCTGTCTGATGCCTGTCTAACAACATAAACCATAAAATGTTATACGTTTTTAATTATAAATACAGTGTATAGGAACTAAGTTACTCGACTACAAAAACTGGAAGCTTCGCTACAGTTGCGCGAAGATGAATCATACAAACAACAAAATAACAATACATCTTGAATCAAAAGCAGATTAAGTGTCAAAACAAATGTGACACATTTGTGAAAATATAAATCAAATATATAGAAATATCATATATTTGCAGATCATGTCCAAATGTACCGATAAGAAAGTCTGTTGATAAAACGTCTTTTTGTCCAACGACTCTTCAATGACGAATCTAGTTCTAGAATATAAAATACCGTTACAAACTGATTACTTTCAATCTGATGTACTGTATTGTTGTAATTGTTATTATAATGACGACAGATCATTCCGAAACAAAAGTTTTTGTGCAATGCAAGGTCTGTAAAAATAATTTGCTTTTATTTTTTTATTTATCTATAACGTTATTCGCTTAGATCGATGTTTTAAAACACATTAAAGATTATTATTTTCTTAAAATGAATAGAAATAATTAATACACTTAATTATTAAATTGTAAACGATCTTCCTTTATTATCTGACATGCGGCCTAGTGATTCGTCTAACGTTAACTAACCTACTGTACACCTACTGTTTAATTCATTAAAAATAAGACACATATCAAATAATGCGAAGCGGATCAAACCTTCATATCATGTCAGCCGTGCAGACGATGGTTTATTCGAGTTAATCTGGCAGTGCTGAGAGGTCAAATGTATTTTGATGGGGTAAATGAAAGACTCCGGAGTCCGGAGACTCTTGTGCGCATTTGGTGAGATTTTGAATTTTGGCGCAGAGCGGTACAGCTTTGTCACGTGATCACGCAGTGCCCAATGGAGACTACACATGGGCGGAGACATCGAGTGTCGAGTGTCGCTGTTTTCTACTGTGCAGTAAGTTATAATCCTTTAGGGGGCGATCGGCGGCCCGGATTGACAAAGTCTAAAATTGTATTCTATTGAAACATTCACCAATTCTATGAATTTCTACCACATTTCTTGGATGTAAACCTACTACCGCAATTTAAAAAAACCTAATTCAATAATCACAAACGAATGCGATTGATCCGCTGAGAAAAGTAACACAGTTTATGTAGTCTGATCTATTTTTGATGATATCTGATTAATGTTTCGTCGGTCTGGTCAATATTTTACACACTGATTAAAAATAATAATGGAAATTTAAAAAAAGCCCACAATGAAGAATTATAATACTAAATACTATTTGGAATCATCCTACTTGACCAATCAAAACAACGTCCGGGCCACTAAGTCCCGCCTCTTGTGGTACTCCATTATTAGGCTAGCTAACATTCATGAAGCCACTTCTAGTTCTTCTGTTGGAGGGACAGGACTGTGTGAATGGGGGATGGACGTTCCCACAAACACTCAGACGGTTTATCAAACTCTTTGTCAAATTTACATGGTCCAAAGAAAAAATACAATGCGAATGAGAAGAAGAAATACAAAGCGAAGCGTGAGTATCATCTAAGGTTTCATTCCATGCCATGTATTTTATCCACGTGCGAACTTTCTCTATAGTTCAAAGTATTGCAACCTGTATGTCGAGGAACAATGCATGAAACATATGATAACATGCTAATTATATTAAATAAGACGTTTTGCATGAGTATTAAGGCTTTTAAGGCCCCTAAATGTTTTATTAGTCAGTATCTGTCTTACAAGGTGTCTTCCTGCGTGACTGGACTGCACTACATTGCACTGCCAGAAGAACAGTAATAGTAGTAACGTTAGTAGTTTTCTCTACCTCATTTGATCTTGTTTTCATTTGAATGCAGCATATCATGTCTTCTAATGCCACGCACTTCACATAAGAAGAGACTGTTGAACCCGCACAAGTCTCAGCTGTTGTTTGTAGAGGCGCCCATCAATGGACCAAAGCATGAATATGGACCACAACTACGGAGCGCCATTCATCCCAGGTCATTTATATCTGAAAAACAACAGCAAAGTGGTGCACCATGTACCTCTTGGGTATGTGCATGCTTTGCAACCCTTACTTTTATGTTGTGAGTGAATACTTTTTTTTAAATAAACTGATGCATATTCTTTGTTTATAGGTGTCTCCACAGTTTAATTCACTTGAGACCACGACGGTTAGTCGAGGGAAGAGAGCTAACAAGGCAGGTACGAAAATCACAAACAAGGTGTCAGTTTTGGGTTTACCTCCGGCTAGAAAAACAAGGGGCTGCAAATATACTCCCTTGTCCTTTAATGCAACCACAGGACGTGAAAACCTTCGTAGTTCATGGACGAAGAATGATTGGCTCGTTTCTTCAGACAGCCATCGCAAGGAACTTCAAGAAACCTCAAGAAGAACTCAGTTTCCTCGAAAAGGGGTGGAGAGGAAGATGGCTGGACGTATTACATCTGCTACCTCCAGGCGTACATGCGTTTCATTCCGTAAAAATGGAAATGGAATGAATAAAGCTTCCATTCACACACCCAACACAAGCACAGTTCCAGATCCACCAAATGTAGAGACGCCAGAAATGCCACACTTTTCCAGCACTTCTCCAACCAATGTTCAACATCTCCTTTTCTCCTCAAATCAGGCAAAAACTCCTCCACGAACCGAGAACACAAGCATCCTGGTGAAGGACACGCCTGAGAAAGACTATGGGCTGAGGGTAACATGGAGACGAAGGAAAGGACTGATGAAATTATTGATTGACAAGGGTCAGCTTCTTCTGACAGATACAGAAGTTACCAATGAGTGAACATAGACCACGAGTTAACCGAAACAGTACATTTTTTATTGTCAACAAAAAAAACTTTTTTTGTTTTGTTGTCAATACTGAGTTGATAAGATTTGGGAAATCGTGACTTACAAATGTGATGATTTAATATATGGACACTTTAGAAGTGAAGAATTAAAGATGTAATTTTGACATCCCCAGCCTTATTTAATGGAAGCACCTTTTTATTCTTTTGGACATCAGTGTATTATTTACTTAAATTTATTTTCCAAATGGTATTTGTATACATTTGTGTGTGCAAGAATAATCTTTAATATTTTTATATTATCAATATTTTTGTTAAAGGAGAAAGTCTAAAATTTATTTATAAAATAAATAACTAATTAGTAAAATATAAGATAAAAAAAAATATATATATTTGGTCTAGGTAATTACCATGCATCCATTTGTGATATTTCACAGTCTTGACATTTAAAGGGGTCATGACATAAGAAATCAAATTTACCTTGAACTTTTGAACTTCATACCATTAAAACATCCTGCAAGTTTAATAGCATATAATGTCCTCATTATAAACAAAGCATTTATTTAATTAAAGGGGTTATGACATGAGAAACCAAATTTGCCTTCATCTTTTGGTATATAAGAGGTCTTTGTACCATTACAACGTCCTGCAAGTTTCATAGCTTAAGACGTCCTCCCCATTATAAACGAATCATTTATTTAATCAAGCTCTAAATACAGCTCGTTCTGGGTCCATGCAGAGCCATAGAGAGAAAGAGTTGCGACACTCCCATAGACCGCCATAGGAACTTTGGAATGCGGAAGTAACGCGTGTCGTGGAGCAGCCAGACAGTATAAGAAGGGAGCAGCCGATAGTTCCAAACACTGATAGTTCCAGCATTGAACCCCATTCATTTTCAGTGCTTCCGAACGAAGTACGGTCGCTGGTAAATTAAAGGGGGTGTGAAATGCTATTTCATGCATAGTGAGTTTTTTTTACACTGTTAAAGAGTTGGATTCCCATGCTAAACATGGACAAAGTTTCAAAAATTAAGTTGTACGTTTGATTGAGTATTTCTGTTCTCAAAATACTCCTTCTTGGTTGTCACAAGTTTCGGAAAGTTTTTTTCGAGTATGGGCTATAGACTGTAAAAAAGGTATGGGCGCGTATGACGTCAGATGCGCCGGAATTTCCTTATACGGTCCTAAGGGCACTTCTCTCGGAAGGGCGCGCGCGCAGCTGTAGAACGATAGCCGTAACCTATGCCCATCATAGCGCTGTGCATCGGCTGCGCTGCAAATATGTCACCAAAGAAGTGTGTTTTCGGTTGCCAAGGCAAGACAACACTGCACAGATTCCCAAAGAATCAAGCGTTAAGGGACCAGTGGATGGAGTTTGTTTTTCCAGAACATCAACACAGTTGTGCAAGTGTTCTTGTTTGTTCCATGCATTTCGAGGATGATTTTTTTATAAACAAGGCCCAGTTCGAAGCCGGATTTGCTAATCGTTTAGTTCTCAAGGATGGAGCAGTCCCAACACTAAAGGTTAACGGTCTTGCATTGGAACCGCAGGCGGTGAGTAGAACTGCTTCAAATATCTGTGTGTCTATCGGCGTGTAACTTAGACGTGTAGCACAGCAAGTAGGCTAAACAACATGATCACGAATAGTTAATGTATCTATGGAGCATGCGATGTATGTTGTGTGTTTGTTTAAATACATTTGTTTAGGTGGCTACTGTAGGTGTCTGTTTGTTTATTGTAAAACCAAATCATGTCTTCATAATCCACGAGTAGACACACAAATGTTCTAAAACTTCGCGCGCTCGTGATTATTTAGCTCCGCCCACACGGCACGCCTCCACCCGCTCGGCTTTTTCCGGAAAGACTCGGTACAGCCTATCTTTCTTTTATAAATATAATAAAACTAAAGACTTTTTGGAGATATGATGGATGCAATATTACTCTATAGGTACTCAAGATTAACATGAGATTGACTGAAACTGAGTGTTTCACCCCCCCTTGTTCTGTACATTTTAAGGATGACTGTTTTGAGAACAAATCTCAATATGATCCTGGCTTTGCCAGAAAACTGTTGCTCAAAGATAATTTCGTGCCGACTATTCTGGGAACAACGACGACGCAAACTGTAAGTAATGTATTTTAAACTTTAAACTACTTTTAAAGTGCAATGTCATTCATTATGAATAATCACAGTGTTTTTACTTAGTTTACTTGCATATTGTTTTCAGAGATCGCCATGTTCAGGCCCCCTATCAAAAGATGTTGGATGTCAAACTGACCAACCCACTCAAACATCTGTGGGCACACAGCTGTCGTTTCAAACCATGAGACCCAAGTATCATAGCAAAGGTATTATTTATATAATTATTATTTATAATATTATATTATTTATTATTTATAACTTGTGTCATCATAATTCTATTTATAAGAAGCTTAAACGTTTATTGCCTTAAAGGAAGTATTTATAGTCCATATTTTTTAGAATACTGCAATTACAATTGATAGAATAAAACTTTACATTGTATTTTCTAACGTTATAGAAACACAAACAGAGCAGTCCTCAAATCTTTCAAGTGGTGATGTCGCCATACCCTGGAGTACTTCACCGCCTTTTACCTCAACACCTTTAAAAGATGAACGGCCTGCCAAAAGCCGTCGCTGTGAATTGGAGGGTGAAGAAAGTGTGTCTTTTGAAGAAGTCTGTGACACTAAGGATGTAACATATGACCCTGCTCAGTCTGTCACCAGTGTGACTGAACCATCAAAGCATTCGTAAGTTTTTTGTCTTTATCATTTTAAGTTTAGCATACATTTATGTGAACTGTATGTTTTACTGACTCGTAAAACTGATTATGTTGAAAAAAAATACACTACCTTAATTTTTTGTTATTCATTTTCTCTTGTCATAGCATGTACACATCCAAAGCCTCTCATGAAGACACCAAATATATTGTGTTTGAAAACTGTCTTCTTGAACTGTTTGAGACCTGTCCAGTATGTTCAAGAGCCTGCAATATTCAGCCTCGTAGCAATGGGACTTTTTTGGCCATTCATCAACTTTGCCCACATTGTGAGTACTTCAGACAGTGGAAGAGTCAACCCTGTGTTGGCAGTACCCCTGTTGGTAACCTCCAGCTGTCTGCTTCCCTGTACTTCTCTGGAGCTTCATTCTTCCAGATGAAAAAGGTTTGTGGTTTTTTTTTTTTTTTTTTTTGTTTAAAATAGTTTAAATGTATAATGCATAATTATTGTTTTTCTTTTGAAGGTATTTGAGTCAATGCATTTGAAGATGTTCAAATACAGAACCTTCAGAAGGCATGCCAGCATGTACCTGGAACCACTAATAATATATAAGTGGAAGAAGGAACAGGTGGATTTAGTGAAGGATCTCTGTGAGGCGGACAAGGTGATAATTGGTGGCGATATGAGAGCTGATTCGCCAGGTAAAGAGTCATGCTTGGTGATGCAAGTTCTTCTGCAGTCTTAATAATTTGTTCCTGTGTAAACTATTTTCTAAAATATTATTTGTATTGTGACATTTCAGGCCATTCAGCAAAGTATGGGAGCTACACCACAATGGATCTTCAAAAGAACCTCATAATAGACATCCAGCTAGTGCAAGTGAGAAAATGCATTGATCACATCATGTCAATGCACACAAAATTACCAGAAAAAAAGTGGCAACAGAGTATGACTTGCCTGTTTCAAATTAAACTATTCTAAATTATAATTGTATTATAAATTACAATTGCTATTTATAATAAACCATTTTATACTTCAAAGATGTAGTCGGATATGATTACTGTTTTAAAGGAATGAAATAACTGACTTTCACTGCCCTGATAACTATTTTTTCACAGAGTAATGAGGTCGGTGGTAGCTACCACATGGAGAAAGAAGGGTTAAAACGAAGCCTGGAAATGCTGGAGGAACGTGGTGTAAGGCTAGACTGCATTGTGACAGACCGACATCCCCAGATTCAAAAGTTTCTGAGAGAACGAAACATCACACAGTACTATGATGTCTGGAATTTGGAGAAAGGTACTTTTCGAGCTTTCTTGTCTGTCTGGTGGTTATAACTGTACTTAGTAAAGATTCAGAAAAAAACATTTCATGTTAATAAATGGACAGGTTTTTTTTACATTACATAAACAATATTTCTTCTAGGGTTGTCAAAGAAGTTAGAGCAAATTGCCAGAGACAAGGACTGTTCAATAGTGAAAAAGTGGCAGCACAGCATAAGAAACCATCTCTACTGGACTGCAGCATTCTCTACTTCTGGACCAGAGAAGGTAGCCAAGTGGAAGTCCCTCATCAATCACATTCAGGATGTTCACATCCATGATGATCCATTATACCCACAATGTGAACATTCACATCGAGAGTCTAAGGGCAGCAGTAAACACTTCAAACCTGGTGAGTGCATAATATTTCATATTATTACCATTACCATTCAAAGTGGCTGACTGTTATTCATCTGTGTCCCACAGTGTTAATACTGTTTCCATTGTCCTTCACACAAATTCATACATACTACTATTCCAGGTTCAAAACCACTTTACAGAGTCGAAAAGGTGCTGACTAACAACAGAGTCCTCAAAGATGTAGCAAAGCTCAGCCCTCACTTCCAGACCTCATCCTTGGAGGCCTTTCATAGTGTTATTTTACGCTTTGCCCCCAAAAGTGTGGTATTTCCTTTTATTGGAATGCTGTGCAGGTATGCAATGTAAATTGTATAGAAGCATCTTATTGACATTTAATGAACCATAAAGTCATATCATTTCATATTTGTATTTAATACAGGGAGCCTAGCATACGCTATAACGTAATTTGAAAAGCAGTTATAACTTTTCGAATGCTTTGTCATTTCTTATTATTTTAAATTTATCTTGTAAAAATAACACTGTGTCACTCCTACTTTTTAGTAACTACATGTTTTTTTCTGTTGTTTTAGGTTGTATTTGGCTGGCATGCATTTCAATGAAAATTCTAACCGTCCAAAGGCAACTACATCATCTGGAAAGCCAATGTACAGACTTTTGTTCCCCAAGGCTAAAAAAGGATTGTACACCACAAAACCAGTGACATCCAACCCAACGTACTGTAAGTTTGAATAGATGTTTTAATTAGTAATTTACAAAAAAATAAAAAATAAATACAATACACACAAAGTGCATAGAACTTAATTTACAGTGTAAAAAAAAAAAACTTCCAGGCTACGTCTACAATCTGATGACACTGCTGTTTGAAAAGGTTCTGTCAGATCCTTTTCCCTACATGGAGGAGCTGCATAAAATTACAGTGCCTGACAGTCTATGCACACAGTATGACAGGCCTTCATTGGAGGAGGCCATTGCTGAGCATGTGTCAAGGTTTAGTCAAGGGGCAGTTTGAATCCGACATAGCTGCCTTCCGCATCTGGGAATTTTTGCCGTATACACAGGACAACACATGATGGTATTACAACCCTGATCTTTCTGCCTAGATAGCCCCTGCACCAACTGACAAAGCTTCTGTAAGCCAAATGCCTGTAGCGCCTGATGGAAACAGAGAAAAGACATTCAAAATTATACATTCTAAAGCCTCGTACACACCGGGACGAGTATCGGCGCGCGTTATTCGCCAGCGTTTTTCAACGCGTTTTTTGTGTTCACACCCAAGCGATTTTCGCTGACGATGAGCCGAGTGGACATGCAAATTCATTCCCTGACATTAGATGGTGCCCATTTGCTCAGCCATACCACTCCATAACATTCTCTTTTATTAAGATTTAGATGTAGTCGCTGTCGCGTTTGTCATATAGTTCTTTATGTTCCGACACCAACGAGACCAGCAGCTCTACATTCATCTTGCCTTGCATCTTCCTTGTCTTATTTCTTCCAGTGTAAGCAGTGTATTTCGGCAGTGTAGACGCTACTTGGCGTATATCTTCTTCGCCGTTACGTATGTGTGCTCTGCAAGACCGTTTTGTGTTTGAGCGCCCCCAAGTTGTGTTTTACTGTAACTTCAGAAGCTCCAGACACGTGAGCAAAAGCGCCAATCTCATTGGTCGGATAGTTTTTGACGCGGCGCGTCAAACCAAAAAAACGAACCCGAGGCGTTTTTTTTAAAAAATGACGCTTTTACGCGTGCCGTTTTTCGCGTCGGTGTGCACACTCACATTGACGCCCTTTGTTTAGTCACGAGGCGTTAAACGTCGGCGAATATCGCGCGTGAAATTCGTCCCGGTGTGAACAGGCCTTAAAGCCTCGTACACACCGGGACGAATATCGGCGCGCGTTATTCGGCAGCGTTTTTCAACGCGTTTTTTGTGTTCACACCCAAGCGATTTTCGCTGACGATGAGCCGAGTGAACATGCAAATTCATTCCCTGACATTAGATGGTGCCCATTTGCTCTGCAATACCACTCCATAACATTCTCTTTTATCAAGATTTTTGTAGTAGCTGTCGCGTTTGTCATATAGTTCTTTATGTTCCGACACCAACGAGACCAGCAGCTCTACATTCATCTTGCCTTGCATCTTCCTCGTCTCATTTCTTCCCGGCAGTGTAGACGCTACTTGGCGTATATCTTCTTCGCCGTTATGTATGTGTGCTCGGCAAGACAGTTTTGTGTTTGAGCGCCCCCAAGTTGTGTTTTACTGTAACTTCAGAAGCTCCAGACACGTGAGCAAAAGCGCCAATCTCATTGGTAGGATAGTTTTTGACGCGGCGCGTCAAACTAAAAAAACGAACCCGAGGCGTTTTTTTAAAAATTACGCTTTTATGCGTGGCGTTTTTCGTGTCGGTGTGCACACTCGCATTGACGCCCTTTGTTTAGTCACGAGGCGTTAAACGTCGGCGAATATCGCGCGCGAAATTCGTCACGGTGTGAACAGGCCTTAAAGGTGTTTTGGAAAGTGTTGTGTGTGTGTATATATGTCAAAACTATTGTTATTTGAATATAAATTTTGTTACATTAAATATTTATAATCCATATTAACATAAAACAATTGTGTATGTCAGATTTCTTACTGGTGTAACCCTTGAAGTCTCAAAGGACCATAGTCTGCCCTGTAAATGTTATGTGCATTCTGTAACGAATACAAATTTAGGCAAACAGGTTTAAGTCCCGGGTGATAATTCATACAGGTAGGTGGTACTGGTGCCTGGTTAATTCTTCTGACAACCTATTGAGAAGGCTATTGAGTTTACAATTGTAGTCCAACATGTAATACTCAAACATGCAGATTAACATTATTATTATTATTTGTCTTTCATTATGTGCACATACTTCAGGGGTCTCCATGCAGCATTTATGTTCTTGCTCAGTGGGCATTGCACCACAATTGCACCTGTGAATGTTTAAAGCAATCAAAAATGTGTTTGATATGACACCTTTTTATGTAGAATTGTCATTTTAAGGGTATTTACAATATTACTTTTTATCACTGGCTAATATAAACACATTTGTATAAGATAATCTTGAAAATATGGAGCCTTTCTAGTAGGCCTACATGTGATAGAAAATTAAAAATGTTGCCTTATCAATGCTGCATCTTCAAATATGGCCTGTGCATGCATTTTTGTCCGTGGTACACCCTATCATTTCATTGAAATTAGTTAAATGTTAAACTGTTAGCAAATTATTCAACAATAATCCGTTTTCAAGTGTATCGGGTTAAAAATTTTTTTTATTAATTCAAAATAGTACACTTTACATGTGGACACGGGCTGATCCAGTCTTCGTTGTTGTGTTGATGATTCATTTTCCTCTGATTCCGGCTCAAACACCAGGCACGGCGCCAGGATTCCAGGTTTGGATGGGCCAGACCAATTGTGGGTGGGCGGCGGGCCTTAAATTAAAAACGTTATCCAATCACTGTTTAACCTAATAAAAATTACTGACTAATATATCTGTACGTAGGCTAGATTTTAATAGCTTGATGCTCTTTAAATATTTTGTTGCATTGTTACAAAGTTTCGGTGCATATGGAGTCAGGACGGACCTATCCGCGATCGCTCTCCTTGGTCCTGACCAAAGAAGAGCGCTTTGGAATCTCCATTACGCATCATACCTGGGCTGCGTTTCCCGATAAAAGAAAAAGCGGTGTTCTTTATAAAAGAAGCACTTCAGAAAAAGTTGGAATTGCATTTATTAGGACTCATGGTATAGGCAGAGGCGCGGGCGCCCTCCTAGCAACGGCGCTGGGCGCGCTAGCAGCGATAGTCGTAGCGGGTGGCAGAGACGAAGATGTGCTAGGTGATGTGGATCTCAGCTTTCCTTCATCTCCTGGTTGCAGCGATGACTCAGAGACTGTATGTGCGCGTTTAAGGTACCTAAACAACGACTGTTGCAACATTGTCCTTTACTGGAAATTATTTTCACACTTTCACAAGGTAATGATAAGCGCTGACGCTGCAATATTTCTGGAGACATGGAGTGGGTAAAACATTTTTTGACCACTTGAGTTTTGTTTTGTAGAAAGACTTTTTTTTTTAAAGATTTTCGTTTCGTATAAATTGTATCTTAATTTTGATCAAAGTTTTATCAAGCAATTGCCCGTATTTAATAAATAAGAAGCACTATATAGCAGACAATGTAATAAGGCGCCGGCACGATCACTTATTGCACGACAACTGGAGCATGTTTCCGCCACAGAGTAAAAAATACAAAATGTAATTGCGATTTTTTAATCTCACAATTCTGACGTTTTATCTCAGAATTACATGATAAAGTGGCAATTGCAGGTTAGCTATAAAGTCAGAATTGCGTGATATAGGCCTAAAGTCGCAACTGTATGTTATTAAGTCAAAATTGCGTGATATAAAGTGCGAGAAATATAGCTTGAAATTCTGACTTTTTTTTCACAGAATTACATGTTTATATCTCGCCATTCTGACTTTATAATACGCAATTGAGAGATATAAAGGCAGAATTGCATGATATAAAGTCCCAATTGCGTGTTACAAAGTCAGAATTGAATTGTGAGATATAAACTATTCTGGGGTAAAAATAAAAAAAGCAATTGCGACTTTATTTCACGCAATTCTGACTTTATAACACGCAATCGCGGCTTTATTTCACGCAATTCTGAGTAATAAAGTGTGAGATGTAAACTCGCAATTGTGAGATAAAAAGTCGCAATTATCTTTTAAAATGTTTTATTCTGGCGGAAACAAGCTTCCATAGTATACTATAGCCTATAGCCTGTCCTATTTAAGTAGCCTAATTAAATTAATATAAAGGGGCGATTTGCCCACTAATGGCTTAAATGAACAACTTGGGGGAAAAAATAGTCGGAGGCCTTATTCCACATATCTTGGAAGTTCGAGCCAGGAAGCCATTCTGGGTTGAGCGCGCGACCCTGAGGAATGAGTGAGCAGAGCGGAATATTCAGAAATGCGCTCTCTGCTCACATGCTCTGATCGGAACAAACCCGAACACTGTCTGCTGAACTTGCGCAGAAACATCAAAATAGACATAACCAGCTTTTTAAAATTGTTTTTAAAACTAAACATTTAGACTATTTTAGCACAAATTATGTGCTTATTGGCGATTTTTTTTATAATTATTGACAAAACATTTTTGAAGAAAAGTTTTGGGTGGGCCTGTTGAAAAGTGGGTGGGCCTAGGCCCGTCAGGCCCACCCATAACGCCGTGCCTGAAACATACTACTAAGCAGTTACGCTGAATCCGCAAATGTCCTGGCTGGGTGCGTCAATAATTGATGCATAGGCAGATTAGGCACTGAAGTTAGATGAACATAACAGTGGGCGTTAACACTGAACTCTTAAAGGGGAAACACCCCCCAAACAGACTGTTTGAATCAGAGGATGAGAAACAGGGTGGGAAAAAGTCATAAATCACTACATTTTAAAAGTTTTTTGTAAATAAAACTATAGTAATACTATAATTGCACCTAAGGGAACATAATAATAAAATAAAAAAAACCATGTCATGACCCCTTTAAGCTAAAAAAAACCCGTCTTGTTTTGATATTGAGGGATCTATGACATCAAATACATTTGCACATGACTGCCTCCAGAGCAGGACATTGATAAATAGTTATACGTATATCATCACCCACTGGCATTCAGTCGCTTAACGACATGACACTTATCTACACTGGATATGAGCGTTGTCACATTAAAATCAAAAAGAACCTATTACAATCACTGATGCTGTCTACACTGGATACAGTAGACAGATGCACGTTCAGTTTCTGACATGCTTCACACACTTGAGTCTGTCGACAGGACAAATGGATGAATGAAGGAATATTTGTTTTTGTGTGTCCAGTTTAAACAGCTTGTTTGCGTCAGTGCAGACACAATCCCAGTGTCAAAAACAAGTGGATGGTTTATTTTAATGGCTTCCTGGATTGCCCGGAGCATTTTGTTTTGTAAACAAGGCACAGTGTAATGAAGAATTTGAAAAAAAAAATGTAAAAATCGTTTGTTATTATAATTTTTTTATTCTTTATTATTATTATTATTTTGTTTTATTTTGTTTTTTGTCGACATTTAACTTTTTAGTAATTGACTTTTAATTTGACGGGCATTTTCCCAGTCCTCCATTGCGGAAGTGGCGCTGTAACTGTTTTTGTTTACAGACTGGATATGATCCACGTGTAGTGTTTAAATGAATTAATGACGTTGAGAGTTTAGATTGGATTATTCGAAATTATTTCTTACTTCGATATTAAGTCTGCACTAAAAACTCAATAGCAGTCCGTTATGAGGAGCAGTTCGTCCGTGTCTCTGGCGGGCAGTCGTGGTTCGGCCTCGGTTCGGCTGGTCAGCCCACCCGCGTGTCCGTTTGCCTTTCCGGTGGACGCTGCCGTTGAATATTTAATGGTAAAGAAAGACTTTCAGGCTGCTCTGGACACATGCGAGAAAGGGCTTGAGAGTTTGGGCTCTTCTGCAGAACAGGAGGAAAACTGGTGAGCAGTGCTGGGTAGATGACGGTCCTTACAAATTATAGATGGTTACTGATTCCAAAATGAACGTTACATATCAAAAATTGTAGTTTGTAACGTAATAATGCATTATTTTACAACCACTTTTAGATTCATTTTGAATAGAAGCTTGTAGCCTACCATATTGTTTTAAAAATACAAAGAGAAAGAAAATATATTCCATTCTTTCTTTATCAACAAAATGAAGTGCATTAAATATTACATTCTTTCAAGGTTCCCCAGACTGGGTTCATGATGGAACTGGAGGGGGCAAAATAAAACACCTTCAAACACTTGCTTTTTTGGTTTACCTGTTTGTCATGAGACCATTAACCGATATCAGAGAACCGTGAATTTGATTTTATTATTGACCTAACTTATTAATTTAAAATATCAGGGAGTAAGTAAATATATTAGGTTAGCTTAATAAGAGATTCAGCTGACAAAAAAGTTCGGGAATCCCTGCATTTCATGTATGAAATGTGAATTTGTGGGGTTTTATTATGTGTTTGAAAGACAAAAGACAGTAATACATGGTTAAATTACTCACTGAGTGATTATTCAAATAATAATAATGTGTTTGTCAGGAGTTGATTAGATACTAATGTTTTAAAGCGTAATATCTAATTACAAGTACTTAATTTTTGGAATCTGATTACATACCCAGCACTGCTGGTGAGTTAAACTGACTGTTAACAGCTTTTAACACTATGATGATTCATTAATTTACCATCTTTAATCTCATACTAAATGTTTGTCCCCACAGCTTCAAGTATGCAGAACTGAAAGCAGCTTTGACAATAGTGGGGATTCAAGCACTGGCTGAGCTCAATCACTGGCGTGGAGTTCTGTCATGGGTTTTGCAGCAGTATGGAGAAACAGAGAAAATTCCTGCCAAGATTATTCAAATGTGGTAAGAAGATTCTGCCATTTAATCTCACAAATAACATTAAATAGCAGTTTGAATGTGGGTGAAGTACCACTAGATAACACCTAATGTAGATTAACTGTGTTTCACAGCATTCTACTCTATGTGAAAGTGGGTGAACAGGCTGTAATGAAGGATGCGGTCTGTGATTGGCTCCACTGCTCTGGTAACATGACCCAATCAGGCTTCAGCACTGTGGCTGAGCTGTATTTTCTCCACATACTGGTTCCGATGGGTCACACAACTGAAGCTCTGGAAATGCTGGAGAGCAATGTGGGTCGGGTGGCATTCAGTGATGAACAGATACAAGCAGTCTGTAGTTTAGTAGACATTCAGAATGAGAAAAATGCAGCATCGTCCAATTCAAATCCTGAATCTGTAGCAGTGGTGGCAACGACTAGTGCTTCAGAACAAGGTGACTTTCTTTTATTTATTTATTTATTTATTTATTTATAGTCAAAATGCTATATATCTAACAAATTCTGTGCAGTATATTTAGATTCAAAGTATAAAATGGATTTTTTATTGTAGAATATTTTTGCAAATAATGGATTCAACGATGTGTTATTGACAGAGAGATCAAACCAGCGTCTGAAATCTATAATGAGGCTGTTATACAGAGGGCTCTCAGTAGCCAGTGTGAGAATTAGATCCATCTCTCTGCACAGAGTTTTTCTGGCTTTAATGTTGCTGTATCTTCTTCTCGTCCGTATAGACCCTGGTAAGAGGCCTCTCTTTATGCAGTGCATTCTTAATAATTACTCTGATAATGACCGACTATAGCCTGTCCTGAAATAATGCTCTGCTCTCAGCTCTTCCCTCAGCTTTCCCATGGTTGCTCCGGCTCCATAGACTCCTTCAGCAGACGTGGAACACCATGTTTGGACCTTATTACAGAGCCAACAACAGAAGTTAGAGTTACTGGAGTTGAACTGTGAGAAAATGTTGCCATCCAAAATTGTAGATCCTGTGTTTGCTCAATTTGTTGGTGAATATAGTTATTTTATAAATAAATCAATGAATTATATTTAAAGATAGTGCTGATAGCCTTTAGAGAAATATTTAATGCAGATCACATGTAATTTAATTGTATAATAAAATGTATATGTGAATATATGAGTTCCTGTGCATCTGTACTTGTTCGTGCAACTTTAGTGAATATATATATATATATATAGTCACGGTTAAGGATTAAGAAACTGTTAATTAAAAGTTTATTATTATGTATTTTCAATGTTTTTTTTATTAAATTAAGAATTAGAGGTTTATGTACATTTAAAATATAGCCTATATCTAAAAATGTGTATTAGAATTTCCTGATATTTCTATTGATTTAAAAAATGTAGGCCTAATGGTGATTAATGTTTGTTAATAATAATAAAAATAAAAGTTGGGTAACACTTTACCATGAGGTTCCTTTTGTTAACTTTAGTCAAGCTTCTTCATTTATTGCACTTTTTACAATCTAGATAGTTCCAAAGCGGCTTTACAGTGATAACAGGAAATTAAAGTAGCCTAACAGAGATTGTTTTGGCTTTATGGCAGCTCTAGAATAAAGTTATTTTCCAGCTAAAGTTAGTTTTGATTGATTCACTTCCCGTTTTAACAGAAAACTCTTAAGTTCTCTCTACCCAAACTTTAAAAACGCGAACCGAACCTGTGAGAGTTAGTTAACTATTGACATGATCTAGCAATGAAAATAATTCTAAAGCATTTATTTGTCTTGGTTAAATAGAAATGTAAACATTTCTAATATATTAAAATCAAAATTTGCGTGTCAAGATTGTTTAAAAATTATTCAATGAGCTGACATGAAATAACAATTGTATTTATATGAACTAGCGTGAACTAAATGATTAAATACTGTCACGTATGTAGCCTAGTTCGTTATTTATTTTAGTTAACTAACATTAATAAGACCTTATTGTAAACTGTGTTAACAAAAGTTGTTTTAAAATGTTGCCTAATGTATTCTAAACTGCGTGTTAGTTTCGTACCGTGACTGACAGAAACTGACGCGTGAATTGAAAGTGAAAGTAAAATCAGCCGTTTATGTCTGAAACTCAACTGACTGTTATGCTTCGAGTAAACCGGGAGCTGAAGTGTCTTGAGGAAGGTAAATATTGCCTAAGCTTAGTTCAGTTTTCTATAAACCAATGTGCAGTTTAACGCTAACTGTGTCCACCTCTGAGAAGCTGTCATACTGTAGCCTATAGGTCTGTGAATGGGAGAGTTCTGGAGTAAAATGTCTCGTCCACGATTCAGCCGCTTCATATTATACAGCTATCCCAGGGATTATGGTAAGTCAGCAGAGCTAATAGCAAACTCGCACTAAACCACACTCAAAAGAGATTTGGAATTTAATTAGCTTTTTCATTACATATGGCAAACTAAGGGTTCACACAGAACGCGTTTTGCTGTTAAAAACCCATATAGGATTTTGTTTTAAAGGGATAGTTCACACAAACATTAAAATCTGTCATAATTGATTTACCCAGATGTTCCAAACCTGTATGAATTTCTTTCTTCTGCTGAACACTGCAGTAATCAAACAGTTGGGCCTCATTGACATCCATTGTATTTTTTTCCTTACTAAAAGTCAAGGCCCATTCTTCAAAATCTCTTCTTTTGTGTTCAGCAGAAGAAAGAAATTCATACAGGTTTGGAAAATCTTGAGGGTGAATAAATGATGAGTTTTCATTTGTGAACTAACCCTTTAAGTGTTCTGAGAACTACTGTAATTCAGTCTCATGAACCATTTTTTTTAAGTACACTGCAGAAACTAATGCTGGAACTAACAAAATGATCTTAAATATGATTTGATGTTTCAGAAGTGAGAGGCCTTTTCAACTACAGTCTGTCCTGTTGTGTTAATTCTCTGCTTCAGTCCTTCTCTGCCACCACTGAACTACTGGACATACTGAACAAGTAAAGCTCCATTATCTATTGAATATGCTTGCACACTTGAAAACTAGCCATACTAAGACATGCTAAATCATTTTTAAAAATGCCTGTCATTTAAAGATGGTGTCCATCTGAGGAGATTGAACAGACTAACATCCCACAGCGGTTAAAGAATGCCTTGCTAGCCATGAGGGATAAATCACATCCTGCTCCGCACAGAGACTTCCTGGACAGCCTCTACTGTCACGCCATCCGCCGTATGCATCATATCACCCTAAAATTGTACTTATGAAAATAGTGCCATTCTGAGTGTATTCTGTTTTGTGCTGTAGGAGGCACTCAACAGGATGCGGATGAAATATTCCACATTATCCTCAATCTCATCCAGAAACAGATCTCCGATCTTGACTTGGTGGGTTTGCATTAAAAATAGATGTGTACAAATTTTGTTTAGTGTGAACTGTGTAAATGAGAATATTCAATATGTTAATGTCTTCATCCTTTCAGGCTCAGGAAATCCGCAGTCTCTATGAGATAAAGGTGGAGACACAGGTGCAATGTTCACAATGCTCATTCATTCAACGAGAGCCCAACTCTCTTTTCAGCCTTCCTTTGGCAATCAGTGAAAGGGGGAACACCCTGGTAAACAAGTTAAACATTCATCAATTATGTTTTGACAGTACATCAGTAATAAAATTGTATTGTTCTTGTGTTCTTCAGGAGAGCTGCATAAACTCTTTTTTCCAGCCTCAAAAACTGGTGAATGGTGAGGAGCATCACTGTAACCGGTGTGAACAGAAGCAGCCGTCCACTTATGTGTGTGCTTTTAGGTTTTTTCTTGTCATTATCAAACTATATAATATTTCGTAATGTAGGCCTACGTTTTTTACAGTTTAGAACTTTTTTATGTCAGCAGGTAACCGAAGTTGCAATAGTCTTTTCTTCTCTATTCTGACACACAGTATATTTAAGTGAAAGGTAATTTTGTCCACTAATTGTTTGGATGGTTGCGGTTTGCTATTGGTCAATCTCATGTGATTGACAGGTTGTCACGCCATTAAACACATCATCAGAGAAGAGTAGAGATGCAAGAGGGAGATGAAGTTATTCTGATTAAAGATTATGAATGCACATGAATTAAAAAAAATAATGATGTGCACAGATCATTAATCATTTACAATAAATTGTGCAATATTCCATAATAACATAAGAAATGTACATTTCCTGCTTATTTTATGCTGTAAGATGGGAAAGATTTTAGGTTTCACTTTTATTTTACAGTGCGTGCACTTACATGTACTTACAGTGTTTACCTAAGAAAGTACTGGGTATTACATGGGTTAAGGTTATGTTTGGTTCAGGGTTAGTACCTAGTTATTGCAATTACTATAATAAGTACATATGAACGATAAAGTGCTACCAGATTTTAACTTAATGTCAGCACACGAAACAATGCATGACTCTGGAGTTAATTGTTTGATTTTCTGTTTTGTTTTTTTGTCATGTAGGGACTGAAACTCGTCTCATTGCCTCTGATCCTGTGTGTCCACTTGAAAAGATTCAGAAACGATTGTGGCTTCACCAGGAAACTCTACAGCAAAGTCATTTTCCCTGATAATCTTAACACAGGCATTTTTGCTGTAGGACAATCAGAAAATGCATGTGTAGTATATATTTTGTAAAGAATAATAGTCATAATAATAATTTATATATGCTTAAATTGTTGTATCTTTGTTTTAGGTTGCGAATGATTCTCACAGGGCTGATGAGCATTACAGTCTCTATGCAGTAATAGTTCATATAGGATCTGCTATGTTTGGTCACTACACTGCTTACATCAGGCCAGCTCAGGAGGACCAGACGTGGTACTATGCTGATGACAGTTGCGTGCGACCAGTAAGAGATAGAGACCGACTAGAAACAGAAGGATATGAACTAGATTGTATTGATATTTATTTCGGTGTAGTAATTATTTTCATTCATTTGTCTCAGGCCAAATGGGCAGACGTGCGGGACACATATGAAGGGTAATTCTTGACCTATAGCCTACTGGTCAT
The DNA here is from genome assembly GCF_029890125.1 of Rhinichthys klamathensis goyatoka. Classification (NCBI taxonomy): domain Eukaryota; kingdom Metazoa; phylum Chordata; class Actinopteri; order Cypriniformes; family Leuciscidae; genus Rhinichthys; species Rhinichthys klamathensis. The sequence continues at coordinate 808,917 of NW_026606878.1, forward strand.
CTTGTCACAGATACTTTAAAAGAGAACAACACAAACACAGATCCGCTAAATAATTATTACTTTATTCATTTTGCAACATCTTCCAGTTTTTGATTATAATTTTGTATACCATTCTAGAGGCAACACGGCCTACTTGCTTCTGTACAGGAAGAAGAGCTGCAATTCATCTGGATAACTGTTGGGAACTGCAGTCAATAACTGGACACTATATGGTTTAATGCAGAGGAATATTCCAAGAATAGGACCAAAGTCTATTTATATTTTGTCTATAAGTATGAAGAGAGGTGTGTGAGAATGTAAATCAGTATATTTTCATGTTGATTGGGGTTTATGTAGGGCAGTATTTTGGATTGGATTAATATATTTTGGAAGTGATTATATTGTGGTGTTTATGGATGTTGTTCAATAAAAATGTTTAAAAATAATGTTGCCTGTGATCTCTAATTATTGCTGAAGATGTAAAAATATGGAATGAAAAATGAAAAAATTCGGGTAAAAAAACACATTTCTGGGGTAAATGACTTTTATTTTGAAAAATGGGACCTGGCTTTTATTTTGAGAAGCAGCCATCGCGCTTCCAGAGTCCAGACATGGTCCAGACTTATAGAGGGAATGCATTAACGTCACTTCCCCGCCGGAACACGCCCCCCTCAGCGGGACTGAGTGGCAGAAGAGCTGCTGCGTGACTGGAGTTAATAGGGGAAACTGCGTTAACGCGAGTAAAACAAACTATTATCAGTTTAAACTAAAAGTTGGACTCGATATAGTGTTCCTTACAACTTATCAAAGATCCAGTGATCCATGGATATTGACATGCAGCCAGGAATCGTGTTTCCTGACATTTATATGTGTCTGATTTCGACGCCGGGGAAATAAATGAAGACAATTTGCCTGTAAACGTTTTATATAAATACAATATAGATAGGTCTAAATCCGAGTGATCACTTACATTAATGTTATACTGTATATCATCATATCGTCCAGCCCTAAAACTTGTATAGTTTTTTGTCAGTGTTTATTTAAAAACATCCAATTATGCAGAATATAGTCTGTTCTGTAGCTTTTTGCAGTCTGTAAAAATATACAGTACCTCAGATTTCTGGTCAAATCTAGTTGTACAGTCAATCGCAAAGCTCTTTCCCGTTTTAGATGTGTTTTGTGTGATTTTCACGGCGTTCACGCTGAAAACAAATGCTGCCGCTCAGTCTTTTTGCCACTTGTGGGCGTGACCGCATTCACTCCGGCCGACGGTGACGTCATGCGCATACCCTCTATTTTGAAAAGTATCCATGTCATGGCATTTCCCCCGCACGTCCTGACAAACACCTCTGCCATGATCTTGTAGGTGAGCAAACACTGTAATAAAGCAGCCTATTTCTTACAGAAAAACTTACCCAACTGAACATTATGTTTTCCCCTCAGTACGTCGGCATTTAGTACCATATTATTAACGTATAACCGTAAAATATATAAATGCAGACTGCAAGGGGATTTTCAGTCCACATTCTTGTGTGTTGTTGCATGCTATTGGATATAATATATTGTGGTGTATTATTGTTTGTTCTTTGTCTGGTATTCTCAGGATCAAGAGAAAGAAGTTAAAATGACTAATCCACTGAGAGGAGAGGTGGTCAGATTGTACAAAAATGTAAGTATCATCTTCTGACAGTTTCCTTCTGCTTTCTTGTTACATCTGATCTTTTAATATGAAATATTGTTTAATGGTACTTAATGTCATCTTTATTAGACACAACATTGCATGGCAGCAGAGTCACAAAATAAACACAGAAGATGTGTAAAATTGTAATAATGATCACCCATATTGCTTTGGTTATTAATTTATTTTCTGCAGCTTTTGTATCTTGGACGGGAATATCCAAAAGGCACCACATACTTCAGGGAGCGTCTGAAAGCCGCTTTCATGAAGAACAAAGACGTCACCGATCCTGAGAAAATCCAAAAGCTGATTGACCGTGGAGAATTTGTGATCAAAGAACTCGAGGCACTTTACTTCCTCAGGAAATACAGAGCTATGAAGAAACGCTATTACGAACCAGAGCATTAGTCGATGTTTTCTGTCACAAGTGCCAGACTATATGTGTCTCAAAAGTTTTTGAAAATCTGTATGATGTGTTGCACTATAACAGATTTGGACATAAACGTTTCTTTTTTACAATTACTACATCTTTATTACATTTAGCTGTTAATTGTAATGAAAGTGACATGTTTCTGGGTATGTATGTATGTTTATTTAAAAATCAATGGGTATATATGTATGTTTATTTAAAGACCTTTCAGTTTAATGGTGTTTTAAGGACGTGTTTGAGTAGATAACTCTACATCGCAGAAAGCGAGGTTGGTTTTTCCAAAAGATTTCTCCAGCTCCCGCACCAGGTCAAGCTTACCCGAACTGCCGGAAACCTTTTAGTGCAAATAATTAAAAATGGAAAAAGTTATGGTAATAATGTGAGTATATATGTCAATTTATGTATATATAGACACACCCAATAAAATGTATACTCACTTTTTCTTTAAATACATTGTAGGCTTTGTAGCAGGTGAGGTCCTCTTTTGATAGCATGAGTCCAGGCTGCAGTTTCGTCTGTCTGCCCCCTTGGAGACACACATTTAGAAAACATCAGTTACCCTGAACAATGACAGCATTTTGCAGAGTGCTTCACATGTCGGAATGTCTCATACCCGAAAGTATGCTGATTATAAGCCCTACAGCGATGACCGTCACAGTCCCCAATGGGCCGAAGTACAGGTATGAGAGCGAGTACCAATTATCACCCAGGAAAGGCCTGTTAAGAAATGGATCTCGTTACATATCAGCCAATAGATTTTGACTCGAATGATTTGCACAACCCACCTTTGTAGATTCTTCTCTTTCAGTATGAAGTCGTCCATGTTTGCAGTCCAGTTAGTGCCCTCTGGTGCCATTGAGAAGTTACAGCCGTGTGTCATCAGAGGCAACGGTCTGCTGTTCTCTGGTTGCGGTGGGTATATCTGTGCTCCAATGCACACCCACAGTGACAGCGCCAAACCAGACAACAGCCCTGCCAAACCTCCCTAAAACAGACACACTTTCCATTGTAATGACCACTGTATTTTTGCATTTTATAAAGAAAAATGCCCTTTTTCAGGGTTTCTTTAGGTCTTTCAAAGGTATTTAGTCTAAATTAATCCTTACACAAATTAAGGTCTTAAAAAATCTTTTAATAAAAACTAAATTCATCCTTACACAAATTAAGGTCTTAAAAAATCTTTAAAAAAAAAAAAGGTTTTAGGCCTTAGTTCAGGACATTTAAGTGGCTTTTTATAATTATTGCCTTGAAAAAAACATTACTGGTGTGCATCTTGTGACAAAACAAGTGCAAATTGCTTTCGGTTAAAACAGCTCAAACATGCATTTTAGTCTGGGACTAGCTTTAAGCTTTGTCTATTAAACCAGGGAAATGTTCTTTACTTGGTCTTAAAGAAGTCTCAAAAAGTCTCAAATTTACCTTCATAAAACCTGCAGAAACCCTGTTTTTTCCCTATCACATATTTTAATAATCGCCATTAATTAGTATCATTCAAATGCTTAAACATTCGGACATTGCTTTACCATGGAAATTATAGCTTTAAACTTCTTAGCGTGCTCAACATTTGTGATATCAACTTCAAATTTGAAACGCAACTTGGTTAGACGTATAGCTTGGATTTTCTAGCAATTTTAGAGTCAAATAATTTAGTAAAACATTTACATTTTAAAATAAAAATGTTTCAGTACATTTGCTACAGTAAACGAAACTTCTATAACTTTTTTTTTTTCACATTGAAAAAATCTGCTGAGGGTCTTCTTTGAAAAGAGAACAACCTAGGTCTGTATTTCAAAACCTCATAAATTACAACCAAGCCAAGTTCAGATCTACGTTCAAAAAAGAAGGGTGACGTTTATCGGGTTAAAATCTAGCCGCCATAACCTTTGTGTTGGCGCATGAAAACAGGACGCCGAGAGAGAAGAGGCCCAGTAGAGGTCCGCCAATCACACCTACAATACTAATAGCGGCCTGTTGAGGGACAAACAGACAGGAAAATTAGGGTTATGCCATCATTTGCCCTGTCATTTTCACATATAATTCTTCAGTAACCCACCTGTAGCATCCCTCCCATCAAAGATGCAAGACCAGCCATTCCAATGCACACGGCACCATAAAACACACCTGTGATTAGGAAACATCTTCTAGTTTAGTAGTTGGAATAACTGATTATTTGTTATTGAATTCTAAATGAAGACATTTGCTCACTCATGCCCTTTGAAGCCCAGTATAGCTGTCTCTCTGACAGACTGAGGTACGGACGCATCAGATCTGTAATAGTTACCGCAGCCAAAGCATTTACACTGGAGGAGACTGTACTGTAGAGAATAAATATAATACATGCTCAAGAAATGCTAATGTGAAGCATTTGGTATGGGCGTTGAAAGCAATTATCACTTAACTCACCCACATGCCTTTCATTCTTGCATTTAAACTTGTATCATATTGGTTGTGAGGGAGCTCATAATGTCGCATGGTACAAGTTTACGCTCTGATATAGAGAGGACTTCTTTAGGTAACACTTTACAGTGAGGTCTCATTTGTTAACATTAGTCAATGCACTGTAAAACAAAGACTGTGTGCATTAGCTAACATAAACTAACAATGGGCATGTTTTAAAAAAAAAAAAGTTTTATTGCTTTTTCATGTAAGGTCACAGTGTATTAATTAATGTTAACAGATATAACTTTAAAAAAAAACATTAGTAAATGTTAAAATTAACCTTAACCAATATTTATAAATGCTATAGAAATATTCGTTGCAGGTTCATGTTAACTATTTTACTCAAATGATGAGTGTTTTCATTATGATTTTATATTTAATTTTCATTATGTTCCTTCACAACAAAACTATTGTAACATTTTAGAAGAATATCATGAGTGATAGTTTCATTATATCGCAAAGAGCTGCTTGAACATTCTGCTAAATGTCTTCTTTTGTTTTCTACAGAAGGATGTGGGTCTCGAACGAACGACATGGGGGTAAGTAATTAATGATGAAAGTACTTTTTTTAGGTGATCTGTAGAGAACAAACCTTAAAGTGCCACTATATACTGCTGCCACGAACAGTCCTGGCAGACCAGGGTATTCACTCAGGATGTCCAACACCAGGTATGGCATAAGCTTATTGTATATTTAAGAGAGATACATTGATGTTGCATATTGATTGGTAATAGCATCAATACATGCACAGGTTATAATGTTGTTATTTGAGATGCATGTGGTTTGTGGTGTACCTGGTCTTGTGCAGACACCTTATTTGCTGTCCATGGATCACAGTTCTTATAAACGGAGTATAAACACAAGCCACAAAATACTGAGCATAATGAAATAGCCCAGAGAGCCACTAAATTAATGTATAAGGCCCTGGATAACGACAAAAAAACACATACACAAACACACAAAAAGGTTCAGTTACACATTGGATCTCTTTCAGTTTGAATTCAAGAATTATTTTTCGTGCAATGCTCACATTTTGGCATGGAACAGGGACTTGCATGATATGTATCTCTGTACTTGAGCTTGATTGATGCCATAGACGCTGGTCCAGAGGAACGTCCCTCCTATTGTGATGCTCCAGAATGTGTGTCTCCTCAGAGGGTTTGGATCGAAGCTGAAAGGGGTTGGACACGAGTCACGACATGAGAAAGTGTTTAATTATGCATTCCTGTACCTGTAAGTCATGTCACAACTTACTCCCATAGGTTAAGCCGGCCGCCCTGAGCGGAGTCACTGATGATAGTGGAGATCCCGCCCTGCAGAAGCACTGATTGGACGATGACAGCCAAAAGACCAGCCAATAGGATGCCAACCTGGAACACGTCCGTCCACACCACCGCCTTCAGACCGCCCTGCCAAGGTAAAGAGACAGTATCAGTGCAATTCAGCCTTTTTCACTCCAAGGCCCCCAGTTGTCCACAACAATATTTGAAGGCTCTGTGACTTTTCCAGTTGTTTTTGTTAAGGATTATGGATATTAAAAAAAATTGTCTATATTATCAATGAAAATAGAGTAAAATACCTTTTGAAAGTAACTTGATGCTTCAAATAAAGATTGTATCAAACATCGTTGCACCAGTAGGTGACTGTTAAAATTGAATCATTAATGCAAGAGATTCGTTCAAAAATGCTGATTAATCCAGGAATGAAACAATGGAAATCTTTATGAGTGAGTCATTGAATCATTAATTTAAACCGTTTAAAAAATACTATTAATAATTTTAAACAAAACCAAAAATTGTGATTCTCAGTTGATTTAGAATCGTACAGTTCTCTTTCACTAACTTACTAATGTACAGTAGAGAGTGCAGACGACCCCAGTCGACATGACGGCACCCCAGAGATCCACACCAGTGACTGAGACAAGAGAGAGAGGAGAGAGTTCACTTGACCATAGAGTGCTCCTGCACATTATCAAGCATACTTGTTACACCATGCACTCCACAAATAATGCAGTTCGACTTTACACTGTTAAAAGATAAAGGTTCTTTATTGGCATCTACAATTCCATGAATAATTTCCATTGCACAAAAGGTTTATAGTGAAAAAGGTTCTTTAGATTATCAAAATGTTGTTTATATTAAGAAATTATGTTTTTAAAAGAACCCAAAATGGTTCTTCTGTGGCATCTCTTGGTAATTGTTGAAGTGCAAAAAATCCTACCTTGGTTTAAAGCCAATGCTGGAGCATAAATAACCAGACCAGTGTAAAGTACCTGAGAAGAGATGGAAAATACTCTAACTACATTGTTTACTGTATGATTTAGTGAGACTGATAATAGCAAGAAAAACACTCACTGTCTGAATGATAAACAGGACTGTCCCAAAAAGTCGAATTACTTTATTGTAACGCATCTCCAGATACTGCAAACAGAGGGGGAAATTAAGTTACATTGCGGTTGCTTTTTCATCTGAATGAATGGATTATTGACACATTTTAACATCATTAATTTGTTTGATCTTTCTATATTAAATAAAGTTACTATTTTAGATCAGCAACTGTATTAGTTTAGTTTTTGTTTCAGCTTTAATATTATTTTGAATTAGCTTTTATTTGTATATTTTATTTGTACATTGTCCTTGTTCTTTATCTTGTGTATTGTTCAGCACATTGGTCAGCCCTGTTTGCTGTTTTTAAATGTGCTATATAAATAAATACAAACTTGAAACTTGAAACTTGATTTTTAGTTTTCATGTTAATTTTAGTGGAATTTTTAGTCATTCCATTTTGTTATTAGGTTTAATTAGGTTCAAATTGATTTTTGTTTTAGTTATGGTTATGATTTATTTCCAGTTCATAATTTTAGTGCTTAACCTTAACCTTTTTTCAGTGCAACATTTAATTTTTATTATATTTCAGCTTTATTTCAATTAACAGAAATGTTTTTGTTAGTTAATGATAATAACCCTGATCATTAATGTTTTATCTTTAATATATTCAATAAAGTTACCATTTTCAAACAGCAATATTGTTATTATAATTTTCATTGTAGTTTTATTAATTTAATTAGCATTTATTGCTATATTTTTTGTTTTTGTGTTAATTTTAGTTTAATTTTTAGCAATTGTGCTTTTGTTATTTAAAAAAAATTTTCTCACATTTCTAATTTTCATTTAGTTTAGTTTTTTTTAGGGTTTTTTTTTTACCGAAAAGTTTTAGTTAACGAAAATAACCCTGAATTCAGCAATAAAAGGTGTTTATGCCAAATTTTCCTTCCAGTTCAGTTTTCTCTCATCTCACCTCATAGGTGCTGGTTATACCCAGTCTGTAGAAGATTGGCAGGAAGATCTCAGAACTAACAGCCACCATCAGAACATAAGAAAAGCAGATGAGGATGAAGATGGCTCCGTACTGATACACCTCTACTGGGGTCCCCAGAACGGTGATGGCTGACATGAAGCTGGCCGTCAGGGACAGGGCCACTGGTACCGCCGTCATACTCCGTCCGCCCACCAGAAAGTCTGCGGAACTGCTCTGACCTCCTCCGACGAAGGCGTAATACACCCCGATGCCTGCTGAGACGACCAGCATTAAGGTGAAGACCACATAGTCCCACACACTAAAGGAGGGTCCACTGGACATCTTGGTGGACGTCTGAGTTTCTTTAACAGGATCTCTTGATCTCTTGAGTTTTGAGAGTCTGAGGAGCCTCTTTGCAGTGCGGTCAGTCAGAGAGAGTGTGATTGTTCCTGGAGCTGCATGCTTGTCATCATCCCACCCGTATCATATTCATTCCTCCTTACAGCATTTGGGCTGGAATGATTTTTTTTTCTCAGTAATTAGATAATGTGTTTATTCATGTGTGTGAGACACAGAAAGAGAATTCACTCCCTATTTATTACAAAGCCAGCCTAATGTTATTTTTGGTATTTTGGTATTTTTTATATTTTTATCTCATAATTTCATATCTCATAATATATTTCTGTATTATTATACATCATTCTACTGAAAACCCTTGGTAGACCAGTGTTATTTTAGTAGGCCTATTAGTGAGATAATATCGTTTTTATTGATATTTTGAATTCGATTTTATGTTTATATTTTCCATTTTCATTTTAATTTCAGTTTAAGTTTAAAAAATGTTGTTGTGTTTTTGTCAATTTTTAATAGTTTTTATTAATTTGTATTTCAGGTTTAGTTTTATTTGTATTTTTTTTGTACATCAAGGTAAACTAAATAAAACAGGAAATGTTGCCTTGGCAAGTAGATGAAATAAAATAAGTTTTTTAAATATTTTATTTTATTTTAGTTCGTTTATATTATTTCAAGCAACGAATTTTTTATTTATTTTTTATGGTTTTAGTTTCAGTTGTAATAATAACATAATTGCCCTGGTATAATATAAGAAAAAAATTTTTTTTTTTTGGAAATAATAAATAAATAGAAAACCTAAACAAGGCATGATCTTTCCTAATGTACTTCTAAACGTAGTAAGACTTTTCTTTTGAAATACAGTAAAAGTCCAGTTTTTACCCATAATGCATCATTCAAGATGGCGATTCCCTGATACGGCATGTGTATCAACAATTTCACAGCAATTGATAACGCATCTTGTTTTTTAAACCACGGAATACTCTTAATTTTTGTATTTGGTCGAGAGACAATACAGCAAAATGAAGCTCAAAGCAAAGCCCACATCTCATAAATCAGAAAACACTTTTCGCGTAAGTTTATTGAACAACGCATGCTGGAGACTCCTGCTCATGCGTCTGGCAAACATGAAAATGTTTTATTTCATAAACATATCGAAACGAATTTTACATATTGAATTGGGTCGATATAAGTCTTTGCTTTTAATCATTACCTTGTCATCTATAAAGTCCAATATAGCTCGAGTGTAATGCGAGGAAGTTTTCATTCAGTTAAGATATCTCCATATCTTTTCTTTTCCAGTTTGCCACGTTTTCTGAAAGGCTCGCAAAAGTAAACATTGATGTCATTCATCGCATTGACAGGACTGGAAGTTATGATGAGGTATGAGTCTTGTTTATATCAGATAACATAACTTATGGTTAGCAACATTATAGTATTTAAAGTGTTTTTGATTAATTCTGCTGCTTATTTTCTCAGGAGGTAGAAACTTATTTTTATGAAGCCCTAATAAAATGGAAAGACTTGAATTTGACAGAACACTTCAGTAAGTAACCACGTCCTGTGACCTTATAATATGACAAAATACACTGTATATTATGATGATATTGTACATACTGTTAATTTAATGGATGATCTGTACATCCTGTACTGTCATGTATATGGTGTAGTGACATTGAAGTATTTTGCTTTGAGTATTAAACTAATCGTCTGTTCTACAGTCATGTTTTTTCGAGAGGTGTCAAGCAAGAGTCAGTCTTTCAATATGCTGGTGTTTCACCAAAATGTCATTGTGGAGAGTCTGAAGACCCACCTGTCAGTGAAGAACAACATGGCTTACCAGCCTCTTCTGGAGTAAGTTTCTCTCAGTCTTTCTTTAAAATAAACAGACCAACAAAGCCATGTTAACCCCACACTTGCTTTCAGTCTTGTAATTCAACTGGCTCGGGACCTCCAGATGGACTTTTACCCCCACTTCTCTGATTTCTTCATCATCATCACGTCTATACTGGACACACAAGACCCTGAAGTGTTGGAATGGGCCTTCACGTGTCTGTCGTACCTGTTCAAATACCTGTGGAGGTTGATGGTGAAGGATATGGACAAGATATACAGGTGAGTAGTAGATTATTCTGTGTCAGACTTTTTGATCTCAGTTGGATGTTTGGATTCTCAGTCATAGTGTATAGATTTATAATGTGTAATTAGTAACACTTTACAATAAGGTGTCATTTGTTAAAATTAGTTAACCCAGGGGTTCTTAACCCTGGCCCTCGAGGTCCCCTGTCCTGCAGTGTTTAGCTCCAACCTAGAGCAAACACACTTGAACATGCTAATCAAGGTCTTCAGGATTACTAGAAACCTACAGGCAAGTGAGTTTGATCAAGGTTGGAGGAAAGTGGAGGAAAGGTCTGAGACTCAGGGTTCCACTGATTTTTGTATATTGTGACAGAAATGTCAGAATGCATTAAAATTCAATGGAGTGTAGGTGTCACCCGGTGGCTATTTTTGGTATAGCGCTTAAACAAAATCTCACTGGAACTTCAATATTTGTGAAATCAACTCCAAATTTGGAACACAATTTAGTTAGACATATGGCTTTGATTTTCTAGCAATTTAAGAGTCCAAATTATTTTGTGAAATATTTCTGTTAAAGGAACACTCCGACTTTTTGGGACTTTAGCCTATTCACCTTATCCCCCAGAGTTAGATAAGTCCATACATACCTTTTTCATCTCCGTGCGTGCTATAAGTCTGTTTGACGCACCCGCCGCTAGCCTAGCTTAGCACAAAGACTGGATGTAAATGGTTGCAGCTAGCATACTAATCCAAATAAGTGACAAAATAAGGCAAACATTTTCCTATTTACATGTTGTGATTTGTATAGTCACAGAGTGTACAAAAAACTACGTCACATGAGACACAGACATATTTTAACCGTATAAATACTGGGAACTATATTCTCTGAAGGCGAAGCACTGCTACTTGGGTGGAGTGATAACCGCAGCACCTGAGACGTACCGTACCCAAACTCTGAACGAACTCTCTGCTCCTCCTCACCACGGCGCGTCTCAGGTGCTGCGGTTATTACTCCGCCCAAGTAGCAGTGCTTCGCCTTCAGAGAATATAGTTCCCAGTATTTATACGGTTAAAATATGTCTGTGTCTCATGTGACTTTGTTTTTTGTACACTCTGTGACTATACAAATCACAACATGTCAAAACACAACATTTGCTTTGCAGTAAACACATTTTTTTACACATTCATTCAAGTTCTTTCACTTCAGCAATAATTTGCAGTTCTTTAAAAAGAGACCAACTTTAGGTCTGTATTCCAAAGGATTTATGAATTACAACTATTTAAGATCTATGCTCAAAAAAGGGGGGTGAGAGTTAAGTTAATGCTTTAACTAACAATAAGCAAGACATTATTACAGTATTCATTCACCTTTGTTATCAGTAGTTAATAAAAATACAAGTTTATTGTTAGTTCATGTCAGCTGACGTCCACTAAATATTAACAGATACATCTTTTGATTTTAATAATGTATTAGAAAATTTTGAAATTAAGATTAATAAATGCTAATGTTGTTAACAAATTATTGTAAAGTGTTACTTTCTCTAAATCAGTCTTTACAGTGAACTTCTGGCGCACAAGAAGGAACACATCCGCAACTTTGCTGCCGAGAGCTTCTCTTTTTTGATGAGAAAGGTGAGTCTTTAACTTTTCGGATTGTTTTCATCATGTCCTCTGTATGATCATGTCCTGTTTTAAGCTAATGCATCTGTCTCATATCCAAAAGGTTACAGATTATGACGCGCTCTTCACACTCGTGTTCTCCAACCTGTCAGAGCATCCTCAGAAGGCCAGAGGAGCCGGTCAGCTGATCTTTGAGATGTGTCGAGGAGTCCGTGACATGTTCCACTCCTGTGCCTCTACGGTGAGATCATGTCACGGAAAGCCAAACGCATCACACAATTAACATTTGGCTTGTCAGTTAATAACAGTACTGTTGTTGTCAGGCTCTTCCGCTGGTGTTGCAGAAGCTTGGCCCAGCAGTCGGACAGGATGTTGATTTACCTTGGGACTCGATCAAAGAAGCTCTGGACCACATGGCTGAGTCTTCAGCCAACTATGTTGACAAAGAACACCTGATGGTCCTGTGGGACTCCTTAAATGTGAGAAAAACATTTTTTTCTTCCTCTAAATGAAGTTTGTCTGTCAAAGCATATAGTATGGACTTTAATGTTTTATGCACTTTATAAAAAGTGATTCTTCCCATTCTAGATGCTGATTGGTCATCGTTTCAGTTGTGTTAATGCGATGCTATAGTAACAGCTTGTAATAGACCTATACATCAGCCAAGCCAATTAATCAGCTGATATTAATGATTTGTTTTAAATTAATGACTGCAAATGATGATGTGCACACAAATAACTGGAATTAAACACTTTTTTTTTTTACTTTTAGTAATAATTCACCCGTTTAAAACTGTTTTAAGGGAGAGAAAACACTTCTGTATAGTATACATGCATCATGTATGCATGAACGTTATATTGTCCGTTAAAAAATCATACCATTTGTGTGTGTGTGTATATATAAAAATGCATATATATACGTTTCATTCTGCATAAATTACTATAATATTCTTTTGCTACCTCAACTAATCAGTATTTTTATACAATCCCATTGCTGACAAAAATATTAAGATCCAGTATTATTTATATATAATTTTTGTCTTTTAATGGTCTTTATGTATAAATGTGTGTGTTGCAGGGGTCTCTGAAAGAAGTTCTTGGAAAGTTAGAGACAAGCGATGCCGACCAAGCTAATGAACACTTGGAGAGGATCCTGTACATCTACCACACACTTGTGGAGCATCGCAAAGGAGCAAAAATTACAAAACCACAGTCTGTCTGTGAGGTTTGTATGTGTGTGTTTCTCTATCACTCAAAAGCCCTATTTGGATGGGCCTATTTTTCTAAACAATGTTTGAGTTACAGTTCTTACCACTCGACATCTGTTATTTTCATGTACCAATTCAGACGGACTAACATCTCGGTGTTTATCACATAGGTGGTAGTGTGTGTTTTCTAGACGTGGATGTTACAGAAGTTCATGTGCTGTGCTTTAACTTTAAATGAAGTTTATAGAAGCGGCTATTTTTATAATAAACTTTCAAGTGAGCAGAGAAATCTAGACAAGTTTCTTACTATCCTGACACTAATATTAAAATGGGCAGTTTCCATGTTTTGGCTCTATTTATTAGTTTTATATAGTTTTTTTCTTTGTTGGATACCATTCATTTTGAAATAAACGATAGCACAGCTAGGTCAAAAACACATGAGCAGAAGCATTAGGATAATACAACATCAGGAAGCACAGACATTCGCATTCGGACGGGATTAGATTTCTCAGAGGACTGTTGAGTTTGCCGAAAAACAGTAGGTGATTTGCTCTAGATTTTTTAATGAGGTTGTGTGAGAAAAGCACAGGCATGGCAGATTCGGATGGGATTAAAATCTCTGACTTCTCTAACGTCCTTCTGGGAAACTAGTCCTGTCCGAATAGGGCTAAAGACTGTTCTCCTTGAGTGCTGGTGCATCTCTGATATGTTTTTCTCCATTTTTGTTGTATTTAGACACTTCTGAAGCTAGTTCAAGCACCAGGACTGTCCTACTCCTGCTCCAGGATGCTTTTACAAGTGGTTTCGTCTCTGTTGATGGGGGAGAATCTGTCATTGCCTGCCCAGAGCATCCACGAACTAGTGAAAAAGGTTTGTTTTGTGTGCACTTGCACAAACGTTTGTCCATCTTTATCCGTCTGATTTCCTGTCGACCTCATTTCCTCTCTGGTCCCTCACACAGGTCTTCCATAGCGGGATGGACCGAGACGTCATATTGTCATTTACAAAAGAGATGTTTGACATGAAACAGTTTGAGCAGGTCAGTGAAAGCCGGACTGTGGTGTGAAACAATCTTTAAGATCAACTTGCGTCTGTAATGTTGATGTGTGTTTCTCTAGGTGTTCTTGCCCAGTTTGCTGCAGTACCTGGAGCAGCTCTTCTGCACTGAGGACGCTGTAAACCGACAGCTGGTTCTAGAACTGCTGGTTGGTCTGATTCTGTCCAAAGCTCCGCCCCCCACTGACGGATCCATGGCTTTTGAGAAGTACCCATTAGTCTTCACTGGACAGAGTGTCAGGTAAGCTGGGCTGTTTTTTTAATCATCTTGAATTTCTATGCACTTTAAAATTTGTTTCCTCATTAACTCTATTATATTAACAATTCTATTGACAATTTAGCTCGTCTTTTATGAGAAAACGCTTCGCCGCCAAAGACGCTTTTCGTGTTTTTCTGTTATATGGTTGGGGTATTGTTATGCATCTTTTGAAAGAGTACTGAATCTCCTGATCAAAACACAGGTGAAGATGATGCAGAAACAAGCGATGGTATATGTAATCATATGCATATGTTAAATAACACGATCATCAACATTAAAAAGCATATAAATCAAAACTGCCTAACATTACCGGATGAAATGGCGACCCAGGACAAGCTATAGGACTTTGCATGCTTTGGGGGTGTTGATGGACTCGATCTACTCCATCTGTTTTTTGATCATTATTCTGGTAAGTTTCATTTTTTTTAAAGCAACCTTTTGAGCAAAAAGCGGAGAAAATTTTAGTCAAAGACTACATCTGGATCGGAAATGTTACTTTAAAAAAAATGAAACTTACCCATATTCAAGTGGTGATAAAAAAATAATTTGTAAAACTAGAATAAAAGTTTTTGGCTCTGTTCTTTCTTCTGATATATTGCATGTTCAGATATTCATACAACAAATGTCCCATTCGATTACATGGAGAGGGCAGGGTTTACGACATATTCTGCATCCAGCCACCAGGGGGCGATCAAAATGCTTTGGCTTCACTTTTCAGGATGTGTGTGGCACACTTGGGTTGACCAATCTGACCAACTAACTGTGCCAGCCGACAGATAAGAGCACATTATGCTTTTCAGAAGGAGGGGCTTGATAGAGACAGGAACTAAACAGAGCGTTACTGACAGACTGGGAAGGGAGGTGCTGCAACAGTGGAAAATATGGGATAAATTTTGTATTTTTGAATATTTCATGCATGAAAATGTATTCTAGTAGACCCCAAAAACAAAATCGAGACTTTGTAAAAGGGCATAATAATATATTGTCTTGAATTTAAGTACTTCACAAATTCCAAATTCTCTTTTAGGTCAACTGGACCTGAAAGAGACCAGTCGTTCTCTGTTCCCCAACGGATTCTTTCTCTCATTGACATCCCCATCGATCAGCCGCTCTCTGACCTTTCTCATCCCTGGGCTGCACTAGTGCTCCTCCCACACGTCAGGTAAAAACTCAATTACCCACAATCCTAGAGTGTCAAATAGCATGCATTACTATAATATTCTTTTAAATCATATTGTATAAAATAAATGCTTAGTTCAGTACTTTTGCAATACATCTCCAATAATCTGCTGTTTTGTGACTTCTTTAAAAAAGGGACCAAATTTAGGCCTTTATTCCAAAGAATTCATGAATTACAACATTTTAAGTTCAGATCTATGATCAAAAAGTGGGGTGACAGTTAAAGGTTAATGGTCTTTTGCTGTATAATTTGGTATTTGTGTAAATATACAACAATTAAAATGTTTTACAGGCCATTAGAAGCATCATGCGTTATACAGGCCGTCACTGTACTACTGAACAGGTTACTACAGGAGGTGTGCAGTGAAACTCTGGGGAGAGGTCAGTCGTGTGTGAATGATTGTCTCAAGCTACTTTACTTTTATGTTAAAGGGGTCATATAATGCCATTTTTGTACAAGCTAATATGATTCTTTAGGGTCTAAATTAAAAGTTTGTAATATACTTTAATTAAAAATTCTCATTAGTATTGTAAGAAAACACTTATTTTACCTGGTCAAAAACAGCTCTGTTTTCAGCACGCCGTTTCAGTGCATATGACTTTAAATGATCATGAGCTTTGCTGACTCCGCCCCTCTGTTCTATGCGTACACCAGAGCTCTGGCGTACACCGTTTGTAACTCAATAACCATAACGCGTTGTTCAGTATAAACGTGGGATTATGAATTATATTGAGAACGTCATACATAGAAAACATGCCGTAATGTACCCTGAGTGTAAACCTTAGACGCATTCATTGTGAAGCGTGCAGCTAGCGATTTGCAAAGATAATATATTAATATAAAGTTTAATAAAACGTTACACTCACTTCCGTTCTTCTGGAGATTCAGCAGGAACACGAATATCTGGTAGCAGCTACCGATCCATTTTTCATGAGCAGCAGCTTAGCAAATCCAGCTTTATACTGTTCCTCGTCTATAAAGCAGTCTGGTGAGAAATGATTCGCGCAAACATGAACGCATTGACGTTGCTCGTGGGGAATATTCCCTTCGAAAACAAACACAGCCACTGCGTCTTAAGCGGTTCGGATTTAGGAACATTAAAATGACTGCTGTGTTCGTTATTACACCCAAGAACAGAACACCACAATCGCTTAGACGCCATTCTGCTCATAGACAGTGCTCCAGCCAGCATATCAACAATGACCGCGCCGGTCCGCGCAGACTATGATTGACAGCTCTCTCAATGGAGCGGGTCTGTGTTGAGACGCTCCTGTCAATCAACAATCGTGGGAGGGGCTTCCGAGCGTGTGACGTCACACGGTCGAACGGCTCGATTTGAGGCAGGGGAAAACATATAAGGAGATTAAAACATAACCACTGGATGGATTTTTATCATTATATGATGGTTGTGTACAGACACTGCCAACACACATTTCAGTACAATCAACTTGTAAAAGTGCATGCACCATTATATGACCCCTTTAAAGGATGTTCCTAATACCGTCCTTCTGTCCTCTCAGGAGGGCTGTTTGTAGCCCGACAGGCTCTTAGCACCCTGCTCAGTTTCAAGGAGACGACAGCGGTACAGTCACTCCTGCCCGTAGAACTGGTCAGAAACATCATTGAGTATGTGCTTCAGTATTTACATGTTTATTTGCTCTGAACATCCCAGTAAAAAAGGGTCTTGTCTGTTAAATTAAGAAACTTGCATTTTTGTTTGTGTTACAGGAAAGTCCCCACTGATCTTTCAGCACTGCTGTTAGGAGATCTGTACTACACCAGACTGGCACTCAACGGCTCCTCAGCTCAGCTGGCCCATGATTCTCTGCTGGAATTGTACCATAAACTGCATTCCAATTTTTCTTCCAACATTTCCAAGGTCAGGTTTAGCCTAGTGAGGGTTGCTGTTGTAATTTAATTAAATATAATTTCATTAAATCGTAAGGTCATGGACATTTTGGTGACTATTTACTTAAAGCCTTTATGTATAATGCATTATAAAGGTATTCATAATTGTAGTTATAATACATTATATATTTTCATAAATAATTGTAACCAGTTAAAATGCATTATAATATTTGCAGATTTCTTGTTACATCTTTAATCTGTTGTTTGCTATGTGTTTTAATGCATTGTACTTTTTAAAGGTGTGTTAAATGAATAAATAAGTATTATAATTATGGTTACAATTATTCATGAGACCATACAATGCATTATAAGTTGCATTACATGGCATATTTAATGCATTAAAAATGATTTTATAATATATTACATTAACGTTACTGAAATTTCTATAGTCCATAACTTTTATTCTAGTTTTGTGATTATTTTGTAAAAGTGGGTAAAACTTTACAATAAGGTCTCAAAAGGTGCAAAAATGTCGAGATTATCTTTATCTAAGATTAATAAATGCTTTATAAGTATTTTTCATTGTTAGTTCATGTTAACTAATGTAGTTGATATTAACAAATAAAACCTTATTGTAAATTGTTACCAAAAATGGTTCTATATTGAATGTAATAAATTAATTACTCGTCTGTGTGGACCATGCTGTTATGAATATACAGATTCTAAAGGATACATTTTTCCTTGTCCTCTACAGATTCGTTTGTTGACCCTCAGAATATTGTCAAATTTTGAGGCTGACCTTCCTAAACCTGCAGAGGTATCATTTGTGAACAAAAATCTAAAACAAAGCATGCATGTATTTATCTATTAATAAATAACTCATTTCTTCTTCAGGGAGAGGAGAGCTCAAATGCGCAGACGGTGTTCGCTGTGTGTCTGCAGGCAGAGCAGGTCCCGGCCACAGTACAGGACTACAGGGAGAAACTACTACATCTTCGGAAACTCCGTCATGACCTGGTGCAGCGCTGTCTGCCTAAGGGACCTTTCCATGAGGTAGCTAATGCCTTTTACTCAATATCAAATATGAAATCATTTTTGAAAGCTTTATTTGTGCTATAAATATGTTTGTGTTTTACAGATTCCTCTTCGTTATCTTATTGCAATGCTGTTTGTCAATTTCCGACCTCTCTGGGATGCTGTTATTGATCTGTTGGTGTAAGTGTGGAGCATTGCTTGAGTGCACAGTCTGTTTCATTTCTGATCTTTTGCCTTTAAACCCTCATGAACCCTAACGTTATGTCTTCAGCATTATTCTCTATTTCTTTGTATTATTTCTGTCTTTGAGTTTTGGTTTGATATGCTTTCGTCCGCCCAGGTCGCACGCTAAAGAAATGGACAACAAATCTTTCTGGAAGGTTTATCATGAACATCTGGAGATGGTTGCTGGTCTAGCTGGTGAGTTCTCAATGATGAGGCATTCGAGACCAGTCAAATTTATTTGTTAGCACTTTATACAATACAGATTGTTTACAATACAGAACTACACAATAATAAACAGGAAAATAATAGTGTTAATATATCAGACAATCAGTGTCATTCAGCTCAATAACTCTGTCAATTTTACAATTTTCATCAATTATGAAAGCATCTCTACAGAAGGCAATAGTGTCATTATTAGGGGTGTAACAATATATCGTGGCACAATATATCACAATACAAAAATGCAACAATAAGTATCGTGGATAGTGACAATACGTATCGTGGATAGCCCCCCCCCCCCCCAAAAAATGACTATGTGAGAAAAAGTTTTCATAGTTTTAGTGTCAGTACTACATTAAACTACTATATATAATGTTGATTATAATGTATAATAATGCAATGGGGGAATATTTGTGGGTCCTGATAATATCAAATGTTACCTGACCAGGAAAAAGTGTCCAACATTATTTTTAATATATCTAGTTAGTGAAAAAGTGCAAGAATATTCGTCTAAAATAGTTCTGTATTTTCAGCTTCAGAATCATGAATATTTTTATTCTGGTGTCACCATTGTCCTTGGGTTAAAAACACAGAGTCCAAGCCTATTCATTTACACACACAATGTAATATCAAAGTTAGAATTTTAATCACATTACATTTTTTGTTAGCCTTTTATCATATGTCTTGGAGTATCGCAATAATATCGTATCGTCAGTTCAGTATCGTGATATGTATCGAATCGTGACATGAGGGTATCGTTACACCCCTAGTCATTATCCAGTTCAAATTTTGTTGTCATTTGATAGTGTCAATGCAGTTAAATGTCAGTGCGATAATATTATTTGTCTTTTATTAAAAGGTTGACCTGTTATATGTTCCCATTAGTCATAAATGTATGAAACTGTTTTGAAACTTTATTCTCAGAGGAAGAGCTCCAGGCAGACGACGATGATGAGGGAGGTGGTGGACAACATCAAGCCGCAAAGCAGCTCAGAGGTCCTGGGACCAGCGTGATCGAGAGCGGGGATGTGGGAGTTCTGTTTCTGGAAGAACTGGACCAGGTGTTGAATCCCATTGAGCGAACAGACTTCACAAACTTCCGTGGCTTGCTTTGGCGAGCCATGTCCCAGTTTCCCGAAAGAGTGGAGCCACGTAGCCGAGAGCTCACCCCATTACTGCTGCGCTTCATCAGGTGTGTGTGAGCTTTATGGCATCAACCTATTTGTCTCTCTAGAAAGTTCTCCATAACAGAATTTTCTCTGTTGTCTTTGTTCACAGTAATGAGTTCTACCCATCTGACCTGATGGTGGCTCCCACTCAGGACCTCATGAAGAAAAGCAGCTCTTCATCAGAGCAGGAAATGGGTGAAGATGTAGATGCTGACATGGAAGACGATGAAGAAAATAAGGAAGATTCCAAAATATTCAAGAAGAAGATGCCAAGAAGAGCAGCAGCCAAGTAAGAGATGATTTTATCTCCTAACATTTGTCTTTGTTCTCTAGGTACCTACTTGAAGAACTTACACAAACGTGTGGATCTGTTTTTGTTTCAGGCAGCTCATTGCTCACTTAAAGGTCTTCTCCAAATTCACTAACCCGAAATCTTTATACATGGAGGCAAATCTTAGTGAGCTGTACACCCAGGTATGGTTTCAAAGCTTTGTTTTAAAGGGAATTCTCCTTATTAATACTTGGTGAACGTCCAGCTGAGACTAATTCTTTCTCTAAACCCACAGCTCCTGTGCCATAAAGATCAAGAAATCCAGAAAATAGCACTTGACTGTTTGATGACATACAAAGACCCAAATATTCTCCCTTACAAGTAAGACCTGTAACACAAAGGACCCAAATATCTTTTCCCTTCTCTTCTTGCTTTCCTTTTTTTTTCTCAGTAAAAACTTTTATACAGTAACTAGGTCAGTTTATGAATAGAATGCTTTATATTCAGAGCTGAGACTGATGGTATCTTCCAAAAGACTTCTTTGGTTACCTTACTAACTCTCACTACTGGCATACCGGAATGTACCAATTGCCTCAGGAAGTCTTTTAGTCTATTATGATTTTACATCTCTGGATTCATTTCACATCTCCGAGTTACTTGGAGCCACTTTTGTCATTTGGTGCAAGGAAAAAAAAAATCCTAGAGGCAATCCTCACTGACCTAATTTTAAGCCTGTTATCAGAGATAGCTTTTCTCCAACCTCAAACATGCCGGTTGGATGCTTTAAAAATGTTCTATTTGTGCAGACATTTTTTATTTATTTATTTTTTGGGGTTATATGGGGGTATTAATATGATGGCTTTAAGCAGCACTGTGAATGCTTTTTTTAACATTGCTGCAGCAGCGATGTTCCCCAGGGCTTTGTTTTAGGTCCATAATGATTGTTGATTTGTGGTTGTTTACAGAGAGAATCTGCAGAGACTTCTGGATGACAAGCATTTTAAAGATGAGATTGTCCATTTCAACATCTCAGAAGAAGGAACTGTGGTACTTTCGTCACATAGACCCCAACTCATTCCCATGCTTATGAGGTGTGTTTACACGCACAGTGCATATTAATGATATCAGTGCTTCAGTGTTGTTTCTTCACTGAACATGAATGTTATGTGCATTCAGTAGTTTTTATTTATTCTTGCAGGATACTGTACGGGAAGATGTGCACTAAGGCTGGGAGTAAGTTTCAGGGTAAGTCGGGCACGGCTTCACGCTCCTCCATAGTGCTGCGCTTCCTGGCGGGCTGTCAACCAGAGGAGATGGGCATGTTTATAGATCTTCTGCTGGAGCCTGTTCGTCATTATGCTGAAGGTAACTACTTAAAGCTTATTCAAATTATTAAATCCTAACAAAACCTTCAAATATACACCTTATAATCACCTATTGGCAGTTCATTATATTAAGGGTGTGTTCATAATTGTAATTTGGTTCTCTTGGTTGTTTTGGTCCAGACCAAAAAAGAAAATGATTTATGTTTTGCGATGGAACTTATCGCAAATCCAATACAATGCTGTAGGATGGGCTGAATGAGCTTGTTGTATGTGTGTAAATATAATTGTATTTTTAAAATCCAAATTCCTCCGTCACACACAAAAACAAAGATCTGCTTCAGATTTCAGTCGAACCACCTTTTCAGGGGTCTCGGTCCGCTTGTTTTGTGCGCACCAAGGTCCAGATGGCAGCGCTCAAACTTATTTCAAATGAACCGCACTAACAGAACAATTGCACCGAGTTCATTTTAATCGAACCAAACTTGCCAAGTCTGAAAACACCCTGGGTTATTATTTGGACCATTTATGAATTTGATAGAGGACCATAATTGGTTTTACATTTGTGCATTACACTTTAAGGTTGTAAAAAATATTTAGGTTTATTTCAGTATTAGAAAACTTAAATAGCTAGCTAACAATAGTGCATTCATGTCCATATATGCTAGTTATGCAACATACTTGAACTTTAATAAATGGACACTTTTCTTTATTGAGACAAGCTACCAAAATATTTTGTTTTACTCCTTTTCTTTTTGTAAAGATGGATCAGAAGCAAGCATTGATTTCAGAAAATGAATTATTTGTTGCTTGCAGGGGCGTGTTTAGCTGCGGTAAATCGAGCCATTGGTGAAACAAACCTGTCTGCTGTTCTCCCTGTGGGTCGCCAGCACAGCCTGCTCAACACCATAGATTTGCTCATCAATAAACTAGGCCATCTCATCCAAATCTACCTGCCCAAAGTTTTGCAGATCTTGCTGTGCATCACAGCCTCCGTGTCATTTATACTGGATCACAGAGAGCAGGTGAGCTGAATGCAGAAAACCTCCTCATTAATACTTTTACAAATTGAATCTAAATTATGAAATATAACTCTTCAAAGTTAAAAATTTGAGGGTTTTCTTTGTAGGAAATTAGTGTTTTCTCATATAATGTTTTTGAGTGTTGTGTGAATCTATTTTTGGGTTGTTGATCTCAAGAGCTCACTGTTCTTTATGTTTGTGTAGCTCAAGCCTGGTTGCATCAATCCTCTGAAGAACTTGCGTCGTCTGGGGATTCTGCGCATACAAGACTTCTTTGATGGCTTTGAGTGTTACAACTTCACTGCAGATGAGCTGGACGCTGTTTTCCAAGCTGTGGTGTGGCCTCAGGTGTGTGCATAAAAGAGAAATCTGATGGGATAGCTTTAGTAAATTTTATGGTAAACTATGTAACTTTTGGGCCTCTAGCGGTTAAACAAAACTGCATTTTGCGTAAGAACATTGTTTTGCTTCGGCTCTATGTAACTGTGCGGATGAATATGGTTGTCCTACTGCTCATAAAACATTCACTACTAGGATTAAGAGATATAACCAGTTTAAATGGACAGGATCTCAAGCTGACTAGCTGAAGACTTTACTGTAGTTATACCTATTAATAGACATGGTACTCCCTTGAAAATAAATTCCAGCACTATATACATACAACAACTATAATGAAATGATTAAGCGGTCTAAAAATAAAGAACTCATTTTAATTTACAGATCTGATTCGTGTGCTGATGCAGTCTTGATATATTTAAATGCGGTTGGAATCTGTATAGATTCAGTAAGTAACCCAGATGATGACCTGGTTGTGTTTTGTTTATTAGGTGTGTCGTCTGCCCACTGAAAGCACGTATGCACCAACGCCCCTCGTGAAAGTCATCCGTGTGTGGACCCAAAACGCTCGGTAAGTTTATTATTAACCATGCGGAGAAGATGGACCTCATAGAAAAATGAAGCAACGTATGAATGCAAGAACCACCTTTGTTAAAATAGCCAAGCTTCTTTTTATTTTTACTCTTAAACATGTATGTGCACAGTTTTTATTGCAACGCAATCTTATAATATAAATGTTGTCTTTTCACTCTGTCAGATTTTTCCCTTTGCTTGCTAAGCAGAGACCAGGCCACCCTGAGTGTGATGTCCTGCTCAATGTATTTGGTCTGTTATCCTCCAAAAACGTGACTTCTCTCACAGTGGCCATGGTGATTGACATAGCCGAGAGCTTGCTGAGCACTCCAGACTTTGAACCCAAGGAGAATGAGACAGAGTTGATTGTGAATGACTGTGTGATCCCTGAAAGTTGCGATGTATCAGGTACTGAGAGTGAGTGGTGTTGATTATACTAGAAGACCCACTATTCTTTGCTTATTTGACATGTCTTTTTCTTTTTCTTTTGGGTAGATCCTCTGACTATCGGCTGCCGTCTGCTCCTTCCTCACATCCCAGCACTACTACAGTACCTCAGCGGAGTCGTGCGTAACTCTGAACGCCTCAAAAAGAAGAAATTCAGAGCTCAAGTCAGCAAAGAGCTCAACATCCTCTCAAAGTATGTTCATAAATCCGTTTATATGTACATTCACAGCAAGGACGATAACTATTAACAATAAAGTTTTAAAAGTCGGAATGAGATCAGTGGAATCGTTTTCAGAACAATTTTTTTCTAGCTGGCGAACAATAAAAATGACATGATCTCAGAAATCATTCTAATTTGCTGCTTAAGAAACATTTCTTATTATCAATGTTGAAAACAGTTGTGTTGCCTATATTTACTATTCAAATGTCTTGGATAATTAATATTTTGTTTTTGTTTAAAAAAAGAAATTAATATGTATTAAATTGATCAAAAGTGGCAGTAAAGACATTTATAATGCTGCAAAAGATTTATGTTTTAAGTAAATGCTGTTCTTTTGAACTTTCTATTTATCAAAGAATCAAGAAAAAAAAGAGATAAGGTTTCCAGAAAAATATTAAGCAGCACAGCCATTTTCAGCATTGATAATAATAAGGAATGCGATCATGTACAATGAAGTGAAATGTTAAAAAATGAATAACCTTTGTTGTGTTCCAGGATCAGTAGATTTGTGACTGAAAAGGGACAGAGTTCAACACTAATCGGTTTGCTTCTACCTTACCTCCACAAACCCAAAACTGCACAGGTACACACTTCATGTCAGTACATAATGAATATTAATATTTCAATGCTTTAGATCTCAAATCATTCTCATTGTTTCCTTGTTGTTTTCTTTCAGGAAACAGAGTTGGACATCCTGGGTACTGTGCAGAACCTGCTGAGACAGTGTCTAGAGCCCAACGTGTTCCTCAAACCTCTCAGCAAACTTTTCTCCATCATCCAAAACAGACTTTCACGCCAGGCTCTGTGTGAAGCGTTCCAGGTCATTTTCCGCATCTCCAGCCACTTTAACATCACTTTAGTCTACTTCAAACTTTTCCCGACTGACCGTATCTCTCCCCACAGACTCTGTCAGACATGGACAGTGAACTGAAGTACATCACAGATGTTGTCATTCAGGTGAATGTCCATTGAGGCAATCAGAAATGGCTTTAGTTTTGTTTCTTCCTGTCATGTTTGTATTTAACCGGCTCTCTCTTCTCCAGCTCAACGCATTTGACAGCCGGCATCTGGACGAGGTTCACTTTGACGTGCGTCTGGTGGCGTTCCAGAAGGCCACCAAGCACATTAAAGAGATGAGTACGCTGGATATGAGATACCTGACTGCTGTCATGCACAACTGCTTCCATTCATTACAGGTGACCGTCAAAGATTTTAGATTCTTGTGACATTACTATTAGCTTCAAAGATCTCTAAAGTTTATTTTTATGTATATCTTTTTGTGTCTTGACCTGCTTCGAGTTTTGAATGCTTTGTGTGTTTCTGAGACAGATCGGCGACATGTCTTTGGCAGACAGCGCCACCATGTGTTTGTCAGCCATAATAATGCAGCTCTCAGAAGTCGGATGCCCAGAGGCCGAGTACAAGGAGATTGTGCAGTACATGATACTGGATGCCCTGCGAAAGGGTTTGAAGAGCAAGACTGAGGTGAAAACTAGTGATATGTCAGCTTACATTCTTTACAGAACTTTACAAGACTTAATCTACGAACATTTCACATGCAGTTCACACATTTATATCTCGCTGTCTTTTTTTGCAGAGTGTACGAAATGAATACACCACGATTCTGGCCTGCCTGGTGAAGACCTTTCCAAACCGACCAGAGTTTCGCGATCTGGCTCAGCTGACAGATCATAATGATCCCGAGTCAGATTTCTTTGAGCATATGAAGCACATACAGGTAACGGCAGGACACTTTATTTAAACTCATCTCAAAACTAGAAACATCATAAATCTTCAATTGGGTGGAGCTTGGAGAAAAGGGGTCTCGCATTTTGAATATTATGTAGTTTAATAGAATGCAAGTGCACTCCTTTCCTCAATGAAACAAGCTTACTTTTTTTTACTCGCTGCATAATGCAGCTCAAAACAGTTTCAATTGTCATCATAGCAATCCTTTTCTATAGAAAAATGTGTATGAATATATAGCAAAATAATTAAATATATTAATAATGGGGTGGTGGTGGCGTAAAAAAAATATATTAATAAGGGGGTGGTGATGGCGCAATGGATAAGACACATGCCTTTGGTGTGAGAGACCTGGGTTCGAATCCACTGTGAGACACCAATGTGTCCCTGAGCAAGACACTTAACCCCTAGTTGCTCCAGAGGCGTGCGACCTCTGACATATATAGCAATTGTAAGTCGCTTTGGATAAAAGCGTCAGCTAAATGAATAAATGTAAAAATGTAAATGTAAATGTAATAAATGAAACGCTATATATAAAATAAATATAAACTAATGTACTAAATAAAAAGTCTAATTACTATTATATAAAGTTATTAATTTAATAATAATTAACTAGCTAATAGTAATTTATATAAATTACTATTAGCTAGTTAATTATTATTAAATTAATAACTTTATATAATAGTAATTATATAAAAATATATAAAACCATTGCCACTTTTTTCACTCTTATTTGAAATTGGCTGAGGATAAAACACAGCCTGTTTGTTTTACAGGTTTACAGAAGGGGTCGAGCGCTCAGGAAGTTTGCCAGGCAGCTGACCGAGGGCAAGATTGTGATGTCATCACGCTCCATGCAGAATTACATCATGCCCTACGCCATGATCGCTATAGTTGATGAAAAACTGTTGAAGGTTGTTACTTACATTTGATGATATTTTTAACTTTTTCAATTGTTCTGTCACTATGCTGGTTGTTTTATGTGTTTTTAATGGATAAATTATTTGTGTTCCCAGTATGAACCCATGAAAACAGCCGCTATAGAAGTTATTGGTGCCGTGTGCAGACGCTTGACCTGGTCCAAGTACTTGTTCTACATAAAACACTTCGTCCATATTTTACAGACTGGAATAGCTGAGCAGAAACTAGCCGTCAGGTAAGCTTGCTGCAGTAGTCGGTGTTACACAACGGATCCCTGAGCGTGATTGACAAATATCTTATCTTGCGGTGCCTTTTCTGTGATGTTCTTGTTCTGTTTATGACACTGAAAGACTTTCTTGACTCTTTTCATTGGCTTAGTTTGTTGCTGATTGTTCTTGATGCGTTCCACTTTGACCACGAGACTCTCAGTAAAGAAATTGAGCTGGCCAAAAACAGGAAGCCAGAAGGTGAGATTGTCACAACAGCCACATTATACTTCCTTTTAAACTTTATACAGCTTTACTTGACTAACGTGATCTATCAACAGAGCCCAGTGTTGTGGTGGAAGAGGCTGAGGATGAGGCAGTGGAAACTATGGACACGGATGAAAGTGATGCTGAAGGTGAAATGGAAACTGAGGAGGCCGGTGTAGCCGTTTCCACAGCATTGGATGCTGAGACTGAAGGCCCTGCCAAACCAAATAAAGGCACAGAGAGCCAAACGAAGAAAGTGTTTCCTGTAGTCAGCAGTGGGCTTCCTCAAAGTAAACACGATCTAGAGGCGCTAATTTCCTCTATTCATCACACAGTCACTCGGACCGTCCTGCCTAAACTTCACAAGTGCCTCACTGCGAAGGTGTGAACTCATTTATCATACTTAATGAATTTAGTTTAGTTGAGCAGGACTGAAGACTCTTAATGGACTAAATTCTACAAAGGATGTACAGTAGTGGCCAAAAGTGATGTCCGGAGGCTATATTTGTTTTTAATGACCCTACAAGTTCAATTAAACCATAAAAATATGAGGAAAATATTTTATAGTTTTTAAATATGAGGGATGAATAAAATACAAAACTTGGTAAAGGTCTGACAAAATTGTTTGGGAAAAAAGGCAAACCACAGCTACAGGTTCGATTTTACAATGCAAAACAATTCATAGAAAAACAAAATCTCGTAGGAAAATCATACATTCACTAACATAATCAGTTATTAATGTTTCTTTGGTTCTCTTGTTTTTGCATGTTCATATTTTCTTTGTGTGACAGCCTGGCCAAACATTATGTCTGCATAATTTGTTTCATTGCGTTATCACAAATAAAACAATTGACTCTAACACAACTATGCAATATGCTTACAAAATCGAACAAATTTTTGATAATATCTGGAAAAAAAGAGTGAAGATGTAAATTTTCCTAAACCGGACACCACTTTTGGCCACTATTGTAACTAAAAAATGACTAACAGTTGATTCCGTTAGTTTGGTGTTAGTGTTTTCTCTAATGTCTCAAGCCCCCAAAATAAATGGCACAGATAAACATTCTGTTTATAACCACAGAAGTGCTCGCAACTGGAGCAAAGTGTTCAGCGTGAACTTATTCTACACCAATGTTTATTTCTGCAGGTTAAGCGAGATGACGAGCACAAGATGGTGAAGTCTAAGGAGGTGAAAGATGAAGAAGTGGCCAGAGTGCCTATTGCATTTGCCATGATTCAACTCATGAAGTCTCTGCCAAAGGATGTCATGGAAGAAAACTTGCCAGGGTATATTTCTTCTATCATTACCCATTCTCTTAAAGAGGAACTAATATGCTTTTGTACATTTTCAAATTTCTTTAGTGTGTTACACTGCTTTTTGAGCATGAAAAATGTCTGCAATTGCACTTTTTCGGAAGGAGGGGCTTCATAGAAACAAACAGGAACTAAACAGAGCTTTATTGACAGACTGGAAAGAGAGGAACTGCAATAATGTAAAATGTGTTATAAATAATGTTTTTTGAACATTCAAGCATTAAAACCTATTCTAGTAGACCCCAAAAACAAAATCAAGGTAATATGGCCTTTTTAATGGAAGTGTCTGTCTGAGTGTGGGAGTGATGGATTAGATTATATACTACAAATACTTTTCTGTAATTCTGAGTGATCATCAGTGCAAAAAATGTGTTAAATGATGGAGTTTGGTGTTTATTTATGCAGCATCCTTCTGAAAGTGTGCGTCCACCTGAGGAGCCGTTTCCAGGAGATCCGTGATGTTGCTCGAAACACTTTGTTGAAGATTATAGAGACGCTTGGGCATCAATACCTTCATTATCTGCTCAACGAGATGCAGGCGGTCTTAGTGAAGGGGTATCAGGTAAAATATTGACTTTATTAGCACATGAGTGTGTAATGTAAGACTTTCATCAATTATGAGTGTGTCACTGATGAATTTGATGGAGTAGGAGAAATCATACAAATTCTAAGATTTACAAGTTCTTAGAAATGTAATCTTTGTATATGTTGGTGTCACACAATTTGGACATATATTTATGTGTACCACTTTGAATACACTTGAGTGTACACATTTTAATACTTTTCTAAAAGGTTTTCGGACATATTTTACGATAAAATATATTGTTGCTGTTGGCCGAAAACATTTTTTTTATTTTTTTTTATTAAACTGTGGTTAAAGTTGATATTGTGGCTTTATGTATGGTCAGACACTTACATCTGTGACTGTATTATTAACATTTGACCAAATTCAAGTTCAATTGGAGTTACAAGGTTTTTTCACATACGTGTTTTGTCTGTTCAGTGTTATTAGAACGGCCACATCTGGGGTAGTAAGTTTATCACATTACACTTTCATCAAATTAACAGATTATTTGACAGTTTGCATCGTAATAATATGACCAGCATAGAAAGTGTAGTATTAAACATTTATACATTTATATATCAACATCCATTTCTTCAATATTTACAAACATTTTAAAAGCAATTTTTATGATGTTTTCAAAATAATGCCAGATTTTTTAACTGTTAGTAATGATCGACCATAAATAACTTTGTACCTTAAAAAAGCCTCCATACATTTGATCGCTACATCATCTATTTCTGGATCAAACTTGTTTGCCAAAAGATGGTGTTGCCTCAAAATCCATTTCAAGTCCCCAGCTCCATAGACACACACTGCCCGTCTGTGCGCCCCAGTGCATGGTGGGTAGGGAGCCCCACTCTTTAGATCTCCTTCATGGTAACTCCACTTCACTAGACGAGCAATTGCGTTCATGTCCGATTGCTCGTACTTTCTGTTTGGAGGGTTTGATCCTGGTACTGAAGGCATTCGCTGTAACGTAGCCCACATGTGCTCATCTGGACTGTATGTGTCTTTCTCCCATTCCATGAAATCTTGAGTGTCTTTGCTTTTAAGAATGTAATCCACAAACTCTCTTGAAACCACAAAGTAAGCATTTCCTGAGAACATAGAGCTCTGAATTGGCGGGGGTGACTTTCTAACATCGGTCCGAATCACAACGTTCGTAACATTGTGATGATACTGCCAGCGCGCCTTTTTGGACTCTTCGACCTCGGACTCCAAACTGTTCTTTCCGTTCAGTTGTTTTAGAATCTGAACCATTTCAGCATTGGTTTTAATGGGGAAATCAGTGCCACAGGTGTTGAGCAGATACCTCCACTGGACGGGTGACTTGAGCAGATCCTGCATGCAGTTGATGTCCGCTTGAACTCGAGACCAGGAGGCGTAGATCACACTCTCCACTTTGCTGGCCACAAACACGTTGGTCAGACAGGACGCAATGGCCCTAACTGCTTCTTTAAAGATCTCAGGAGACCTCTGGTCCACATGAACACAGTACACATTGTCAGGAGTGTAAATGGCTCTTAAGAGCCTTTCAAACATCTCAATCTTCTCATGGATCACCATGGAGTAAGCAATGGGGAAATCTTTCTCCTCTTTACTGAGAGAAAGCGTCAGAAACCCTCTATCTCGGATGTAGGATGGACAATCCTTGGTTGCGTTGAGATAGAATGACTCTGATAGCAGGGATTTTCTTTTTTTCGAAGCCAGGAGAGTCCTGAAAATGTCCTTGTTCACTCCGTCCATGTCTCCTTGGATAATAGCAGAACAAGCCTGTAGGTCTCCAACATCCTGCTTTAATAAGTGATTCAAGACCGGCTCCTCTTTATGCGAACAATTTGTCCTTTGTTCTGGATGGTTCATCAAGAGGACGAACACGGTTGTACTTACAGAAAGAATGGAGATTATTTTCAAAATCCTCTGATTCTTAAATGCCATGTTCATGTATTGAAGATCATAACCTGCCACAAACAACTGCTAGGAGAGGAGGTATAAAACAGCCTCTCTTTTTAATATACCAGCGCAGTGTGGCAAGAAGCGGAACACAGCACATCATATTCAAAGGGGAAGGGCTGAAATTAGAAAAATTATTACACAACAGAGGTGAGGCTGTTATCTTCCTGCAAAGTCTGATTGTCATTGTCTAGATGTTTTGAGTAAAAAAAAAGTGTTTTTTAAACATTAAGAAAGATTTAAAGTAAAAAACATTTGTGTTTTGGATTTTGAAACTAACTGGTCTCGTTGAGGAAGCTTCTTATCTTATCTATTGGTTCTGTAGATTTTTTTTAGTAGTCTGTTTGCAGTTGTCAGGGAACACGCACATTGAAAGACTGATAAGTTTTAAAGTAAAACAAAAGCTTTATACAAAACAAGAGGCAATGAGCGAATTTGCTGGCAGCTGAGAGACACTCACACACACAAAAACATTATTATCACATACCGGTATTTACCATACTTATGGCAAAGAATTTTGACCTTCAAAACATATCAAATGAATATGAATTTAGATCATAGAAGATTTGTAAGTCATTGACTATATGAATTGTAATTGTGATGTTTTTTAAAATAATTGAATAGACCTGGACAAAAAAGAACGAGCGTCATGTCATTGACCCGTGTATAATTTCTCCCTACAGGTCCATGTTTTGACCTTCACAGTGTACTATTTGCTTTCTGTCCTGAAACCATCTTTGAACGCAGGGGATCTTGACCCATGCATGGACATGCTCATCACGGTAAACGGCACCATCAATATTACGTTGTCAATCATAATTTTGAAACGATTGTACATTTTTATTGGCTAACTCTGTTCTCAGATCTTCAACAACGAGCTGTTTGGAGCCGTAGCCGAGGAGAAGGACATCAGAGGAATCGTTTCAAAGGTGATGGAGGCCCGCCACAGCAAAAGCTCCGACTCGTACGAGCTGCTCGGACAGTTCTGCAGCCAGGAGCGCGTCGTCCACCTCATTCTGCCACTCAAAGAGGTAAATGACCAGTGAGCTGCTTCTCAACAACAGCTTCATGAGTTCTCAAGAGACTTATCTGGTCTTCATCTTCCTCTCAGGTGCTTGAGAACACGGCCAGTTTGAAGGTGTCCAGGCGAGTGCATGCTGTGTTTAGGAGGATTGTGGCGGGACTTTTGCTCAACAAGAGCATGAGCCCTCAGTCCATCCTACTGCTCTGCCATGGACTCATCAGTCAGAGTCTCCCGCTCATTACCAGCAAGAACAAGTACGTCACACACACACACACACAGATCTGTTTGAACCAGTGCTAAAAAATCTCCAAGTTAAACAATTACACATCCTATATTTACCTAGAGAGAAGCATTGTGCACCTCCAGACCCTCGCCTGCCTCCGCCAAGCTGTTTACTGCTGCCGGCCACTCCTAAGAGAGTAGGGGTGAAAGCCGCCATTAGTAGCAGAACAAACATGCACATCCTGGTGGAAACGGGACTCAGTGTAAGAAGATATGCCTTGGTTTTTGTTTGACTGCTGGGAGACTGTATGGGAGGTTTCCCATGTGTGTTTAGTTAATTGTACATCAGTTGCCCTGTTTTAAATGAAACGCTTCATATGCTCTTACGGTCTTGTGGACTTACAATGGCCACCGAGTGCAAGCGCGTGACCGCTAAGTCCACAAGACCGTAGGCTGTGTCACTGGTCAATTTAGGTTTCAGAAGTGTACTCGCGAGTGCCCCCTTTGCGGTCGATATGTGCCCTCGATGCACACTTGACTCGCAGGAAGACCGCGAGTGTTTAGAGTGCCATTTGGGACATGGCCAAATTGAATGAAATCATGTTTGCTAAATGGCAAGCAACCAATTTAGACTAGTTAAATTTATTTTGACTGTGCTACCGAAGTTTGGGGCCTGTATCTGTATCAAATACACCGTAAAAACAGTAATAGTTTGAAAAATTATTACTAATTCTAGAACGAAACTGTTCTTTATTTTAATATCTTTAAAACTGAAGACTGGAGTAACATCACAGGAATATTCAGTGTCACATGATCCTTCAGAAATCCTTCTAATATGCTGATTTGGTGCTCAAGAAACACTGAATTTCACAAACATTCACTTATATTTTGTTGCAATATTGCTTTAAACCCCAAAATGTCTCTTACGCAGTTGCTTCACTGTAGTCTGAAGAGTTCAAAGATCAACTCATCTGGCCCGTCCGTAAAGGAGATGTTAGATCCGTTTGTATCTCTCCTCCTGGACTGTCTTAACTCCATGCATGTAAAGGTCTGTACTACTTAATTTATTGTTGATTCATGTGTTTTATTGTGCACAATCAGTTTTTCCTGCGCCGCTGTTCCTTTTTACACCCATGGTTGCATGAATACAGCAGAAAATTCTGTGTCTTGTGCACATCAGGTGATTACCGAGGCTCTGCAGGCCTTCATCTGGATCTTGAAGTTTCCTCTCCCGGCAGTGGA
This sequence comes from Rhinichthys klamathensis goyatoka, assembly GCF_029890125.1. Taxonomy (NCBI): domain Eukaryota; kingdom Metazoa; phylum Chordata; class Actinopteri; order Cypriniformes; family Leuciscidae; genus Rhinichthys; species Rhinichthys klamathensis. The sequence goes on from NW_026606878.1 coordinate 842,639, forward strand.
ACAGAATTACGACCAGCTGACCAAGCAGCTCTTTGTCCTGCTGAAGGACTACGCCAAAGCTGGAGCCGGCCGTGGCGAGAACTTCCCCCTGGTTCAGAACTGCTTTAAGGTGCGTGAGACCCTCACCACTTTCACATTTATTACATCCTCATTTTAAACGTGAAATGTTCTGTTTTATAGGCCATAACTGTTTTGGTAAAGAGTGTGACAAAACATATAACAGAAACACAGCTGCAAGTGCTTCTGGGATATGCTGAGGAGGACATCTATGATAGCAGTCGGCAAGCCACCGCGTTCGGCCTCCTGAGGGTAAGTTAAACCTACTCATCTACTCCTGGTGGGTTTCCTATGGTCATGGAATACCTGGAATTAGCAATTAGTAAAATGACCACTTCTGGTAATTTTATGGTAATTTACCAGGATTGCAGTGTGTGAAAGGGGCTAGTGAGTCAAACTGACTTAATCAAAAAGGTTTTTAAATCCTTCTTTGGGTTTGTTTGTCTTGCAGGCGATTCTGTCCAGGAAACTGGTGGTGCCCGAGATGGAGGATGTTATGAAAAAATTGGCCAAGTTTGCCATTGACGGGTCAAACGAACAGGTCCGCATGCGCTGCAGACAGGTCAGTCAGCATATTGCAATCTTCATCATCATCATCCTCATCCAGGTTTATTCTGGTCCTGCTTGTCGTAACTATCATCAGACTGATATCTGTCCTGTGACTGCAGATCTACCTGAAGTACCTGATGGACTATCCACTGGGAAAGAAACTGAGGAAACATTTTGACTTCATAGTTGCTCAGCTTACGTATGTTTTTAGCATCTGATTAATACCAGACGGATGTGAATTGTTTCCTTCATGTGAGGCAAATTAAAATCTTTTTTTTCTTTCTTCTTATTCTCAGTTATGAATATGACACTGGGAGACAGTCTGCCCTTGAATTGATGGCTTACATTTTCCTGAAATTTCCTCAGGTACTGTATCAAAACCAGTTGAAAGGTCAGAAAGAGGGTGGGAAATGGTCATGCAATGCTATTATTAAAGTTTTTGTTGAAAGGGTTACTCTCTATTTGGTAATACTTTATTTTACAGTGTCCTTGTTACATGTACTTACCATAGAAATAACAGTAAATTATGCATAATTACATGCAACTAACCCTTAATCAAACCCTTAATCAAACCCTTTCTACTTTTCTTTTTCATTTTAGTTTTATATTTTAAGTAATTTAGTTTTTGTGCCATATTTTCTTTAAACATGTCTATATAATTTATTAATTTTTACATCATTTTTAGTTTGTTTTTTAGGAGAAGTTAAACTAAATGAAAATGAAAAGAAAATTTGCCTTTGTAACTACATGATATAATCAGTTTTTTATATTTTATTTCAAGAAACAATTTTTATTTTTATAGATTTTTTTTTTTTTTGTGAGCTATAATAACCCTGAACATTACATTATAAACATTAATGCACATTCCTGATCTTATTGTTCATTGTGCAGAGCAAGCTATTTTATAGGAAAAAGTTATCTTTATGGAAAAAAAAAAAGCATGATCCAGTGAAATCCTGCTGGATTATTTAAGGTCCCATTCTACCTTTAAATTCGACCTGTTTGACCTGGCATTATGCAAGTAAACTGGCAAAAAGATTATTCTTTTCTTGATGTTCATGATATTGGAGGAGTAATCTGTTCTTTGTTCACAGGATCTCTTGCAAGAGCACTGCGGTTTGTTCTTTGTGCCTTTGTCATTGGCCATGTTGAACGATGATTCTGCATCCTGTAAGAAAATGGCGGCTCTGGCCATCAAGTCTCTGCTGAGTCGGTTGGATTTGCAGCGTCAAAACTCCATGTTTAACCTGGCTGACAGCTGGATTACAGACGAGAAGGTGAGTAGGAAAACAATGTTGAAAAAAAAAAGTTCCGCTGAAACGTGTTTGGGTTTTAACAGTTTGTGCTTTTGCAGACGGCTCTGCGGAGACTGGGAGCTCAGGTCTGCGGGCTGTTTGTGGAAGTTGAAGGAGCAAAGTTCAGCCGGAGAATGCATGTCCTGATTCCTCTCATCGAGAAAGAGATCCGCACTTCCAACTTCGAGGACGTGAGTGCAGAGTTTTATCCTATGGAGTTCTTTTGCATGATTTTGAGTCTGACAGTGCCAATGATATGCTTGATCAGATTGAGGAAGAGGAGGAGGAGAAGGCTGCGGACAGACTGCTGTTCAGTTACCTCACGCTCATCGTCAAACTCATCAAAGACTGCAGCTTTCTGGAGCTCTACAAACCTGCAGACCTGCTCAACAGCATCTGGGGTATGAACACATTTAAAATGTATGAAGATCATGTTAGCTTGCATGTGTGTAACTGTAAACAACAACTATCCACTCCTGGGGCCTATACCATGAAGCCGGTTTGGGTGGCTAGCCTGATATGTTTCAGTTTAGTTTGCGCCAACCCTGGGTTTTAGGCACCATGAAAGTGGTTTGGCTTTTAGAAGTGTTCATCGCCATAGTAACTTGCACTCCACGGCTAACCTGGTCCGGGGGAGGTTATGTTTCAGGTAAGAGATCTCAAACCGAACTTGGACCAATCAGCTGTGAGCAAAGTGACACATGTCTGATTCGATAAAGTCACTCCACCTGTTTCCACTCCAAATTAAATATCACTACACAGTACACAGAAAATGATTTTGAAAGACAAAATCGTCTGGCTTTTATTAATGCTTATTTAGAATAATAATTTTGTGTTATTTATGGAATTCCATAATCGATCACGCGTACAATTTTAGTTTATCAATTATTATTACGCTCAGTTTAATTGAATAAATAAATAAAGGTAATATAAATACGCTTTAGAATCAATATATAAAGCTATAAAATTACTACGTTACATTTTCTCTACCTTTATCAAATGTATAAACTAACTTCACGACTTTTTCTTTTAGTTGTCCTCTTTCATAGACAGCTGTTTTCTTCTTGCTGTGCAAATTTGTTTAAATTCTTTATATTTTTCTAAACTAATCCTGTAACCCTGAGTTTGTTCAACTACCATCATGGTACAGGCCCCAGGTTTACGCAGATCTTTTTCTTTGCTCGTGTTTGGATACGGAGATGCTTGTACTATTTCTGAACAGTGTAACAGCGCCCCCTACCATGGATTGCCGGGAAAAACTCCTCAATAGAGGTTGACAGGAAATCTCATCAACGCGGGGAAAGAGTTAAATAAACATGCACTTATGAAACAGAGATATTGTCAGGCATGCATCATGATCTCTCTCTCTCTCTCTCCATCCAGGTCATATTGATTCCCATCTGCGTTACCCTCATGCCTGGGTTTGGCTGACCGCCTCTCAGATCTTTGGTTTGCTGTTTGCGGCTCATAAACCCGAGGATCTGTTGGCCTTATGGAGTTCTCAGGAGAATAAAACCATACACCCTGTAGCCACTGTTTTTATCACCGACAACCTTTATCACAAGGCAAGTGTCTGAGAACATGCATTTAAACCCCTCGTTTCACAAAAACAGACTTTAATAAATGAATTCCTCTTTTTTCCATTTCTAAACCATTAGATGAGAGAGCTGGTTCTGTCCTTCTGTTACCAACTGCAGTCCAAGTTCTTGGATATTTCTGCTGGGGAGCAGGTAGAAAATAATGAAATATGTTTGTTTATTGTGTTTTAATTATATTTCTATTTAATATTATATAATAATTTAATTTTAAATATTATTTTTGTTGATGTTATAATTAGTATCAGGGTTATTATCGTTAAAAAATAAAACTAATAAAAAACCTTTCTCTTAATTGAAATAAAATAGAATAAAAATATTAGTTAAAAAACCTAAATAAAATAACAAAAGCAAATAATGACATTACTAAGAATTTAACTAAAATTAACATGAAAAATATCTATTTTTTCAATCAAATTTCAATTTAATATATTAATAAAACTTTAACACTTGAGTATTTTTTATTTATTTATTTTTTAACAACAGAAAATGTTGATCATGATAGTGAACCAAGAAATAGTTTATTTCTTGACTTTCTATGGTGTTTTAAATTTTTTGTTACGAAATATCTAAACCTTTGGATTAGTTTTTTTTTTTTTTTTATGATTAAATGTAGACATTTATAAAATGCAACCATATAAAATGTAAATGTAACTCTTTAATATGATTTTAATTGTTAGATTCAACCACAGGCCAAAATCCATACAGACATTATTTTCATGCTGAATTAATATTTATGTTAGAAAAAAAACACTTGAATCGCAGTGTTGGGATTGTCTGGCTTGTCTTCGAAGGGAGGGCGTGTGATTGAATGGTTTCAGCAGTTTTTGTAACTTCAAAGCATCTGTAATGGTGATCTGATCTGTTGTTGTGTGTTCCTTGATCAGGTGGTGAAGAACTTGCTTTATGTGGCCAAGGTGATCTACCTCATCTCACCAGAGTCAGATACCGTGAATCCAACTGAAGATCAGGAGGAGGTAGAGGATGCGGAGGAAAAAATTACAGTGAAAACGGAGGGGAATGAAGGGGAAGGAGAAGAGGATGAAACGACAGAGAAAACGGAGGGGAATGAAGGAGAAGAGGAAGATAAGGAGCAGAAGGACAAGCCACCGTCTCTCCTCTGGGTGATGAATAAGCTTTCATTACTGGCCAAAAGAGAAGCAGCAGACACGCCTAAAGAGCCTTTGAAGGTGGGTGTTAAATCTGTCTTTGTGTTTAGACTTGATGTCTCCGAATGAAACTGATGGATTGCTGGTTTCAGGATGTCCAGCTCAGTGATTCTCTGTCACTTTTCTGTTTTTTAGAGAACTTGTGTTTTTAAGTTCTTGGGAGCCATAGCTGTGGATCTCGGAAAAGATCGGCTTGGACCGTATCTGACCACTATCATCGCTCCTCTCTACAGAGAGCTGGACAGCACATATGCAGACCAAGGTCAGTGTTGTGTAGTGCAACAAGTATTAGAAAAGCACATTACAAATAAAATGTATTATTATAATAGCATTTTATAATAAGGATCACTTGTTAACATTACTTAATGGATTCACTAACAATGGGCTAGGTTTTTTTAAGTACTTATTTATCTATGTTAATATTAGTTTGTAAAAAATCAAATTGCTTGTTTGGTAGTTAGTTCACAGTGCCAAAACGTAGAATTTTTTTAAATTAGTAAATATTGAAATTACCATTGACTAAGATAAATAAACGGCGATGAAAGTCATGCTTCCGTTGTAGTGTTAATGAAAAACTAAAAGGAAACATTAGCTGAAATAAAATAATAATTGGGAATAAATGGAATAACTTTTTTAAAAAACAACCTGAAACTAAATAAAAATTATATTTTCATTTTTGTAAAACAAATTTAAGCTTTTTCAACATTTTAAATCCCATCAAAACTGCTGATATTATTGGAAGTAAAATAGATATTAATCTAAATTAGAATTTCATTCCCTCTACCAGTGACTATATGGCTGGAACTGCCCTTTCATGAATAGTTTGGGTCTTTGTCTTCTGTCAGACCCCACGCTGAAGAACCTGGCTCAGGAGTTGATCGAGCTGTTGAAGAAGATGGTCGGTCTGCAGCAGTTCTCTCTGGCTTTTGTAGCGGTGCAGAAAGAAGCCGCCCAGAGACGAGCTTCACGCAAGAAAGTCAAGGCTGTGCAGGTAAGAGCCAGAGAACTTCTAAATACTGCCCAAGTCTTCCCTGAACATTCAAGTCTGCCCTGTTCGTCTTCATTTAAATATTTCCTCCTCTACTATTTACAGACACCTGTAAGGCCCATTCACACCAAGGACAAGAAATAGTGATTTGGTTTTAAAATCACTCTAAATGTAAAACAATAGCAGTCCACATTACAACTATAACAATATCGTTGGAATCACTTTCAGAATGATCAGCTGATGAAAGCTTTAAAGTTCTTGCACATTTAAAGTGGTAGACAACAAAACTGGAGCTTGCGCTTACAATAAACAGAACGGTATTGTCTGTTGGACATTATTATAGTTATAACTCTTGATGTGAAAGGGCCTTAAACATTTGTTGGTTAATTTGGTTGGCTTTATAACAGAAGTAAAAGTTAAGTAGTGACCATATTCAATTTCTTAAACTATGTATTCTCCCCATATCTTTTCCCCCCAACAGGCTGTTGTAAATCCTGACATTGCTGCAAGAAAGAGGGTTAAGAAGCAGTTAAAGAAAAACGAGGCCAAAAAGAGGAAAATGGAGTTTGTGCGTACAGGACATAAAGCAAAGAAACACAAGAGCAGCTCATTGAGGAACTTGGCCATGCTCAGTTGATCCATTTTGCTGCTGGTTAATGTTTTTTTTTTTAGCAAACTAATACTTCAAATGTACACAGTAGAGCAGAGAGGGAGACCGCAAGGGACCCTGGGAACGTTACCTGAACCCTGTTTTCAGTGGTAAGGGGACTGAGAGTCGATATCAATATGAATTTGTGCAATGTTTTTAAATAAAAAAACTTGCAAAAACACCCCAGCCATTGTTTGATGTTATGCTTGATGTAATGTGTTGACTGCTTATTTATTTCACAGCCCCTGTACACGTGCAAATATAAATATGCCATTACAAATCCAAAGCGTACAAATGACAGTTAGTCATAATTAAATATCTACCCATGTAATATTAAAACTGAACTCATATACCAGCTGCAACGATTATTCCAAATCAGGGGGGAAAAGGCTCAATTTAAAAAACAAACACCTTTGAGATTTCAAATGTAGTGGATACAGTTCACCAAAAACGATAAGCAAAAGGGGGGAAAACATTTGAAGAGTTCGTCCATAGTCCATTCAACACCACTCGCCTCACTTCAGTCTCTCTGTACTAGACAGGAGAGAGGATGGTCTTCACACAATAGGAAGAAGCAGTCACTGGTCCAAAGGACACCCAATAAGAAGTCTCTGAAGGTCCTATATACAAGATATTTAGTGCATTTACTGCCGGCTCTTCAGTGACTCCACTAGCCTGAAATATGAAAGAACAAGGTGGTATTTGGTGAACACGATGCAAAATATTTGTATTTAAATGTTTAAAAAGGAAATCAAACCTACCATTCCATTGCCTCATCCAGGCCTGTGCCTTTAGTAGCAGATGTCTTGAAGATCTGCCACTTCCGGTCTTTGAGCGCAGGTAAACCGAGAGAGTTGGCCACTTCAGTAGGGGTCATGGCCTGTTCCATGTCCTGCTTGTTTGCAAACACCACCAGGATGGCTTTCTTTAGCTCCTCCTCCTGAAAGACAAGAAATATCATGTTCAAATGCACTGATAACAATAGAACGTGATGTAATGGAAACCACATCTGACCAACCTCCAACATGGCCACCAGCTCAGATTTGGAGATTCCCATCCGGTCGCGGTCACTGCTGTCCACCACGTAAATCACTGCATCTGTGTTGGAGTAGTAACACCGCCAGTACGGCCTAGGGAGGAAGAACGTCAGTGATCACATCTTCAGCTTGGTTTCTCTATCTTAATAGAATACATAGCGAAAGAAATAACTTCTTGCCTGATACTCGTCTGTCCACCGAGGTCCCATACTTGAAACTTCAAGTTCTTGTATGTAACAGTCTCCACGTTAAATCCAATTGCTGAGTTGAAAAAATTGCACATTAGTCCTCAGTACATCATGACATGTCAAAAGTTGTGTATATAAATCTGTCATAAACACATACTAGGAATTGTTGTGACCACTTCTCCCACTTGAAGTCTGTACAATATGGTGGTTTTTCCAGCTCCATCCAGACCCAAAATGAGGATTCTCATTTCTCTGGTGCCAAACAGACCAGAGAAGAGGCTGGAAAAGAACCCCCCTGTAAAAAATTGAATAATTTTGTGAAAATAAGTTAGAGATTTAAAAAAAAAAAAAAAAAGATTTCCAACATTCAACACCATTTTAAATCAACACGACCATAATACTAAACGCATATAGGATTTATACCAAACACAGTCGAATAAAACACATAATTATGAAAACAAAACTGTTTTATAATGAGTTTTTCCAATAACATGAGTTTAGTTATCCGCAATGCTAACAAACAAACTAGCATCACCAACGTGATGAACAAATGTCCCTTTGTAAGCACGTAAAAAGGTGTGCCGGTAAATTACACTTTAAGATAGATGCATTAGCTGTCTATAATGTCCAACAGAATATGTTTTAAATCACGTAGACCTACCCATTTTAGATGAAAAACTATATCAACGCTGTCTTTCTGACGGAAAATCCGTGGAAACACTTCCGTGCTCGAGCTACTAAATGACGTGTCACACAGACACGTGCACGAGCCTTTAAGAGTCATTCACCGTTCGCACATTCGACACGCATCTACATCAAAACTGATTAATCCACTGTTGACGGAAAAATATTTTTTCAATATAAATTAATTTAAGGCATTCCTCTAATTATTTTTGCGTTGAAGCGGGTGTACATGTAAAACAAATCTAAATATATTGTATTTATTGAATTATATTTTGAATTCTCACTTATCTCAAGTTTGTTTAGAAGCACCATACATGTTTTGAGGCATTTGAAAAAAACTTAAAACGAGGAGGGCCTTAAAACTCCAAATTACTGGCAACATACACGGATTTACCCCCCTGAAATGTATTTTAATTTGTGTTATAATTAGTTTACATTTGCATTACGCTCTTTTTTACGATATGCTGCTTGATCTTATTGTTGATGTTTTTTAACAATGATAATATGATAATGCCTGTTTATTATTTGAAAAGATGTAATAAAGTAAAAAAAAAGGGAGCTTGGGTCACGGGAAACAGCGCCATTATGTGTTGAACATGGGGACTTTAATACAAACCCCTTCAGCAATCCACTTGTTTGTGAGACACATTTGCTGCTGCAGTCACACCAGTTTCACAGAATGAGGGTTACCATCTAGCCACGAAAGAGTCACTGTTGCGATTTGATTTTCCAGCACTGTGAATAAAGGCACACACAGAACACTTAAAAGAGCCAAAAAAGTAATTCACTGTTTTCATTTGGAAATTTTTAAATACTAGAGCATAAATAAATCACAGATGGCCTTACTGTTCACCTTTACTGATCAGTTCATGATGTACTTTAAAAATGTTTTGTCTGTTGTTTCTTTGAATTGTCTTTCATGTGATGACATGTTAGAGAGCATTTCTTACTTAGCTGCTTTAGTACTATTGAGAGTCACCACCATCACTGTTTATTGTGTCTAAAATGTTACGGCTCATGTATGCTGGTGCAAATGCAAACGTGTCATTAAATATCTACATATTTATAAAACTGAACCGAGATCAGGTAAAAACCATATAGACATGGATTCGCAGAGATCACTCACGTCACGTGACTTTGGCAGTTTGATACTCGCTCTGAATCACTGGTTCAAAACAAATGATTCGCAAAGTTCTCGATTCACTAAGCAGTGTTTCTAAACGTCCATCACTAGTACATTCCTGAGTTTAGCTCCAACCTCATTAAAAACACCTGAAGCTAATCAAAGTCTTGAGGATTACTAGAAACTTCCAGGTAGGTGTTTCTTATTCAAATAAAACGATCTACTTGAATAAACAAGATATGCTATTTACAAGTGATGCATGTGTTATAAGTTTAAGTTTGACATGTAATTAATGAATAAAGTTCTTAATAACAGCACTTATGACTGTGTGTACATTTAGTATTTGGTAATATTTCAGTCACTCATTCCTCATTTCAGTAATCTGACTAATTTTTAATCGTTTGATGTACATGTGACTCAGTCGGTGTCATAAAGATTTTTTTCAAATCATCTAAAAATGACACAGAATTCTTGTCATACAAATGAACACAGTTAATGTGCAAGAAATTGTTAGGTGATTCATGTTCTTAAGCCAGTAAAATCTGACAAAGTCAAGAACACAAATCCACTCTAATACAGATTACAGGTGCTCAAACTAAACATAAGAAGAAAGATCAGTGGGCGATCAGCTGCTTATTCTATGTGAAATCCCGAGGTCAAATTTTTCAAGTTTTCCAGAGATCAAGTTTTGATCAAACTTTTAATAAAACCCCTTCCAGAACTCCACAGAACTCACTCCACAGAACTCACTCCACAGAACTCACTCCACAGAACTCACTCCACAGAACTCACTCCACAGAACTCACTCCACAGAACTCACTCCACAGAACTCACTCCACAGAACTCACTCCACAGAACTCACTCCACAGAACTCACTCCACAGACTCTGTGGTTCAGGAAATGAAGCGTAGCACTTTCGTCTTGGAGTCCTGTCCTGAGTTCAAATCCCACTATTTCTTACATTCAATTGCTGTCATTGTCAAAGTGGCCCAAACGCCAGTTTTCAGTGTGAAAGCCACAGTGGTGCAGTGGTTAAACACACGTTCTCTGGTGATGAAGCCTGAGATAGAGGCATGGGTTCAAACCCCACTATTGTTTACATTAAATTAAAGTCATTATAACCAACAAAGTGCCCGAAACGCCAGCCTTGAGTGTGAAAGCCACAGTGGTGCAGTGGCTAAACACACGTTCTCTGGTGATGAGGTGAGGATTCAAACCCCAGTTCAGCTTTTAAATCACAGGGCTTGTCCAGGTGAATAGTGAAATATAAGTTCCAGCACATGTCTCAGCAAGAGATCTGTGGCTCACAGATAAGAGCGCTGCCTCATGGTTTCAGAGGATGCTGGTTTGATCCCAGCCAGATCTCTGCGATACGAGTGAATGCTGTATGTGTGAAGGGGATGGGGACGCGTCGGGTCCCCCCCTGAACCCCGCCACAATGTCCAGCAGGGGTTATGCTTCTTGATCCAATCAAAAAGAAAAATTTAGCAGACTCAAAATTTGGGCCCGCCGTCCCTTCCCCACCTATTTCAGTTCTCATCATTTGCTTTTTAAAGGGGTGACCCTCCATAAAGAAAATGATGGCAACCTACATGTTTAGTGCCAAACAACAACATTCACACGTTACAAGTCTTACCCGTCCATCAGCAGAAGTCCATCATTACAGTCAATGTCTGTCCACACGTCCCACAGCTCTGCTTCTGATGACTGGACACTCCAAACACATCTAGTATTCTGTAGAGGAAACATACACACAGACATTACTCCATTGCACATCAGATTTTAAAAGTCAGTCTAAATAATAGTTCATAAATATAAGATGACATAACTTTATGCTGCCTAATAGACATATACAAAATATTAAGCACTGCAGCTCTACTAAAGCATGAAGTAGCAGGAACATCAGACTTAGGTAAAGTTGGTTTTATATTCGCACATTTGCGGACTTCCGTGTTCAATATCTCGTGACCTGAATATTGTTACTACACAAATAATATTGTTTTAATAATGTTTACTAATTTTCCTCAAAACGAGCTTTCCTTCACAGTGGACAAAATACATTGATCTCTATGCGCAGGCGGCTGAGAGACAGATCCGAAGGGTCCTGTCAGTAACAGTCAAAAACACACACTATAGTGTCACCAAATTCAGATCACACATCACTGCTGTCCTCCTGATGGTTAGGCTATATTATATATTATTTTTATGATTTGTAATTATGAAAAATGATACAATTAGAATGCATTTATCTAAACAAAGTGTTGTTATATAACCAGCAGGACAGCAGTGATGTGTGAATTGAATTTGGCAACAATACAGAGAATTACAGTGAAGTTTGTTTCCAAATTCAGATTACACATCACTGCAACTTTACCTAAGTGAACACTCCAACTGACTCTATTAACAAACATAATTCCAGTAGATTATTGCCTTCAGTAAGACTACAACAACAGCAATGACAAACCCCCCCCCCCACTAATTATTACTTTATATTATAAATATCTGATGGCGATCCATTAACAGCTTATCCATGTAAGTTAACGTAACAACATTTGTTTTTCTAAAGCTGTCAGTGAGTTCAGCATGTAAACACTGTCTGTCTGTGATAAACCTTCAATGAGATGCGACTGCCTTCATACATAATAAGCTGTCGAATAACAAGTACCTTGGGAAACAACCAGATTTAAGGACACCTTCATCAATATTAATTTAGTTGCTTTTAGTCCATGTGCGTTCATTTTGTAGTGTTCAACACAATCCATAATAATAACATGTATCTAAACGAACTGACAGACGAGCCCCTATGACATTTCAGCAGAACTATGTATCAATGACTTTTACAAAACGTAAGGACTTTTATAGCGTGTGCAAGTCATTTGATAAGAAAATGTCACTTAGTGCTGAAGGATACTTACTAGTGACACTCGTTTCCCGCTTTTTATCGCAGCGGGTCTCTCTGTTTGTGGAGCTGGAATATGTGCTGTTTAAAGACATTAAGTGTCTCTCACTGAGCTGTTATCTGCCAAATCTGTACTTAAAACTGCACGTGTTGTGGTGACTGTCATCAAGCGGCGTCATGTTGTTGTCAAGCATCCGAAGGTGTCAGTCAGACCGAGCGTGCTTCTACTTACGCCGCCTAGTGGAGAGGATGGAAAACTGCACTCCAGTTTCTGTCAAACGGATTCGTGTTAGTGCCGAGAGATTGAAAGTTGGTGGAGTTGACGTTTTAACTTAATTCCAAAACATCTCGCCTGCTTTAATATTTGCAAACTCAAAGCAAAAGTCTCTGTATATTTTGTACACTAAGACTAGGTGAAAAATAGGTGTTCATCTCGTGGCCAATAAGTGTATCTGCATCAAATTAAACCACAAAACTGAGGACTCGGAGGTGAGACATCCGAGTTTGGATTTTTATTCATTTAAAATTATATTTATCATGTATGTTCACAAGCCGGCCCCCATAATCACAATTTTTGGAATTTATGGTGCAGTATTACACATATCCTTTAAGACCTCAAACAAAACAAAAAACACTTCAGCTTTTCTTGGTTTAGTAATTTAGGTAAATTTTGGGGACAAATGGAGATTTAACCAATAACATTCACATCCACTGCCCTGTTACTTAATCTCTGAGCTCTTATAGTCCAATTCATTTTATTAATAAGAACAGATCATCTGAATGGGTAAACAGCAATGAATGACATGCAAGTGGTGACATTTTGTTTATTCAATAAATAAACACACAGGCACTAATTTACAGGTAAGGTAAATATTCAAACCATTTGATGATAAATTATGGCCATCTAGTTTAGTGGACATTTGGAATGACAAACATTCATGTACAACCTCTCTAATATCAACAGTGCAGCTTCACGTAGCTTCATCAAGTATTACTGTTAAGCAGGAAAGTAGGCTACAAAAACTAGTCAATCTAGATATACATAGACAAAAAAAGAAAAACACACTTAAAATAATGAACGCATTACATAATTTTAAATACATCATAAAAAACAAGAGTTGCTTAATCAGATTATTTCATGTTCTTAACTGCACCGAGACACAGATGAGGCTCAGGAACTTGCATGATGGATAAATACTGAAAAGGTGTTTTGATGCACGCAAGTCTATTCGATGAAGTTTGGACGATCCTGCATGCGGCATTTGTCCCTATATAAAGGAACATATCCACTAAAGTCAGTGTTTTGTGTCTTTTTGTTGTGCTGGAATTCCCATTCTGGTTACCATGGCAACAGTTCTGTTGTTCCAGTAGTGATGCTTCAGTTTGATCCCTCTTCCTGGTTCTCCAGAATGGGATCTGCATGGAAAAAAACAAATGGTCAGAGTACTTTCACTCCCTGTTAGCCTTCTAAATTACTTATCAAACATAGTCAGTACCTGTCAGCGTTCCAAGGGGCAGGACAGAATTGGTGCTGAGGTCTTGATTAAAGCTGCTTGTAGACGGAACCATGAGGACGGCTCCTTCACCCATCCCAGAACTCTCTACCGTTTCCTCCACTTTAGAAGAGTCTAGAGTCTAAACCAACGAAGAAGAATTATATTAACAGGAAGGAGGCATGAGAATTTTTGGAAGGAGTTTAGAAAAAGATGATACCTTTTCTCCTTGTATATCATTTGATCTCTCATCACTCTGTTCCTCTTCCCCAGAGTTGTTTTGGTTTTCCGAAGGCTCTTCCTTCACAAGCTCCTGCTCTCCCTCCAGCTCTGATTGGCCGAGAGGGTCCGAGAGGTCCTCTGAGGTCACCGTCTGGATGATAATGCCAGGGTGGGACATCTGAACGGTCACATTCTCAGTGTCAGTCTGATGAGGAAAGAGAAAATAATGTTGTTTTATTTCAATGAACAAATGTGTTTTTAATAGTTTTAGTTCACTATAATAGCCCTTATGCACACAAAAGTTTTACCGTGAGGCTGTGTAAAATAATCTGGTCTGGTGAAGACGGTGAAGCTGCAGCTGTGAGTGTGACCGTGGGATTGGCTGAGAGTGTGAGTGGGAGGCTCTGATTGGTTCCTGTTTGGAGGAAATAAGTTCCAGGGGTGCCAGTGGGCTGCAGGTGAAATGACTAGGGAGGAAATGACACGAATTATTAATAAATGCAGCTTGAAATTATTTAATAATAATCATAGTTTTTTTTCTGTTAATTAAATTAAATCTGAGACACTCACAGGCAGTAATTCAAAGGTCTGTAAGGCTCCGGAGTTCAATGTGATGGTTTCACTGTCTGAAGTACCGTTTGCACCGTCTGAAGAAGCTGTGTAAAGAGGAAATGAGCATTGTAACAGTTCGCATCTATTAAACTCACATAACCGCAATAATTCCTCTAGATGTCCCCTCAACCGGCAACCTGCAAGAAACATCACAAGCGGTTCACTGAAAGCACAGTCACATGATGCTTTTACTCACAGACATGTGTGATCTGCACTGGAATCTGGACCGGGATCTGCAGTGCAGTGACGGGGCTGGGCGACGCATTAGCCGATCGGGAACCAACCACCACGACTTTGTTCATCGTAGACGGCGGTGCCTCCACCACATCCTGCAGCCCTTTCAACAAGACTACACACACGGAGAACATTGCTTCAGAGTCTGAACTCACATTATAGCACACATGCTGAACTTTGAAGACTCACTGGGAAAGGGAAGTTCCTTGTGATTGGCCACTTGTCTTTTGATGGTCCACCATTTGCTACGGAGCCACTGAGGCGAGCGAACGCTGCTCCACCCACCAGACAGAATGTCCCAGTTAATGTCATTTTCATCGTCCACATCCAGCTCGGCTATCCTGCTCATACAGAGTTACGATTAATGATTCACATTTAGTTTGTGAACAGATTTACAGTGCCATCCATGCTGGCCCTTTTGCTGTGACCGACCTGCGTACAAGGTTGATATCGTCATCTTTGGTCCACTCTGTCCCACCGCTCTGTTTCCAGTTAAGGTAGTTGAGCCATTTGGAGCGGCACTGCTTCTCTGAACGAGTGCCGACAAGTTCAGCCACGGACGCCCAAGAGACTCCCTGAGTTACAACATCACCCGCCTCTGTGCCAGTCAACTCGTGGACCACCTCTGCCAGCCTTCTCTCTTCCTCCTCTGTCCATTTTCCTAACGCGTGGGAGTTTAAGAAGATATTAGTGTCACCCACACCTTTTTCAAAAGCAACATTTTTTTATAGTTGTGTATATATATTAGTGGTGTCAAACGATTAAAATATTTAATCGCGATTAATCGCATTAATGTCATAGTTAACTCGCGATTAATCGCAATTAATCGCACATTTTTATCTATTCTAAATGTCTCTTGATTTCTTTTTGTCCCATTGTTTTTTTCTCATTTTAATGCTCTTATCAACATGGAAAGGTGGATCGGCTTGCTTTGTGCAAATGTTTTTTTTATTGAAAACAACATTGGCATATACTGTGTTCAATTTCACACTAACATTCTCACTTGGAGCAAATAATCTCTCACACAATGTAACACTGTCCATCAATAAAAGGTTGAAAGAAATACTGACGATTGACGAGAGGGCGGAGAATTAGCATCAGCTGTGTGTGTGCTTGGCCATCAAGTGGTATTTCAGACTGGACGTGCTGCGATGATGATAGCTCAGTTCACAACGACAAAACACACAGATCACTTTGGTCTCGCCAATGGAACCATTTGGCAACTTTTTAAAATTAAACTTTCCATTCAGAATCTTATTGGCATCCATTTCGGCGTCTCGCGCTCGTCATCCACGGCTCGCAAGCCCAAACAAGTGTGTGCGGCGTGCCTGTTATTTTGTTTACGGTCTAGCTCTGCTTGCGCTTTGGTCGACGAAGCAACAAAACGTCCTCGCGCAGCCATTGAAATGAATGGGTTTCATAGCGCAGCGTCGCGCATGCCGCATCCTGTTGGAAAAGCATGTGAAAAAAACTACAAAGTTTGCTAGGCCAAAAAGGCCGTTAATCGCGCGATAAAAAAATGTATGCCGTTAAAATGGGTTTGCGTTAACGCCGTTAATAACGCATTTAACTGACAGCCCTAATATATATATATATATATATAATATATGTTAACGAATAATAGGTTTTATATATAAAATGTATAATAAATGTTATAATTTAGAATAATATTATACTAATGATTTTTTATATTTTTTAATTAATACAAAACTATTACAAAATTAGTTTTAATAAACATACATTATATATATATAACGATTAAATAAAACACTATTATTTATTTATTCATTAATAATTACTAGAACTATACTATATAATGATACTTATTTGTAATAATTAATTAATAAATTAAAATTTATGTGTAACACAAACATGTTTAAAATTCTTTAATCCATTATATATATATTTTATAAAAAAATAATACTATACATTTTTATGTTCTATATATTATATATACATTTAAATAAAACATAGAAATGTATCTTTAATATACTTTCAAATGGATATGTTTCTCCTAGTATAATAGAAACTAATATAAATGAAACTAATATAATAGAAAACACTAAAATGAACATTTGGGGGAACTGACCGGTGTTGCATGTGTCCTTCATGAGTCGGCAGCGGTCCTTCACAGACGATGCACTCCGGCCAAGTGCCGCCCCAATGGTAGCCCAGTCATTTCCATGTTTCTCCCTTAGCCTAATAACACACACACACACCGAAATCTGACAATGTAGACTCACAAATTCAGATTACACTAATGGCGTTCAAGATTGATAGTTCAACTTACTCTTTCAATTTATTGATCTCCTCATCAGTGTATCTAAATGACAAGAAAAGCACATATGAAATATTACAACAGACATTTTTGGTGTATATATGGTTTGTAAATCTGTTTTAACAGAGAAATAAAATCTACTATGTCCTTACTTGCCTACGTGGTTTCGGTTATCGTACATTCGTAGTACGCGTCTGTATACAGCAAACAGTGGTCTGTTCAAACCGCACGCTATACTGCGGTAAAAATCCTTCCGCTCCTCTTTTGACATCTCAAAGATGATCTCCGCAGGGTCCTGGATCCCTCGGTTCTGAGTTTGGAAGCACAGACGGATGAAGAGTGAGGGTGCAAATCAAAGATGGCACCACCAGCAAATGTGATGCATTCATAAACCATACTCACCTTTAGATAATGCTCTATATTGCTCATCAGGAGATCAATCTCCTCTTTTGACCACATACCCTGCTTCCATTTGTGACCTGAGGGTATATGACAAATACTATGACTGCGCATATTGATATCAGGTCCGATATTTCTAATGCTGAGTTTGTATGATAATACAGATCTGTATATATGCAGAATATGCCAAACGTACCCTTGTTAACCAGTGTGTCTTTATCCTCTTTCGTGGTGAACCAGGCTTGACTGACAGCGGATACATCTTCACCTTTCTTTTGCCCAGGAGAATCATTATCCTGTTGACAGACAAAGTTTTACATCTGTCTTGATTATTTAAAATAAATAAATAATATATATTAAATCATGCAAAGCTAGCACTGAAAGGTGATACTCATAAACATATGATTTTGGGTTCCTACCGGTGTTTCAGAAGGATCATCTGATTCCAGCTCCCCATCTCTCATCTCTGTAGCAGTCATTGTCACCTCGAAGCTTTCATCACCTTCTGTAACTGAAATCAGCACAAACCAGTTCATAAAATATCCATCTTTACAGTTTAGTGCAAGTGATGGGTGCAATTTCTCCAAATGATTTTGTGTGTGTAATTTTTAAGTTAAATATTAAAATATTATCAGTAAATAAATGTCATTATTTGTTATTTAGACATGATATAGTCAAATCAAGTCACCTTTATTTATATAGCGCTTTATACAATACAGAATGAACGCTTTATACGAACGAACACGGTGTGATTATGATTCAGGCTGCATCACCACATAGACATGCATTTATAAATATTACATTAAAATTTGTAATTGCTGACAGGAACATTTTCAGGAAAATGATTTAAAACCAGTCAATATTTGCATTATCATTTGGCATAAACTGTGTACACACACATGTCCATGTGTGTTTCTACTCACTTGGCAGAGTGACAACAGAGTACTCGGTTGAGGTAGAGTCCTGAGGGTCTTCTCCGTCTTCATGGGAAAGCCGCAGTCGTTTGTGAACAGGTTCAGTGGTCCCGTCTGAACCCAGGTCTTCCACATCTACATGTCCAAAACACGCAAGAATATTATAGAAACAAATACTTTCAATACAAGACAAAATGTCTTGTAAAGCACAATAGAATGAGGTCACAGGTTAGTTTTACCATTTTGAGGGCAGTGCAGAATTATGTTTCCATCAGTGTCCTGAGTAAATGTGACAGAATTGATGGATTCAATGGTCACAGTTGCCGGGACATCCCCTGTGTTCATGCTCAGCCTACAGGTTAATTAATTGACACAAACAAACAAACACACACACACACACACACACACACACACACACACACACACACACACACACACACACACAGACTCACTTATAATATGCTAAAGGTAAGCATAATCACTTTATTTGAATTGTATATTCATTAAACTAATGTAAAATGTTGCCATTTTAATTCAGACAGTTTGCTACTGTATATATTTTCACCATAGATCCACAAGACATTTAAGCCAGTGCACTGCAAACTTGAATGAAACACACAAATGCACGACTCGAGACCATGTTAAGGACATTTTTGTGGACAAAGTGAATAATATCAGCATTAAATAATATTATACACCATTCTGAGTATTGCCTTGTTGTTAATTTCCTATCATCTCATTTAATAAGCAGATGAGGAATAATGAGACGCCATTTTTATGTGTATCATGACGCCTTGAAGCAGCGACGACATTTAATCGATGTGGGAGCATTGTTTTTTAACGTAAAGAATAAAACAATACAGGTCCAGCGCACAGGGGCGAGCGAAAGTGAAATTTAGCTATGATTTTGGTACTTACTTCCTGTTTTGGGTACGGGGACTTCGCAGTGACCAGGATGAAGGCAAATACCAGGATGGAGGAAAATACGCTTTTTTTTCTTCCTCTCCTCATTCAGAGCGGAAGTATCTACAGAAGCCCGGTGGTGACTTCCGTTTATTTATTTATTTATTCTTTTTGCTCGAGTGTGAGTCTGTCTAAAGTGCACGTTTATGTGACTTGTCACCTTATATCTACATAATACTCGTCTGTAGAATTAAAGTTTTTACTATGTAGGTTAAACAGACGTATTCGAATTACAGCAGATGCATTGAAACGATATCAGATTGGTGGCTGTATCAGCAGCGCCATCTGCTGTTTATTATGGGGCTTGTTCAAATCAAATATTGATTTATTCATTTGTTTATTTATCTAGAAAAACACTGTCAGAACATTTATGAGCTGAAATTTGATATACAATACTTTACTTGATTTCAAATCAACAACGAAATATTTTTGCTGCAACAATTTTGAAATGAAAATGTGTGATTTTCCTTTTCCTTTTCCTTTTGTTATAGTGTGAAAGTTATTATGATCACCGGTGATAGTCTTACAAGATTCTTGCAAAAAAAATAAAATAAAGAACGAAGGGTCTGTTTTACAGTCATACAGAATATATATATATATATATATATATATATATATATATATATATATATATATATATATATACCGGTATATATATATATATATATATATATATATATATATATATATATATATATATATACACTACTGTTCAAAAGTTTGGGGTCAGTGAGAATTTTATTTTTATTTTTTGGAGGAAAGAAATCAATACTTTTATTTATCAAGGAATAATTAATTTGATCGAAAGTGAGATTTGATTGAACATTTATAATGTTACAAAAGTCTTTTGAACTTCCTATTCATCGAAGAATCCAAAAAAAAAAAAAAAAACTGTACAACTGACAGACCAACAACTGTTTCAACAACTGTTTCAAGCCATGGTTAGCAGAAGAGAATTCTTTTAAAAGTATTTAAAATCGTACCGACCCCAAACTTTTGAACGGTAGTGTATATATATATATATATATATATATATAGAGAGAGAGAGAGAGAGAGAGAGAGAGAGAGAGAGAGAGAGAGAGAGAGAGAGAGAGAGAGAGAGAGAGAGGTTGACTTGTTTTGTTTAGATCATGACAGTCAGTAAATAAATGAGATTGTGTAATGGTGTAATATTACTGAATTATTTATTATGCATTGTCTCTCTGGTGCCCTTCCAACATGACTGTCTTACTGAGGGTCACTGTAAATAATAAAAGAGCATCGTGTGAGTGTTCAACTTTTTATGCATTAACAAAGCATCATAGACCATTGAACAATGCTATATGCCAGGCATTTTATAAGCTATTGTATTTATATTATAAATACACAGTTAGGTTTTTTTAGTGGTACATTGTCATTTGTGAATCCTTAATGCTTGAGGTATTACAAAAAGATTAACTTGGCCTAAATAAAAGATGTGAATTGACACAGGGAGACTAGACTAGCGTGACGTCAGACGCTCCCTGTCAATCAAAGCCCCGTAAGCGCAACTACAGTAGGAGCTTATCGTTGAACAGAGAGCAGCGTGTTCGCATCTCAGTCTGTAGTTTATGCATAGACATCGCGAAACCTCGTTATCTTTACTTAGATCCTTGGCATTCCTTGTATTTCTGTAATTCCTGCCTTTATGAGATGGAGAAGAGGGCGCTTTGGACACCCTGTTATTTTGTGCGCTTTGTAACCCTCTTCCTCTGCGCACGAGCGTCAGTGAATCTGCCACAGTGTAAAGAGGTAAACGACAACATGCCACCTTTCTGTAAAATATTTTAAATATCACGACCATTTTAAACCAGTCACAACCTATACAAATCTTGTTCCTGCTTATGATATAACTATTTAAAATGCATTCTAAAATGTTATACGGATGATATTGCTGTGAGCTTCTAAAATGCTTATTGTTATTATGTATCATTCATTTTTAATACACAAACATAACGGTTATTTTTGAACATTATACGCGATGAAAAAGAAAAAAGAACATCTTGTTATTGACATTAAAATGGTTAGATCCGAGACTGACGAGGATCCTATAATATGATGACGCGGTCTCAGCTGACCAATCAGATGACAGCTCGATTACTGTGCGTTATGCGCTGCAGTTGTTTTAGAGCTTGTAAAATGGATTCATACGAACTTATAACATTTTTATACAACGCGAATGAGCTCTCTGGATCTCCACCCTCTATTTGATTTGAAAAGACTGCTGTTGTTCTTGTACAAGTACACTGATTTGCCTCATCCATGTTTGCCCACAAAGAAAAAAAGGATGAATTCTGGGCAGAATGACAGCCTCAGTTACCATTTGCTTTTAATGTATAGAAAACGTTCTTTATATCTAAAATACGGGTTCGGAACAACATGGGGTGAGTAATGATGACAGAATCTTAATTTTGGGGTGAACTGTTCCTTTAAGAGCATATGTGAGGGAGGCTGGTTGGGGCAATAGTGGCAGGTGCAGGTGCATCATTAGTGATAATGTGTGTGCTGTAACCAAGCATTACCAGATGACAAGCACCTCCATGGGGATGCATTTATCACCTTACTGAAGGCAGTGTAGCCAACAACTTCATTACACTCTATTATACAGCATTTGGTGCTATACTAAGTTATGTAATTTAATGCATGGCATATGCTCTTCCTTTGTGTGTGTGTATCCAGTGGCTTTGTGTGTGTAGTAGGCCCCTAAAGGACAGGAGAACAATCAGTGTGTGTTTCAGGGCATTGAACACAAACTGATTTGCATAACACATCTGTCAACAAAGACGCAGCACACACAGGAGGTATTTAGTGGCCTCATTATTTCAGGTTGTTATCAGTGTAAATCAGACTCTAATACATTACCATCCACAACCAATAGCAATGAGTGATCGTCATGACAACAATTGCAGGGCTCCTGGCTGTTGCCCTGGTGACTGTCCGGGGACAGAAGGCAGACAGACAGATTGTACCAATCCCCCCTCCCATCGTACACACACACACACACACACACACACACACAATATCTGGCTATCTGTTATATGTGCCTGGGAGTTTGAGTGTTTTGGAAACAGGAAAAGATCAGATAGGGCTGAGTGGGGTAAGATGTGTCACCTGCTTAATCTGAAAAATGTCAGAAATTTTGTCACGTGACCATATGTTTAGAAAGGCCACATTCTGTAAAGCTGCCTGTGTTTTTGATTAGAGCACATGAGAAAAAAGATGAGCATTTTTTATATGAAAGGTACATGTATCCAGGATTATATATATTTCTTGCTGCTGAATGTACAACCATGCCAATTATTTTGCTAAAGATTACCCTTATATATATATTTTATTTTAATTACTTTATTTTGTTTTAATTAAATGTTTTATTTTGTTTTGTTTTATACAGAATGATAGTTGTGCAGTAAAGGGATAAATTGTGCCATTGGCTCAAATAAAATAATCATTGTGCTTTGCCACTAAATCAAACACTATTACAAAATGTGCAAAAACAATTCACTGCTGTAAATGTCTGAATAGGTCAATGTGTATATGTTTCAGACATATGTTGAGTAGTCGTAACAAACATTACAAAAAAAAACCCCTTAATTAATCTTTATATAAATATTAATCTTTTCTTTGCCCCAAAAACCCCCCCAGAATTAGTCCCGTTTAATGACCGTAACGTGTGTTTGATGTAGTATGTCTGAATATGTCGATATCTGTGTGTGTTTCAGACAGATTACTACTTTGAGTACACAGAGTGTGACAGCACAGGCTCCAGATGGAGAGTTGCCATTCCTCACAGACAGGGGAGCTGCACGGGCCTGCCAGAGCCAGTCAGAGGCACAGACTGCAGTAAGAAAACAACCAAATATAGACACGCTTAATGAAAATGCACTACATTACTTGACATATCAAACCAAGTGGCTTTTAATTTAAAGTCAAACCACACTATGCATGCTCAAAATTAAGATAAAAAAGTATTTGGATCAATTATAGTAATTTAAGTATTTGAAGTATTTCATGTTCATAATTATTATTTTATACTTTAATATTTTTTACTTCATGCATACATAAAATCCCAGGTTTTTAAAAGTAATTGCAAAACTAGATCATAAAAAAACGCTGAAGTTAGTTTTGAGAAAAGCTCTGGGAGCATTTCCTTGGTTTTATATTTAGTTAGTTATCAAAAGTACTTGTCAAGTGAAGTGACGGCCAGGCCAAGTATGGCAACACACACTCGGAATATGTCCTCTGCGTTTAACCCATCCAAGTTAGTGCACACACATTAGGAGCAGTGATTAGTGAACACACACACACACACACAGAGCAGTGGGGCACCTCAGTCGTTTCCTGCCGGCATTGAGAATCGAACCCGCAACCTCGGCTTACCAGTCTGACTCTCTAATCCATTAGGCCACGACTGCCCCCAATAACAATAACATTCATGGCATGTGTACACTATTAAAAATAAAGGTTTTAAAAGGAGGATTTCACAGCATTGCCATTGAAGAACCATTTTTGGTTCCTCAAAGAACCTTTAATTGAACCGTTTTCTTAGTGTGAAGGGCATTTTAATCATCATTCGTACAATTATGGAAAGGTTCCATGAATGTTAAAAGTTGAACATGGAACCATCGATGCCAATAAAGAACCTTTATTTTGAAGAGTGTATTGCGTCAGTATGCAAACACAGTCTGTTCTTATTTGTTTGCACAGCTTTTTCTTGTGAAGCTGGGGAGTTTTTGGAGATGTCCTCCCAGCAGTGCACATCATGTGCGGCTGGCTCTTATTCGCTGGGCAGTGGTGTGCGTTTCGACCAGTGGGATTCCATCCCTGCAGGATTCAGCAGTCTGGCCACATACATGGACTCAGGAGGTTCAGGAGACGACTCAATGACCTGCAACAAGTCAGTGCCAAGTTGCAGGCCAATCTGAAATATATATTCTGTTTATATATCAGTATATTCTTTTCTAGGCTTGGATCTACCTGTTTACACTGTGTTATTCAATTGCAGTTCTTCATGGACAGCTCAGGGAACTCACTTGGAATCCAATCGTGACGACTGCACAGTGTCGCTGGTGTACGCGGTGCATCTCATGAAGCAGGGATCCGTCTCCTTTGACTATCAATATGTCGACAGCAACGTCTTCTTCGAGTTCTTTGTGTGTTTTACTTTATACATCTTGCAGTTTATTCTACAAATGCGTTATAAGCGAAAATATAACTCCAAAAAAAAAAAACCTTTGGTACAGATTCAGAATGACCAATGTCAGGAGATGGACCAGACAGGGAGTGAGAAATGGATCAAACTCACCACCAGCGGAGAATGGGGAACACATACGGTTAGGAATCTTGCATATTATATTAATATTGAATAATTTGGAAGTAAATTGACATCTAATGTAGCTTTTGTATGTCACAGGTAAATCTGAAGACGGGAACGAATATTCTGTATTGGAGAACCACGGGAATGCTCTTGGGTGGCAAACCAGTGAAGCCGGTCCTTTTAAAGAGCATCCAGATCGAAGGTGTGAGATTCTACCAATATAATGTCAAATTGTGTGACTCATACCCTTCTTAATGGCAAATCAATTATACTTTTACATGTTTTGTGAGCAGGTGTGGCGTACACGTCAGAGTGTTTTCCGTGCAGGCCGGGCACCTTCAGTAAAACTCCAGGCTCTTCCTCATGTGACCTTTGTCTCAGGAATACTTACTCTGGAAAGGGAGCCAGTTCGTGTACACATTGCTCCGAGACACAGTATTCCCGTACGAATGCAGATGATTTCTTACATTCTTTGTTGTGCCAAACGAACTACTGTACATATGGCTTACTGTTAACAGTTCATTTTAGCATGAATCAAATACAATCCAGTAACTTAAACACACCTTTCTCAGCGCACGTTTGTGTGTGATGTTTTTCTACATGTGTGCATGTTCTAGAGGAGGGATGGTCGCGGTGTAAAGAGAGGCCTCCTTGTTCAGAGAAAGATTATTTTCAGATCCACACGGCCTGTGATGGTGAAGGCAAGGTAGGATTTAATGCAGAATGTGTTTTGTTGTAAATGTTGTGTGGATCATTTGTTAATTGTTAATATTACGGTATCATTTTAGACCCAGATACTGTACAGGTGGGTGGAGCCTCAGGTGTGTGTGGAGAATGTGACCGGTGCGGTGACACTGCCACCTTCTGCAGAGAAAGAGGACTGTCCACCCTGTAATCCAGGCTTCTACATGCACAACTCTTCTACCTGTTTACCTTGCCCAAAAGGGACTTATTCGGATGGTACCGCAGGTATATAGACACACACATAAACATAGATACATACTTGTGTGTATTATTAAGTTACACTTTTGGTATACTGGTACTGTAACGGAGATTTAATTTGGCACAGAATGTCAAAGATGCCCGGGAGGAACTGAACCTTCTTTAGGATATGAATACAAGTGGTGGAACATCCTTCCGAGGAATATGAAAACATCTTGTTTTAATGTGGGCAACTCTAAATGTGATGAAATGAATGGTAAGTGTAATACAAATTTGTATATATATATATATATATATATATATATATATATATATATATATATATAGAGAGAGAGAGAGAGAGAGAGAGAGAGAGAGAGAGAGAGAGAGAGAGAGAGAGAGACAGAGAGAGCATATTATGTATATCATATTTGCTTCTGTAGGTTGGGAGGTGGCTGGCGACCATATTCGTAGTGGAGTGGGTGGCTCAGATAACGATTACCTCATCTTAAATTTACGAGTGCCTGGATTCAAGTGAGTCAAATCTACAATTCTAGTGTAAAAATTCTGGCGGTGCACCTAACATTTACAGATGTTCACCTTTTATCTCTCTCAGACTTCCTACTTCTGTGGACGATGCTTCAGCTACTGAGTTTGGCCGAATCACATTTATCTTTGAGACCAACTGCAGCGCAGACTGTGAACTCTATTTCATGATAGTAAGACAAAACAATAACATAAATAGCATGTGAAAAACATTATGCAGTATGCATAGATAAATAAAAAATGTAGTATGCTACCTCACAATGTTCCATATTTAATTCAGCAGGTGGCCCAATCATTATGATACATGAAGTTCTTTAATGAATCAATGTCTTCTCTGTAGGATGTAAACAGGAAGAGCACAAATGTTGTGGAATCATGGGTAGGGAGTAAACTCAGACAAGCATACACCCACATTATGACCAAAAATGCTTCTGTGTCTTACACATGGGCTTTCCAACGTACCAACAAAGCCATTGATGTAAGTGTTCACCGGAAATGAGTCTAAAGTACCTTTTTGTTGCATGGAAAACGTTCTCATTCGCTGTCTGTCTCTCCCAGATGCGTCACTATGTAAATGACATCGCAAAGATCTACTCAATCACGGTGACAAATGCGATGGATGGCTCAGCGTCGGGTTGCCACGCCTGTGCAATGATGAGTCAGCAGGACGGCTCTTCTTGTGTCCCCTGTCCTGCCGGACACTTCATCAACAAAGACACTAACCAGTGCCAGGAGTGCCCGTCCAACACCTTCCTCTCCGGGCATCACATCTATGGGCTCGAGGCTTGTCAGCCCTGCGGTCCTGGTAGCAAGAGCAACAAGGTAAGAGTAAAATCAGAAGAAATGCATGACTATATAACTATATATAACATCCAAAATGTGTTTTTTTGTGTGTGTGTTTGTGTCCAGGAACACTCTGTGTGTTTCAACGACTGCACCTTCTCGCACATGGATCAGAACCGAACCTTGACCTACGACTTGAGTGCCTTAAATTCAGTGGGGTCAATCATGAACGGGCCTAGTTTCACCTCCAAGGGAACCAAATACTACCACCAGTTTAACATCAGTCTATGTGGGGCTGAGGTACTCTCACATACAAACATCTCTATTTTTAACTGACTTCAGTCTAGCTAATAATAGATTGCTTTAATAGAAAATAGAAACAGGAACAATTGCTTTTTTTTTTACTTCTTAAGAGGATCTATAGTCAGCTTGCACTTTTTACTCTCTGTCGCAGGGGAAGAAGGTGGCGGTATGCACTGACAATGTCACAGATCTGTCTAGTAAGGACGTGCAAAATGAATCCGCTGACCTCAACAATTTCGTTGAGACTTTTGTGTGCCAATCTACCATCATTCCTGCAGATGGGCGGGGCTTCAGAACAGCCCTGTCGTCTCAGTCCATCAGCCTGGCTGACACTTTCCTTGGTGAGATTATGTGGTCTGTAACCTTATTTAATGTTATTTAACAAACAGTACCATTCAGAAGCTTGGGGACGGTGAGATGTTTTTGAAACAAGTCTCTAATGCTCACCAAAGCTACATTTATTTGATTAAGATTTTTAAATATTATTAAAATATGGAATCTCTGTTTTCTATTTTAATATATTTTAAAATATAATTTATTCCTGTAATTGCAAAGCTGAATTTTCAGCATGATTACTCCAGTCTTCAGTGTCACATGATCCTCCAGAAATCATTCAATCAAGAAACTCTGCTCTGCTACTCTGAACTACTCCCACTGCTCTGTAGAAACCATGATTAAAAAAAAAGATTCTTTGATGAATAGAGAGTTCAAAAGAACAGAATTTATTTGAAATCTTTAGTAGCATTATAAATGACTTTACTGTCACTTTTGATCAATTTAATGCATCCTTGCTGACTCCAAACTTTTAAATGGGAGTGTACGTTAAATTACTTGAATGTAATTTGATGTCAGTCTGTTATCTCCTTCACTAAGCAAGTCTGCTCAGGGATCAGTGTCAAGCCTGTGTCAATGCCTTTGTCACAGCGAAACCCTTAACCTGCAATAATCTACAACAGGGGTTCTCAGGGGTCCTCAAGATCCACTTTCCAGAATTTAGCTCCAATCTTGATCAAACTCTCCTGCCTATAACTTCCTAGGCTGTGTCCGAAATCACCCCCTAAATAGGGCACTATGTGAGGGGACAGACTTTTATAATGGTGCTCGAAACAATAGTGGACCTTATCGAGCGCACTCATTTAATCCCATAATGCACTGCAACAACGAGTGTACAACCAATCTACAAACTACGCAAAAGCGGCAGCCTTTCTGGCACACTTAGTGTCTGAATTCGCTCACTCGTTGTCATTCACTCCCTCAAGTGAACTATATTAGTGGACTAATGTAGGGAATGGTAAATGAGGGTATAGGGGGCAATTTTAGACACAGCCCAAGTAAAAAAATAATACCTTGATTAGCTTGTTGAGTTGGGTTAGAGCAAATCTCGGCAGACCTTGAGGGCCAGAGTCGAGAACCCCTGATCTACAATAAAGGGTGTTTTTCACTGCACTTTTGTGTTTAGTTCCCTTCAGAATAGAGGTGTTTGAATTGCTTACATGTGTCTCATTTTCTTCATGCTTCCATTTCTCAGGAGCTTCTGTTGATAACAGTCTGGATGGGGTCACTGCCAGCACAGACCTCTTCTCTGAGTCTTCACGGAAAGTTCCAGATATCAACTTCTTCTATCGGTAAATGAAGAAAGATTATATTAGATTGTTAAAAATTCTTAGTTGATGTGTGCAATGATATTACATTAATAACATGAATGTTTTTTTCTCAGCTCTCCACAGCCCACAGCATCCTGTCTGAACGGCCGTAGCACAGTCGTGACTCTGCGTTGCAGTCCTGAAAAGAGCACACGCGGGGAGCTCACTGTGCCAAGGTGCATTTATTCAGTTTGACATAACTCTTTTCCATTTAATGTTCCATTAAAATGTGCATAGCAGAGTAGCTCAGTAAATTGAGAAAAACGTTTTTTTTTTTAAATGGATAATCTATTTTTAAATAAAACCCAAACAGGACGTGTAACAAAAGTCAGTTACATTATTTGTAGGGTGAATTATCATCAAAGCTCAACAAATGAAATATCACCCATGAGTGAAATTCAGTTATTAATATCTACGCTAATACGAATACCAGTGAAGGCTTGCAAGCCAGTTGCAAATATGCAATGAATATAAAATTGCCAGACCGATTAATTACATTTACAAACATTTTCTTTGCTTAAAGAAAAGACACATTAATCACAAAGTTTTTAATGGAAGCTTGTTTCTGCCACGGAATACAACTATTTAAAAGATAATTGTGACTTTTGACTTTATAACTCGCAATTGCGAGTTATAAAGTCAGAATTGCGAGTTATAAAGTCAGAATTTAAGATATAAGAGATATAAACTTGCAATTGCGAGAACTGAAATGAAACCTCACAATTTTTCCCTCAGACTTTATAACTCGTATATAAATTGCAAGTTTATATATAAGTGGTTACAAGTGACTATTTTTATGAGTGAAATCATTCACTTAATAGATTCATTCAAGAACACTGATTCAATCAGCAGTGCCTCACCACTACTTTGTGTGTCTTTGGAGACGCGTAATCGTCAATTCTAGTACTTTGGCTTAGTTTGGAACTATTTTTGTTAGCAGAGCAAAAAATATACAAAGTAACTCCCGATATTGTGTCTAAAATATTCTTTCGTTTAAATGTTTAATTATATAAAAAGAGTTTGATCGGAAGCAACAGCACTCTTGCTTGTGTGACATTTCTTGATTGTGTGTTTGTGTGTGTTTAGCAAGTGCCCAGCAGGTACATGTAATGGCTGTGAGTTTCATTTCCTCTGGGAGAGCTCTAGTGCTTGTCCTCTCTGCACTGAAGCTGACTATCACTCAATAGAAGGAGCGTGCAAAGGAGGAGTGCAGGTACATCTCTAACTGTACCACAAATGTATCTAGTACAATTTATTTGACGTCTTTTATGATCTTTCATTCGTCTATCTCATAACAGGACACTCTCTATGTGTGGAACGAGCCAAAACTCTGCACTAAAGGAGTTCCGCTCCTGAACAAGACCTCTGCCCACTGTGAGGTGGTCGGCCAATGGCTGAAGGCCGGAATTGGGGGCGGAGCCTTCATGGCCGCACTCTTGGTTTCTCTCACATGCTATTTCTGGAAAAAGAACAAGAGGTAAACAAGCTGTCAATGGAAACTTAGCTTCAGATATAAAAAGTGCTTTTTAATTTTGTATATCTTTTTCTTTTTTGAATAGGCTTGAATATAAATACTCCAGACTAGTGATGTCAGCCAATAAGGACTGTGAGCTGCCAGCAGCGGACAGTTGTGCACTAGCAGAGGGGGAGGGGGAGGAGAATGATGACGATGTCGTTTACTCAAATACTCCTTCGTTACTGGGTAAACTGAAAGCTATCGCGAGCAAGGTCAGTTACTTGTCAAATTTAATTTCTGTGATTTAAAAACATATATATTTTACACTACCATTTAAAAGTTTGGGGTCGGTAAGAAGTCTCTTCTGCTCAGCCAGGTTGCATTTGTTTGATGAAAAATACAGTAAAGTCAGTAATATTGTGAAATATAATTTAAAATAACTGTTTTCTATTTTAATATATGTTATGAATGCTTAATATGCTGTTTTGGTGCATAAGACACTTTTCTTAAAATGATCAATGTTGAAAACAGTTGTGCTCCTCAATATTTTTGTGGAAACCATGATATTTATTTGACACTTTTGATCAGTTTAATGCATCCTTGCTGAATAAAAGTATAACTTTTTTTTACTGATCTTAAACTTTTGTAGAGTAATGCATAGAAATTGTAAACAAACAAGTAAACAAATGTACTTGAATGAATGGGTATTATATGGTAGCTGATATTATTAACATATTACTGGAAGCGCAACAAAATTTTACCACCTACAGTCATATTATATAATAAAAACAAGAAGTATTTTTTTAGAAATATAAAAAAAACCACACCAATTCGCTCACTCATGAGGCAGCAGTATATACACTGCCTGGCCAAAAAAAAAAGTCACTGTTTGGATTTAAAGCTGCAGTCTTCAGTTTTTCCTCTTTATCGCCATCTCTGTTCAAAATCTGCAATTGCAGTTATTCTGAGAATTATGTACTTTACGTGAGTTGTGCCGCGACACGGCACAGCGCGGATGAATCCAATGTTTGAGGACGGTGTGCGGCTGTCAGTCGCCGCGCCGGTGTGGATACTGGCATTCAGAATCACAGATTATTCTTTTTGGAAGTATGACCAACATAATAATTTTCACCGGAAAATTTCATCTGAACATGTAAGTGACATCCACTTTTGTACTGGTTCTAACCAACTAAGGGGAAAAAATCATTGCAGTAAATCGCGCTGATTAAATCTAACAATCGCTTATCATATCACGTAAAACCGTGCAAATTATACTTTGTTCTCAAACTGTTAGTGTTCAACATCAGCATTGCGTGACTACATTTAATGCCCTTCCGATATTTATCCTTGTTTTCGCATGGGCCGGTTGCAGTGTCTTTTTTTCTGTAGCCACTCCGAAGTCTTTTGCATTTTACAACGGGTGAATCTCCAGTTGTCACTGGTGATTGTCGTTTGAACCTTTCTGGATCCACCATCAAATTGATAAGTTTAATTATATCAAGTGCTGTGAGAAAAGTCTATAAATCTCCACCTCCAGCATCCTCACATGCAATATAGCTTATACTAGCCGAGACTCATCCTATGTGTACAGATGTGACGTAATGACGCAAAGACATGCTCGAATCTCCCACGGAAATCCACCAGTACCACTGGAATTAAAAACATTATTACAAGCTTACCGCTTTGAATCGAGCTAAGGCAAGCAGATAGTTTTGAACACTGGCTGGTTATGTATTTTGCTCCAAAAAATATTTTGGATAATTTTTAACCCAAAAAAGCTACGGACTGCAGCTTTAAATTTGAGCCAGATGAATCTTGACTTTGTGATTCTGGAATATGGCCATAATGTGTCTTCCTACATAGTTATTGAAGAAATGAAAAGCTACATGCTCCATCAATTAGGGTATAATAATATAATACACATATAACATGCTAGAAACACAATCATCACAGTAATAATGGTCCAGTCATAAACTCTTAAGCATTTGCCTATTTAAATCCAAACAGTGACTTTTTTGGGGGGCTGTTTTGGGTATGTAGCAGAAAAGGAAACAAGACCTCAAGAAAACAACTTTTGTTGAAATTGAGATTATAAGAAAATTAAGTTGACAAAATAAGACATCAAAAATAATTCATGGCATCTTGGAGCTTCTGTAATAAACTGAGAGATGGTACAAGCTTTCTGTGGTAATTGACAGCATACCACACAGAGCTTTTGTGTTGTTTGTGTTGTCATTTCATTGTTTTATTTACCTTTGTTTGGCTGCAGGCAGATGGAGACAACAGCGAGTCAGTACAGCTGAAGTCTTCTCAGTCAGAGAGATGGGTTTGGGGATAACTGGAGAAAAAGAGGACCACTGCTGATGGAGAAAAAGAGACAAATACTCATGGAGTTTTCAGTGTTTTGACACTCCTTTTTCAGTTTCTCAATATTTACAGCCATCCCCCGTCAAAAGTCCTAGAACTATCTCTGTAGAGACTCAATACAATGTTTTGTGAGACAAAAAGCAGGAAATCTCTCTCTCTCTAAAATTAAACTTAACCCTATAAAGTAACTGCGTCACATATATATTTATATATACTGCTAGGACATGTCAAAAGCAAAGATACCACAAGGCATTGTTCTCTGAAACACATAACAATATACCACACACATCCATCCAAGCACGGGGGCATCAGAGACACATTTGAATCGTGTGTGTGTGTGTGTGAACAATTGAAACCAATGATGAAACCATATGTTTGCATGTATGCGAATAAGAGTATGTTTGAGAGAATATCTTTTAAGTTATATATTTCACACACTAACATTCACACAACTATATCCAGTGTTTGGCCAACAGATGGAGACAGAGACTAATCACCAAACAGCAGCTTTAGTTTCATCTCAATGCCAAACATCACACAGCAGATCTAAAAGAGACAACAAAGGCCCTTCCTTCATGTATTGCAGAGAGGTCCATCCTCTCTCCACATCTCTCTTCTGGGGAGAACAAGAGACAATACAGTTTTCTACTTTGTATTTTGTATTGTTGTGTATTTTGAGCTGTATAAAGTTGTTATAATATATGTTTTGTTTTACTCCCTAATTCCGTTTATGCTTTAATAAAATTTAAGAGCGCTTTAAACGTGAAGCAAGTGTGTTAAAGTGTACAGAAACGCACTCCAGACTACAAGCTACCTGAACCATTTCACCAGAAGATCCTTCAAATAAATA
This sequence comes from Rhinichthys klamathensis goyatoka, assembly GCF_029890125.1. Classification (NCBI taxonomy): domain Eukaryota; kingdom Metazoa; phylum Chordata; class Actinopteri; order Cypriniformes; family Leuciscidae; genus Rhinichthys; species Rhinichthys klamathensis. The sequence continues at coordinate 876,188 of NW_026606878.1, forward strand.
AATAAAGGTCCACGGTCTACGCACCAGCAAGGATATTTATCATAGAAAAACAGGATGTGACTCACCTACAGTAGCTCATTCCTTGTTTACCTAATTGAAAAACCTTAAGTTTGAGAAAGAGATCAATTATCTGGACATCCCATGGTGTGAGAGTTACTAGACAACCAATAGACAAATACAGTTTGCACTCTATAAAATTAGCATAAAGGCATAAAAACAAAACATCAAACTGGCCACTGACATTCATTGATTTAACATGTTTGCACAATGTATTTACATTACATCATTATTATTCAGCTTTGCTAGTGCTTAACTGTAATGTATGCTGGAATATGAATAATTCATAAAACATGAATAATATTTTTCCTAGTTTTTGGAGGCAGATATTTTGTAATATATTTATGTCAGACAAGAACAGTTTATTTAAAACATTTTTCTTTTTATTTAAAATAATATGTTGGTTAAACAGTAATGCAGATATATCACATGGTAATAAATTATCCAGATAATTCAATACTTTGTAATGATGCAGCTATTTAATCTGTGGATTAAAATATACCTTTAGACCTCAAAAACTGATTACGAGTAGGAACGTATTTTAGGAAAATGACAGAAACAGCTCGCCGAGGTTATGGCTTATAGGTTAACTCTCATTGCACTCTTTCAGGTGTCATTGCATGATGCTGTTTGTTTTCAGGAGAGGCCGTTATTAGGTCTTTCTCTATTTCCTAACCTCTATATCCTGCATCCTTTGATCTCATCTCCCTCTCTTCCCTGACGGTAGGCGGAGTAGGATAGCTCGTTTGCCTCCTGGCAGTACAGATGCACTTTGAAAAGATCAGTGAGCGAGAAAACAAAGAGAGTAGACAAGGACGAGAAGAGAGTCACCAGGACACAAAGCCCCAGAGCGAGCAGATGACTAGCCTAGACTCTCTCTCTCATACAAATAAACAATTTCATATTTCGTATTAACTGAAAGTAGGAAAGAGTTAGGTAAGCTGTGACACTTTTCAAATGATAGAAATATCTTGAAAATATCCAGAATATGTAAAGCCCAAATTTAGTCAAATAATTTATGTAACTATATACTGTATATCAAAATTGAGAAATATTCGGAATAAAATGTACTTTACATAAATTAATTTACTTGCCACGCATTTTACTTTAACATGCTAAAAACATACATTTAGAGCCTTTCTGATTATCTAATAATATTACAAAAATTGTGCACAGTTTTTGGTAGATTAAGGAATTGACGCATCTTACCCCACTCTCCCTAACACTTAAGTCATCAGATAAAGGATTGTTTGTGTGCAATTGTACAGTACGCTTATGTCAATGTAAAATATATACAGCATGCGATTGATATATTACATCAACAAAGGAAATTGCATCTACGTGTACGCAACAGTCCAAGAGAGAAATAGTGAACGTATCCTTTTATGTGCATTGCGATCTCCAAAGTCCAATCTTACATGACTTGGGCATTTTTGTACAGTTCATAATGGCCTATTTCCAAGACCTGCTTAACGGTTGCAAACATCCATAATTGCTTCTCACAATCTATTCCCTTCACTAGTATAGTTTTCATCTTACAGTTGCAGTTAGACCTCAGGCCAAAAAAAAAAAAAGCCACTCAGCAGCTGAGCAAAAATATCTACAGCCTGTTTTACATAATTAAATCTGATAGAGTCCGAAAAAAGCTTCATTTTCAATGGTAATAGTTTGTGATGGCATGAAACGGGGCTTTGAAATAATACATAAGGTGTTCAAAGTGTTTTTTGTCGTGTAACACTGGGCTTTCTCTAGGCATCATACTTCTTTCCCGCCCTGTGAATCTGCTGGTATAAGGTCATGGAGAAGGCCATCCCGAGCAGCTGCAAAATAGAGGAAATGACATCAGCATGGGTGTGCATCAAAAAGGATGTGACAACATTAGAGGCAAAACTATGCCAGGATGAGTGTAATCGTAATGCTTGTACCTGTAAGACCAGCACACACATCGCGATGGTTCCAAGCAAATGTTTGTTGTCGTTCAGCCATTCCTCAACCTTCTCGTAGCAGCCCTAAAGGTAAGAAAGAAGAGGTGCGTTGCAAAGTGCAATAAGATTATGAGTCAGGTTGGGGCGGCTTTAAAACTGTTTGAAAATGTTGAAACTTTTTACAATGTGCATGATATTCATAATTTAAAAGTACTACTTTTTAAGCAGTCAGCTATGGTACAAGCTAGTAAGAAAGAGTAGCTAACTACATTAAAGCTGTTCAAAGGGGGAATAAAATATATAACTCAGTTACATTATTAATCTGGACGATCACAGAATTTATGATGACCTCATTTAGAGTGACTAGTCAAGGGAAATTTCATCTAAATAACTTGTAAACTACTAGCACTAGCTAAAAAAGGAGATTCGTTTGATTCATTTCTACAACTGAATAAAAAACATTTTAGTTTAACAAAATATTTTTGTATTAATTACTTTTTTGTTGTTGTTGTACAATACAGTAAAATCTAGTTAAAAATAATCCCAAAATTTCCTAATTAAATGAATCATTGTTAAATTGATTATTACTCATTTAATATGCTCGATAAACTGCATGTGCCCCAATAAACTGCAATATTTACAGACATAAATCGATACTAAAACAGTGTAATGAAAGTACAAATGAATGAATGTTTTGAATCGATTCACTGAAACAATCATTTTGATTGGTTGAAATTACTTTTTGCTATTGAGGTTTAAATAAGAGATAAAATAAAATATAAAAAATAAAAAGGATGAATTAATATAAGGGCATTAAAATAAGTTTTTAGTAATAAAATAAAATAAATAGAATAAATGATTAATTAATATAAAGGCATTAAAATAAGGTTCCAGTAATAAAATAGAATAAAATAAAAACATAGTATAAAGGATGAATTTAAAAAAAAGGCATTAAAATAAGGTTCCAGTAATAAAATAAAACGAAGTAAAATAAAACTAAAGAATAAAATAAAATAAAACAATCGTACCTGTGACCAGAAGATGTTAGTGGCGTTGCGACCGCACTCTCTGTAGTGCTCCTGGCAGCATCTGTCTGGCACTGTTTTCTCCTGCAGGGCATCATGCCAGTCTGTGTGCCCAGTTACACCACAGCACTCCCACTGAGAGAAAGAGTACATATTCAGATGCATCATTCCCACACTTCAAAAACAAAATTTTTGCAGACGTCTGCATATTGTTCAATACTAGAGAGACTTCATGAGTTATCTTCCACAATTCTGTGGAGAGCAGCTGTGGATAGACGGCCCAATCAACTACCTGAACTCTCAGTGACCCACCATTACTGTCACTGACGACAGTATATCACACCTGCACTCATGCACACACACCTCAGCTTGGATAATGTTCCAGGCGTTGCGGAGGCCGACGTTATTGTCCGTGTTGTAGAGGCGCAGGCCGTCTTTAAGGTCCTGTTTAGCATTCTCACTCACCTGCAGAAGAGTTTAAATCACATTTTCTTCACGAGTTACAGAGCAGATGTTTGGAAATGAAGAAAACTTTAAGATTACTGAGAGTAAATATAAGGTGTGTGGGCTGTTGGTGTTGTCAGGATTGGTGTGGGTAATGAGAGTCTGGGCACGGTGGGTGGTAAGTTCTGTGATTGTGTGTGTGAAATAGACAGATTGAGAGGGTGTGTAATGCTTGGTGTTCGTACTGTACCTTTTCTGTGTACACGAAGAAAAGGATGAGCAAAATCAGCTCTGCCAGAAGAATGATTAACAGAACAATGAAGAACTACAAGTCAAAAGAGAGTAAAAGTAAGTAAACTATACACAACAAAGTGCTTTACATAAGACATACAGTACATATTTATACTGTGGAATATTTGATTGCGAGTGGTCAATTGTGCCATTGAGTTGTCAATTAACTACTTGCTTATTAGCATGCATTTGACTATTATATTGGCTGTTTGCTAGTACTTATAAAACCTTATTCTGCATGATCATATTTTACATCCCTTAATCCTACCCAATACCTAAACTTAACAACCTCTTACTAACTATTAATAAACAGTAATTAGGAGTTAATTGAGGCAAAAGTCATAGTTAATAGTTAGTTAATAGTGAGAATTGACCCTAAACTAAAGCGTGGCCATGTATATATATTTTTTTTTCTTAGCGGAGGCTTCAAGCCATAATACTCAACAAGTGTCACCCAAAGGCTGACAGAAACTAGAAGCGAGTGGAATTTGACATGTTTTTGCACCATTCATAACAATGGTAGCAGTTTGAACGTGGGAATGGAGATAGGCATGCTTTTGTTCCTCACTCGCAGCATCTCATCAGCGCAGCTTTCTCTCCACTCCCACACTCTCCATCAACGCAGCGCTACAAAGACCCCTGATGCTGCACGCCGTATTGTGAATCATTTACATGAGGTACACATTGGTCCATAGTAGTTTTCTGGACAACAAGTAAAAATGCTTTACTATATAGACATACTCAAAGGTCTGTAAATATCTTGTTTTAATGTTTAACACTATTGCCCGGATTCACAGACAAAGCTTACGCTTAGTCTAAGACTAAAATGCATGTTTGAGCTGTTTTGCATGTTTGAGAAACTTTAAGGCCTATATGCTTATAGTTAATGAAAAGCTTATAATTAATTAAAATCATAAAAATGTCAAATTTTAAATAATTTAAATAATAATTTTCAAATAAAAACATTCAAAGTAAAATGCTTACTAAAAAAAAAATATATTTTATTTGTTTACATGCATGTCATGTGACCATTAACCGGCAGCAAAGAACCATGAACAATATAAATTTTTTGTTACATTACTGAAATATTAATCTCAGATGGTACTCAAGTAAATATTTTAGGTCTTGGCTGACAAAAAAAGTTTTTGTGAATCCCTAAACTACAGAATCAAATTTGTATGTGCTTTGTAGAGGACATAACATGCATAATTAAGACAGGTTTTGCAATTGTGAAATCTCAAAACCTGACAACCCAGGATTACACTAACCCATGGTTAAAACAATCCTGGGTTAAAAATTAGTTCATTATACAGTGTGCATTGTGGGAGATGTAGGTGTCGACTTACACTTAGCAACAGGCACTTGTTCTCCTTGATGGCACCGAGGCAACCCAGGAAGCCCGTTACCATGACGACGGAACCCAATGTAATGACCAGATTGGCGGCTGAGAGGGAGGGGAAAGAGGGGGAGAATGTGGCAAAACTGCCCTGAGAAACAGACAGCCAGATGCCGACGCCTAACAACCCACAGCCCGACAACTGAGGAGAGACAAAGAGAGTGTTTCATATAAATAAACACACAGAAACTAGATCAAACACGCATAACCGTTCAGTTCGGTAGTATTTCGTCAGGCTTTTACTTGTGCAAAAGTTTTATAAAGTATTAGAGCAACTCTTCAGTTTCCATCTCTGTAGTCAGTAGGTCTCAGAAGCACCTGCACCACTTTGTGAACTCAATATCACTCAAGGTAAGTTATAGTTAGTGTTGCAGGCCTAATCAACAAAATGATATCTGTGTCAGCTCTCCCTGCTGTGAGAGCAATATAAATGCTAATAGGACCGCAATAAAGGTTGTTGAGTATTGAAGTGTGAATTTTGTGTGTGTGTCTAGACCGTACAAGGTGTGAAGTAGTAATTTCATGCTCAGGTAACTGAAATGTAAAAGTATTCCAGTCTGCTAAAGGCAGGCAAAAGGAGAAAGTTAGCTAACAAACCTGCACTAGCTCCAAAAACCCCAGAATACTGTGTTTGCAGAACAAGATGGTACGTGTGTGTGCATGTCAGATAAAAATTGCTGTTCTTTTTTTTTAATTGCAGCAAAATTTAATTTTAAACAAAAATGTCAAAATGCTCTGCTTTATCCCAATTTACCAAGCAGAGTCAAATAGAAATAAGCCATTCACATTTTAAGATCACATTTGTATATAATCTTTCAGCAAGATAAAGTTAAACATATTTATCTTGACGATTAAACTCTTATGTCATGGCCGATGATGACTGATAAATTACTGACACACACACAAATATATATTTACAAACCTTTATGTTAGATGCGATTAATCGATTTGACAGCACTAATTAAAATAAATATTAACATATAAAATTTGTATAAATAAAACTAAATCAATTAAAACTAAAATCAAATCAATGTTTTAAATGCTACAAGAGACTTTAGGCATCATCAACATTATAATTTATAGTATGAAAAATGGACATTCATTTTAAGATTATAAGATTACATTTAACAATGCTAAATCATTTGTGTTTTTAAATATTAACTTATAATAAATGTTAAAATATATTTTAGATATTTTATATATATTATATATTTTAATATATATAAAATATATAATATATAAGTTAAAATATAATATAAAAAATCTAAAAATATAATATAAAGTCTTTAAAATGAAAAATGTGCAGGGCAAGATGTTCTCTGTTAATCCTCTCTAACATTATGTGTGTCATTGCACGAAATGCCCTAGAGTGCAGCGGTCTGGCTCCCCACACACTCTTCTTTTGAGTTTAACTGAAGGTGAAAAGATGTGTCATTCAGTTCCCTCGAGAAAATACCCAGCATGCACTCTGAGAACCACGAAGAATCTAAAATGAGCCAGAATCCTTACGCTCGGAAAATTATGAGTATGAATAATAAGAGATAAAACAGGTGTGTGTGAGCGAGAGAGAGAGAGAGAGAGAGAGAGAGAGAGAGAGAGGGGAGAGCAGCGAGTCAGAAAAATAGGTTAAAGATGATCAAAACTTTTAAAAGCCATGAAAATGAAAAGTGTGGCACAGTAATCAAAACGTCTGAGAGGAAATAATTAGGGAGCAAATGCAAGCAAGAAAAATAAGCCAAAGAGCACACAAACTAGAAAATAACAAAATAAAACATAAACAGGAAGAGCAGAGAATAATACTATTCTGTCCACAGGAGCAGACAGACCATGCTGGATAATAAACAGCTTTTAACCCAAATTTTAGTATTCACGATGCACTACCAGAATGAAGACACACAAACAAATCAAATTGAATTCAACCTATTCTCTCTGCCTTTGGAAAATCCTTCATAATGGGTTTGTTCTTAATCTAATCCTGCATTTCAAACTGGGAGACGGTTTGTTTGTGATGTAACACACGCAGACTGAAGCACACATTCACTAGATAAATGACCTGAAGTAGCCAGCATTGAACACAATTGAAGGTGTGTGAAGAGAAGACCGCAGAAAGGACAGCGGAGACAATAGAAAGAAGGGGAAAAAATAAAGGATAAGAACAAGAGAAAAAGAAAAAGGAAGAAATAAAAAGGGAAAGGACATGACATATGAATGGAAATGGCCTGAGACAAGAAATGAACTGTCATCATAACAGGAAAAAGACAAAGACAAAGGCCAGGAGAGGACTATGAAAAAAGGAATAAAAAGAGACGAAAATAAATTATAGAAAACGACATGAACAGAAAAAAGAAAAAAAAAAAGAAAAAGATAAGAACAAGGAAAAAGGAAATGAACAGAAAAGGACAGGGAAAAGAAAAGGAATAGAGGGCAACAGTCAGAAGTAAAAATGCCATTAATTTTCTCCATAGGGAAATGGATTTTTAATGATAACATGTAAAATGTTAAAGACAGACCTACTGTGAGCTACGAGGTTTTTAATCAATGGTATTTGCTTCTGTTAAGCCGCCAGCCTGCATTATTTCAACTAGGTTTTAAAATAATTGTGTTTAACAGCAGTTGTGAAAAACTACATATACCCATGATGCTGCACAGAAACTTCTGAGTCGAAAGAAGCCAAACACGCCAAGAGTTTGTTAGCTCCGCCCACTCAGCACTGCGAATGGTAATCGAGTCGGCCTCCCTACGATCTCAAAATAATTCGTATATATATGCATATTTTGCAAAAACATTGTTTTTATATAATCAACATTTTTAAATGAATAGTTTTATATATTTCCATCACTTTTAGTTTGATTGTGCTGTACGCAATGCTTCATGGGATTGTAGTTCTTTCCCTCACTATAGCCGTACACAGTTTTGTACCTTTCATCTTTGTAAATCAATGTAATGATTCACCTTGTAGCTGCTGGTTGGTCATGGCTTATAATGCTTTATAGAAGACTTTTTTAAATCCCTATGGTAGAAATGAATGGAAAAAAATACTTCCGGAACCAGCGCCGCTGAAAAAGGGGACAGGAAAAGAATAGAAAAAGATGGAAACAAGGAAATAGGAAAGGGCAAATGACAGGAGAAGGATAGAAAAGGAAATGAATGAAATGAATGGAATAGTAACATTAAAAAGGAAATGAAAGGTCAAAGAATAGGAAAAGGGAAAGAAAGAAAGGAAAAGAAAGAAGACCAGATCAGAAAAGAAGGCCATGGAAAGGAAATGGAAAAAGACAGTACAGGAAAATGAACAGCAAAGGAAATTAAAAAAGAAAGGAAAGAAATAGATAGAAAAGGACAGGCAAAGAAAAATGGAAAGGAAATTAAAAAGGAAAGAAAAGAAAGGAAATTAATAGAAAGGACAGGGGAAAAGGTAGAATGCAAAGGAACAAAATGTAGGTAGCATTGATGAATAAGTATTAGAAATAAGATGCCACAACAAGAGAGAGTCAGTTGAGTCCGTTGTGTTAACAGACCACATATTATGCAAAACTGACCTCACACTCACTAATGAGTGTACTGTGTGTTTGTGACCTTATGAAAAGTGAAGGCCCTAACTTTCTGACTCATGTATTAAACATGGAGCTGAAAGCCATCAGGCTCAGTAATGTCAAACACATGAAATATAGATTAACAGCAACCTAAAACACCCCCTCAACTCAACTCAGAAACATCATTACCATCCCATTTACATCCTAGGCAAAATATAATAAAAATGCACAAGATTTGTCAACTGTCTTTCACATAAGCAGGAAGATCAAGTTTTTTTTTTGTATTATGTTATGTGAAGACTTTATTGAACGCCTCTCTAAACCTTGTAATTCAGAACAGGAAAGTCATTTCGATTCAAATAGAAAAATTGAACTCCATAATTAAATTCCAGCAAACCAAAAGAAAACCAAAGTGCTTAGACAAACCGTTCCATCTCAAGGTAATTCTATATAAAGCTTTCTGCGTCTCATTTTCAAATCACTTTTATCTTTATCTCTCCCTCCTCCGTCTTTTTTATTCCCTCTCCGCCCCACTGTTTAAAGTCTACCAGTGTAAAATCTCCAGGCCTTTGCGATCTTTTCATAATTTCCCTATTCTTTTATGTTCCCTTTCCATCGCTATATGGGTGTATATGTGGGTGTGTGTGCAGTGGGAGATTTCAGATCAGTCGGGAGTTTTTTTCTCAAGTTTCCTGCTTGTGATTTGGTGCATCCGTCATTAAACCCGCTCACAATCAAACAAACAACAACACACAGGCGCAGCAGATCAAACGAGAGAAATCTCACAACTCACAGAACCATAATCTGACACAGACTTCCTGTTGTATGTCCACTACAACAACAACACAGATGAATGAAAAGTTAAATGGTGAGCCTATAAGGGATGTTAGAATGAAAGAGAGCAAGAGGAAAAGAGGGTGGTTCATTTGAATACTCTGGTTCAGATGAATATGTATTACTGCCTTTGATCTAAGAGCATTTAACACCTCATGAGTAACCTCCTTTCCTCAGCTCACATGACAAACCCTTACAAACATTGACTATGGTATCCATTTTCACCAATATACAATATACAGTTATTACCAAGAGCGTCATGTCCATTCAAACTGATTTGTGAGCTAAGTGCATTTTGAATATAATTGTATAAATAATTAAATACAAATAATTAGTGTCTTAAAAATTCATTTCTGACGGAAATTGGAATTTCTTTTAAGGGTTACATGACATTTGCATGATTTTCAGGTTGTTTGTGATTATTGGGATCTTTAGAAACTGTTTTATACAGACCACATTCACAACTACCAGTTTTTAGCTATTGAAGCACTTTAGATGGCAATTTCAGCCTACATAAAGATTGAATTAATTTCTATTACTTTTCTAAATCAAATGTTGTTTTTATATTATCTAATATTTTCACGATTGTGAGAGAAAATAAAAACACAGTATTTAAAACAAAAACACCACGCATCTTATCATTTGCCAATAATCTCACATGAACATCCACTGTTTGAAAACCCACATACTCTCCTCTCATAAGAATTTTGCCACCATGGGCACAACTAATAGCAGCAGAATAGTGCAAATAGCTATATAGCTATAATACAAAGATATAAATAGCTGTCTATAATAGACAATCCCAAGTATAAGAGGTAATAATAGTGATGCTTGGCAGTGATGCTTATCAAACACTAATACTCTTTCCCAAACTCACATCAGTGGCTGAGCCAGAAATTAACATTGCTGAACCATTCAAACAAACAGCGCATTGTTTCGAAAGTGCCACAGAGACACCATGTTAACTTTGGGAGAAATCCTCATACACACACTAGCTTACAACAACAGTCTCTGCACATCAAAGATGGATAAGAGAAAGCATTTTTTTTTAAACAAGTACATTTGGATAATACATGCTGTATACTCACCCAGAACAGCAGGTTGAAGAGAAACATCATGTATTTGACACAGCACAGGCATCCACGAGCCATCTTCAACTTCTCGAACTCTAGGAGCAACACAAACGACAAGTCCAGGTAAAACACAACATACTTCCCACGGGCAGACACGCGTGTATCCTGAGGCTTTCCTCCCGGCGGGACCGCAACTACGGCTCCTTCGTTCTGTGCTGTTTGATCTTTGACATTTGAGCCCCGGGAGCCATAGAAAGCCCCCACTGCCAGGCGGTGACCCCGACGGGCCGCCCGGGTGAATTCTGACTCTGCGCTGTCCAATGAGGGGCTACGCTGGACCTCGGATTCGTGGCTCTCACACCTCTGCATCATCGGATGAAGGCAGAGCAGAGGGCATGTTTCACACACAGACTCACACAAGCTGCAACTTAGCACATGTCTTCAAATTTACCATTTGAAGGAAACAGATTTAAATGAAACAGACGCGCTCGCATAAACACCAGAACTTTGGAGGTTACAGATGTCTAAGTGCCTTCTTCTCCAACGGGTCTTTGATCCGTAATTCTTCTGCACTGAGCACGCCTTTCTCCCTGTGCTTGGTATTTATCTTTTTCTTCTTTCTGCCTTTTCTATCCTGCGTGTGGGAATGTGGAGCATGCGTTTTCAACTTTCCCCGCTCTCGCTCCATCGCATTCTTTCACTGCTCTGGTTCAGCATGATTCGCTTTGCTGCATGTACCACTTTTTTCTCTGCACGCTCTCGCTTCCCTGCAGTGCTATTATTAGAGATTTTGCTCTCCCGGCTTTTTCCATCCCAACTAGCGCTCCGTCACTCTCTCTGCATCCACCTACCTTCATCCACTCATCCCCCTCTCTCTCTCTCTCTCTTTGGCTCCTCCTCCTACACTTTGGGCAATCTGTTTGCAGGTCAATGGATGCGTTATCTCCCTTCCCACGTACCTTTTGAAAGTATCACAAGCCAAGCGAGAAAATGAAAGCTGATTGAGGGAATAAAACAAATCCTAGCACATGTGTGTGCAGTAGTATGTGTAACTCCTGCGAGTTTGCATGTGTGCGCATGCCATCTCGCCTAAGAGCAATTCTGCAGAGAGATTGTGCAGTGCTAATGTTTCCAAATCATTTCGCTGTTGTAATAGCCTACCAAGTTTAGAGAGTGGATCTGATGTTTTTTTTGTTTTTTTTTGGGTGCTATGTGATGGTGCTCTTCATGAACTTTAAACACACATTTACACATTAAACAAACTTTAAAGACAACATGCATTTGCTTTGTTTTACTGTCTGCCTGCTGAAAATATGAAACCAATAATACAGGGCTTTTCAAACTGGGTTATGAATTTGGTGCTCTGTAAAAATGTGATTTTGTTTTTTTTAATTCTGTCAAAGTTAATGTACAAACGTACATTAATTAAATATGTTTAATACAGTTTTGTCTTTACATTGACATTTGCCAAATTTTACTGTTTGGCCCCTTAATGGAAAGAAAAAAAACCTGACTGCATTGTTAGAAAATATACAAACCCCTAGAATCTAAAACACCCAACCAACCAGCTACCAACAACCCCACAAAACACCCTCTACCCTGAACAGCATTAACTTAATAGATAATAATTAGATTAACTTTGAGAGGTTTGAAGTTACAAACGTTCGGATGCCAGTCCAGACTGCAGTCTCTCATTCCCATTTCAATCTATCAAACCAAAGTCACATTCAAAGAGAGTCTTTCCTGTTGATAGTGATCCTGATTTAACCACTGGCTAGGATTACTGACCTCTAATGTGAGATAGAGTGAAGCCTGAAGCAAGGTTAGCCTGAATTATTATAATTTGGTTAATATATGTACAAAAAATGTATTTACGTAACTAAACATGCATGTGTGTGTATATTTCTGTAGAGATCCTCCTTTTACTATTTTGTTAGCTATAATTGCTCTTTCTCTCCAGTGCTCTTTCCACTCTAATTAAATGGCATAGTGACATTGTGTAACAGTGTGTGTGTGTGTGTGTGTGTGTGTGTGTGTGTGTGTGTGTGTGTGTGTGTGTGTGTGTGTGTGTGTGTGTGTGTGTGTGTGTGTGTGTGTGTGTGTGTGTGTGTGTGTGTTGTATGGAGCTGACTGTGTATTTCACCCCGAGGATGTTTTGTGAGATCTGATGTACTCAGGAAACTCATTAGACAGGATTTTATTAACTGAAAAGTGTTTATTTTGCTGTTATGGTGGATAACAATTTCTCACAGCTCCACACACTGCCAGCAAATTTGTACACCAATACTTTTGAGGGGTTCCCATAAATGTAAATTGTTCCTTTAATTAGCCTATTTTGGCACAGTTTTTTATGGGGATTTTCATTACAAGTCAATATAAAATAAAGTTATAACTGTGAGGTTTCACTATACAATACACTACATTGGAATCACTAAGAAAATTAATTTATGCTTTATAAATAAATTGAATATTTTGAGCATTTATCTTTTTGGAAAAAAAAATAGTCAAAACAACATTTTGAAATAAGATTAATAACTATTTTTTGCAATAATAAGTTAATGCATTAGGTATCTAGAGCAGCATTTTTTAACAACCATTTAATAATCTAAATTAAAATTAATTTCTAAATATTTTTTTTTCCATTGTTAAATCATGTTCGTTCATTAAAGATTAAATTATGTTAATTTATACAACCAGAACTGACATTTGTCATGACTGACAGACAGCCATGACTGGGTAAATATACATTTCTTTCAAAAACAATAAAAATGTAATGGTGATTCCAAAATTTTCAGTGTGATTATAACTTATAAGATCATAATTTTGGTATTGCGAAACAAGTACACTGCAACATACTTTGTTTGGGTGAACTATTTGCTAAAATTAAACTCCTGATTCTAATCTGTTCTTACAGGAACAGCACATGTAGTAGTACCACATGTCTAAATACCCAAAAAGTAGCACATAACACTATGTGCTCTTATGGAATATTTTATGGCTTGTGCGTCTCACGTGGCAGCTGTCTGGGTGCCTGAATAGAACATAACAGGAGAAGCAGTGCAAAATATCTGTTCACAGGTACTTAACGCATCCACAGGCAGGAACCAGTCATTTATTATACATACAGAGAATAGAAGACAGAGAGGATTGCAAGACATCTGATGAGAGAGAGAGAGAGAGAGAGAGAGAGAGAGAGAGAGAGAGAGAGAGAGAGAGAGAGAGAGAGAGAGAGAGAGAGAGAGAGTGTAACAGAAGTATTCTTAAAGTTAATTGATTTTCGTAATATTTACCAAAGTCTTGCTGAACGTGTATTTTATTGCATATTATTATTGTTTTTATGACCATTTCTTGCATCATTTGTGCATGTTCACATGTTGGTACTCTGTCAGTATGTAAATCATGCCAGAAAAGTACTATGTCTGGAGAACTTTATATATTTTTTTTATATATGCTTCAGGAGATTCAATTTCTTTCTAAACTCAATCACATATGTACTAGTTTGAGTGGTAAAAATGCTTTTATTTAGCTTTTTATTCAGATTTTGTTTATAGCTTTATAATCATAATGTATATTATATATTATTATATGTGGGGAAAATAGTACAGAATCTTTAATATTTCTCATTAAATTTATATTAGAATTTTTCTTTGTTTTTAAAAAATCTAAATTGCTGTTTATATCTAGGTTTTGGATCCCACAGTATGTAGTAACTGCTGAGATGCCCAGATGTGTGTTTAAGGAATATTATTTAAACAGACTCTGAGGAAGCACAATAATAAAACGCTATAATGAACATCTGCCTGCCGATCTGCTCAGTATACTGCTCACACACACACACACACACTTAGATCCCTCTGAGACAACAAACTTTTCTAGTCTTTATAGGAACGTTTCTCACTGTACATGACTGTGGTTACAAACAGGCCATTTTGTTCAGATGAACACGCCAGCTTGCATGTAAAGCGCACTCTCTGGGCACTCAAGAGGGATTTATTCCCGAACAGTCTGCCCTATATGTAAATCAACTACCATTAACTCTCCATCCAGGGAATGCTGGTTGACTTGCTGGCAAAAAAGCACTTTCCAACACTTTCTATGGGAAATGGAAGTTGCGTACTGGGAAAGAAGGAAGAGAATTAGTGCTGTTTTCCTCCTCCAGCAAGCAAAAAGCTATTTTAACCTGCTATACTTTTTCTTTCTAAGAATTAAACAGCAGCTACAGTCAATAAAGAGCACGAAAAAACAGGTGAAGTCACATATGGTGTGTCATAAGCAACGGCTTAATGAACTACACAAGTAGTTGCCTAAAATAAAACCATTCTACCTGGCATGAATCACTATTTGCATACTAACTGTCCAATTGTACATACTACCCTAGTGAAAAAAAGTATACTTTATTGTATTTGAAATATATTCCCTTTTTAAATAGTACATTGCAAATATACTAACAAAAATTGTACTATCTTTAAATATTTTAAATATTAGCATCATTATTTTACCTATTTTCACAATACAACTTTTAACACACTTTAAAATAATTGTACTTTAGTGTATTTTCGAAAAATATACTTTAAGTGAAAATTCTGTTTATTTTTTAAAAGTGTGTATTTATTTGCACTTTATTAAAAATATATTTTAGGTATATTTTAACTGTGCTGGAAATGATCATTGTAACAATGCATTGAAAGTATACTTTCAAAATACATCATTATAGTATTTTGTACAAAGTATAGCTAAGTTTTATTTGTCTAATAATATACTTTGTCTTCAATAACAAATGTACATTATTAGACAAATAATGTACATTATTAGTCGATGCACTTGCCCATCGACATGTGCTTCGGGAGACCCGAGTTCGAGTCCTGGCCTTTTCTGATCCCATCCCTCCTCTCTCTCCCACCTCACTTCCTGTCTAGCTACTGTCCTATCCTAATAAAAGGCGAAAACACCCAAAAAAACACACTTATGGTATATTGCTTGTTTCGAAGACACTCGTAATGGATTTGTAACGTTCTTGAAACATAAATAAAGTACACTTTAATATCACTAATCAAGCATGTAATTAGTCCCTACAGAGGCGTATACTATAAGTAAGTTGGTCCAATTTAGTACACTAAATACACTTAAAGATATGCTTTACTACAATTTAATTAAAACTAAAATATACTTAGTACAAAATGAGTTGTTTCAAAATAGCACACGTCAAGTTAACTAATCATTAACACACTTGAAGTATACTGATAATTAGTCTGGCTGCAAGTATACTTAGCTTTTTTTTTTTTCACCAGGGTACAGCCTGCCAGTTTAGTATTAGCCGGCCCCAAATCATAATATGTTTTTACAGGTAACCCACATGCATACCATTTTCAAGTATGCATTTGAATATGCATGCTTTTAGGGCTAATATTGCCCACAACCCATAAGCACAGGTTTTCTAATGGTTCTCGGATGCAAATGTACACTGATGAGCCAAATCATTATGAACAGTCAGAGGAGAAGTGAATATCGTCGATCATCTCCTAACAAGGCCACATATCAAGGTCTGCAACAAAGATGTCTGAGGTGTGGTATAATTTAATGATGCAATATACTACACACTCATGTTTTTCAACACATCTGCATTCACACATAAAAGCCTTTTGACCCTTTAGCTGTCACCCCCCTTTTTGAGCGTTGACGTGAAAATGCACTATACCCAAACTTAATCGGTTGTAATTCATGAAGCCTTTGTACTAAAGACTTATGGTTGGTCTCTTTTAAAAGAAGACTCTTGGCAGATTATTGCTGAAGTGGAATAAATTAATAGAATTATTAAAATGATATATTATTAAAAATATACATAAATTAATATAGGTTTCAGCCTTAAAATGACAGAAAGTCAAAGCCATATATCTAACCAAGTTGTGTTCCAAATTTGAAGTTGATATCACAAACATTGAAGTTCCCATGAGATTTTGTTTAGGCGTAATACCAAAAATAGCCACCGGGTGCCATTGCATTCCATTGAATTTAATTGTATGCATTCTGCCATAACAAATTAATAAATTTCTATCCAAATATCACTTCTGTTACTAAATATGTAACCTTGAGACTCAGACCTTTCTGACAATATGTGTTTTGTCAAGATTAGAACATTTTTGATAATAAATTATGAAAGATGATGCCCAAAAGGGGAGGGGCCTATTAAAAAAAGGATGAATTCTGAGTTCGTAAGCTTTCAAATGATACCTAATTTATGATAACAACTAAAATATGTGATTATGTGATATAGTAATAAAAAATAATAATAATATATATATATAATATATATATTATACTTTTAAAATATAATTTTATCTTTTTTTATTGACAAATACTAGATTATGTTTTATTATGAACTTTTAGCATTAAAAACCAAAGTTTCAATTATTAAAAGTGTGTGCGTCAACTTTTTGTGACAAAGGTCAGAAACTCCTGTAATGACGTCGATTTTTTGAGGCGCACTCTTGTCATAAATTCATATATTACTGTTCATGCATAATTTGTAAGAAAAAAACAGCACTAAAATATCTATTAAGGAGTCTTAGACCTTTCCAACGATATATAGTTTGTCATGACTAGATTAGGATTTAATAGTAATATAGTGAAGTAAATATAGGTTGCCCGTATATGGGCAGGTGACAGTGGCCATTCTCTTGGGTTTGTACCTATACAAATATTAACAATACTTTTGTATTGTTGAAATGTCTGTCAACGCACATCATGTCCACGCTAGAGAGTAATATGAGTCACATTGAACTGAAGACTTATATGATGACTGTATGCAGCATGACTAAAACAACAGCAATAACAGAACAGCCTGTCCAATATATTTATGGCGTTTTCATTAGACCAACTGTTTCAAGCAATGGCATTTCTAATGTTTAGCTTCCCTGCACACGTATGAATATTAAAGATGCCTTCCATGCAGAAAATTACATTTTCATTGTCAGAATGGAAAGAAGGACTTTGATAAATTAGATTTTACCTTTAACAGGTAAATGAATTCCCTTTCATGCATCTGAAACCTAACAAAAAAAGCAAGCCAATGTGCATAAGTTGTTTTGAATGAGTGTGAAGTTTAAGGTTAGTTCAAGAACAGCATAAAGTTATAAAGCATTAAAAATCAGTTATTGTAAAAATGCCCTTGATGCGAACATTCAGCACAGGACGTACTCTGTGTTGTCTCGGTCCTTAATTATGTTATTAGTGCTTTATTCTGCTTTCTATTCAAAAGATGCTGTGCTCTGACCTGCTCCAGTTCACACTTGATCTCTTTTCTCTGTTTTAATTACACTATTTAGCTCTAATCACGTGACCTCTTTAGAGGTGCAAGCAATTTTGTGATGCACTGCCCTCTAGTGGTATTAGAATCGGATACTGTGCTATCTCTACTATCTTGGCTGGCTGCTAGTGGCTTGGTCAGCCTGATATGAATACTAAGTGGTAATTTAAGTATGTAAAGCAGAGAGGCTTGAGTGAACATTTAACAACCGATTGCCAGAATAATGAGCGGTAATTGATGAGATATACTGGGATCCAGAAAAAATGTATTTCAACATGGCATAAAAAGACGAAAGGCCAAATGGTGAATGGAAGGTCATAAATAGGTCAAATTTGATCTGTAAAGACCACAGGCTTAACCAATGTTCTGAACATGTATATACAGTCATTTATATAAAGTCAACCAAATTCTTTGGTTTTCCAGCATCTCCATAAATTTTGTTTATACCTTTTGTAATAGTTGTGAATGAGTCCCTCAACTGTCCTCAATGCGAAAAGATGGATCTCGAAATCGTACAGTCACTGCTGGAGAGGGTTCAAATATGCTGGAAAACCAAAGAATTTGTGGGACCTGGAGCATTTTTCTGAAGAACATTGGGCAGTTTAACGGCTAAAGACAAAAGGGACTCATGAACAACCATCACGAAAAAACCACACACACACACACACACACACACACACACACACACACACACACACACACACACACACACACAAAAAAACAGCCGTGGATCATCCAGGTAACGACACAATGTATTAAGAATCAAGTTATATATATATCATATGTGTGTGTGTGTGTGTGTGTGTGTGTGTTTACATTATTTATACCATAGGCCTACTTATTATCTTTGCAAATTACTCAAATTATGTTAAGAATATTGAGTTAATATTTAAAGTGAATTATTTAAATTGTAGGCTATTAATCCATCCGATTTAGTAGGCTACATATTGGGCAGATTGATTTACAGTAATGTTTCAGAAGCTGCAGAGCTTCCAGATTAAAGGCTAAAAGTAAACACAGACCTTAATAGGGAAATGATGTGCATGCAAATGTTGTCAATGTTTCCATGAGTCTACAGGCAGCAGCTGCTTTCAACTATGCGCTTTTTAGTTGCGCCAATTCTGCACATTCCAGTGCAGCGCAAATCACAGCCTGCGGGCTCGCGCACGCGTGGAGAGGCGCATCGTACCTCTCTGAACAACCGAGAAGAAGTTTCCTGAATGCTATTCAACTGTAGGTCTTGAACACAGCTGCACTCCTTCTACGTGAATACAGACAAATCTACTCAATCTACTGTACGTCTATATCTGCGTAATAAGCATTAGCTATCTTTCCAGTTTCCATAACAGAAAACTAGTTTCCGTAGTAGCAGAAATTATCCCATACACACTTATTAAACTTCCATATACTTTTTTGTTTTGTTTAAATAACACATTACAGCCACATAACAAAACAAAACTGATAGTATTTCCCTAAACTGATATAAACATAGCCTACACGAGCAACTGATAAACATCAATAGTAGCAACAACAAGCTAAGAGAATAGTGTCTTAGTGCACAATTGTAAATATTACAAATATAAACATTTTCATACAAAAGTATAACGTTTTCGTCGTTTTTTAAGCCTTACTCACCTTATTGGAAGCACAACTTAGGATTTCCGATTTGCTTTCTTCTTTCCGAGTGAAACTCTCCCTCACTTTCGTTTGCTTTTTTGTTTATATAGAGGTCTAGTGGTGTTTTAACTGTGACCAATATAAGTTAAACGCATATAAACTATCGGTAAGCAGATTTTTGCTTTCATGGTGGTCGGGAAAAGTTCAAGAGCTCGAAAAAATCGGAAAGGCAGTAAGTTTTCCCACGAACGGAAACAGTGTAACAGCAGGAAAGATGGAGAGGCGTGACTTCACTCCGTCCGTTTACCGTCACTGCTGGAAATCCACAGGGAAAAAAACACTACTGGCCTTTTTTTAGCAGGGGGCGCCCGTTCACACGCAGTTCAAAACGTCACGAGGCTTATTAAAAATATATTTTAAAAAAACTAAACTTATAATTCCCCAAAATATGTTAAATTTAGAAATAAGTGTGCACAAGGCACATTTAGGCCCTGAAACCTTTCTCTCGACAAAGGGTTTAGGCTATGTAAAGCGATGCATAGACTTCATTTACATTTATGTATTTAGCAGATGCTTTTATCCAAAGCGATTTAGCCTACAAAAGAGGAGCAAAAGCAACGTGTCAATAAACTAGATTAGGAAGTACGCTAGAGGAGAAATGCAGAGTTGTTTTTTTTATTTAATTTTAAGGGAAATCTTTGACTGACAGCCTCAAGAGGTCAAACTAAATTTTATATGAGCTGTTTATTTTTTTTATTTTTTGGGTGTTTACATTTTTTGCACCAGTTGCCAACATTAAAATTAAACAGACAAATGATTAAAAAACTAGGCCTTTTATAACAAATAAATAATAAATTAATAATAATAAATAAGTTTGGTTATTACAAAAAATATAATATAATTTTTAGTACTTATCAGTATGAGTATTATTACTAATGCATTAAAAAAGTTATAGGACATCAAAGTGTACCATATTCATGGTTTTCATGCCAAAAAACAAAATAAAAAAATGAAAATGTAATAGTCCACAAATTATTCTCAAATAAAAAGTTGTTTAATGCAAGGAAGTGTTACAGAATGAATATAACAACAAAATGTAAAGTACAGTTATGCTGAAAAAATCAATATAAAAAAAAAAAAAACATTTCAGCCAATAAATTAATGTCTCTATACTGAGAATTGACAGTGTGAGGTTAGCTTATGTAGGTTAAACAACAGGAACAGTTGTAAATTAGGTTAAAAAAAAAAGAAAAGAAAAAAAAGAAAAACATCTCAATCACACATTAAGACAGGCCTTATCTTGTGTATATACGTTTGCATGCGTCAGTCTGTACTGCACAATGACAATGTGGTTATATATGCCATTTCATATTCATTTCTGTCAAGTCAAAACATGATGAATCTGGGTAAAATTACAGCTGTAGCTTGACTTTACCCAGCTGTTTGAAATAAGACAACCAGGAGAGCAGACAAAAAGACGTTCTTTTGCATAGTAGCATAGCAGTCTTAGAGGAGCATTATTTGGCAGCAAGACATCGCCACTCGTTCTAATCAGAGGCTTTATTTTGCACCTCAGATAACTGAGTATCACTTATGGGCCAATATTTTGCTGAGTTCTGGTTTTCATTACTTAGACACCTATGTAGTTGCACACGCGGCCCAGAATGCAGGTGGACGGGCCTGTTTGGACCAATGAAAACAGCAGCTGCATATTTTTGGAGCCCTTCAAGCGGTATGATGAGATTCGTGCATGTGCGAGTCAGTCCCAGTGCAAACTGAAGCCCTTAGACAGCATAACTGACTCCAGGTCACCATCCTCCTCTTTCTCCCTCACTCGCTGCTCCTCCAGCAAGGCCACCAGCGCATCCCTCTGCTCCACCACATCCAGCATCTCGCTCAAAATACGCCTCTCCTCCGCCAGCTCGTCCTCTCCCTTCAGATGGTCTGAGAGAGAGAGAGAGAGACAGACGAAGCTGTGTGACTGAAATGGAATTGTTATTAACTGAAGAACCATTATGTGAGAAAACCACAGTGGAGGAACGATTTATATCCTCTGTGTGTACTAACCGTCCACGGCCATGCGCTCTCTGAGCTCTTGCTGCAGACGGCTCTGCCTGTCCTCCAGCTCCAGTTCACGAGCACTGCGGACAGACCACACAGATGAGCACAGAGCAATCAAACATTACTAGACCAGATAGAGAAGAACACACTTACACATTACACCTGACCACACATTACACATCGCCAGATCAATCCACAGTTTAGAGACTTCGGAAAGCTGAACGTAAAATACTCACAATATCACGAGCTCAGATTCATAGCGCACGAGTGCATTCTTCTCCTGCACAAGCTTAAACCACTGATGCATTAAACTAGGATCATCTTTCTTTCCCATTCCTATGAGAGAAAGAGAGAGAGAGAGAGGATGAGGATGGGACCCTGTATGTGATGGACACGCTAACATTCACATGCATGAATAATGCTTATAAAAGGGTCAAATGAACACTTGTCGAGCACTGAAATACAAGTAAAAATTGGCTTTAGATTTTATCCCTCAATATAACATGGTTAAACTTGAAGTTGAGTCACATGTTCCATCAGCTGATTTGGTGCTCAAGAAATATTTCTTATTAATATTATCAATGATGAAAACTGCTGCTTAATATTTTTGTGTAAACCATGGAATTTGTTTTCAGGATTCTTTGATAAATAGAAAGTTCAAAAGAAATGCATTTATTTGAAATAGAAATCTTTTGTAACATTACAAATGTCACTTTTGATAACCTTAATGCGTCCTTGCGTCCTTCTTTCAAAAATTTTTAAATAAAATAAAATCTTACTGACCCCTAACTCTTGAACACTGAACAGTATTTACATAAATTAATAGCAATGTGCAAGCAGACAAAACCAAACAGGACACTGCTACAGACAAGACAATAATACAAAAACATCAGCACACACATACTGTACACACATACTGTGTCTTTTCATATAGCAATTCCCGAATAATACTTGATTGATCTACTGACATTTTAGATCTACTGACAGCCATGCAGACCAATGACATGCCATGCCCATGCAACTCCATCACGAAAGGTTAGAGAGTGTAAATTAAGATTGCAGGAGAGCAATAACATACTTAGCTGGTGTAGTGGAGGTTCTTGCACTACATAAAGAAAAAAGACTGTACACACATAAATTGAATGATCGTGTTCTGTCCCTTTAGCTTTGGCTGTGTACAGCAGGATGAAGGAAGAAAGAGAAGAGAGGAGAGGAGAAAAAAGGAGGATTTAGTAATTATAGCTCTAAAAAAATCTACAATCGGGTAAAATCGGGAAGCTGGGGTGGCGTTACCTTCAGGGGAACAGCAAGGACAGAGATAGACAGGCCTTCTACGAGGAGAACCCAGAAAAGGCTCGACTAAGACCGAAGAGACGAGCAGAAAAAAAGGGAGAGGAGGTATTCAGGAGGGAAACAAACCGAAAGAGGGAATAATGGAGGCATGGGAGGTGCGAAGCTGAAATGGGTCGAGTTGGATGTTCATGTCCAGGCAGTGATCTGACTGAAAACCTGCTGTCTCAGAAAGTAGGCCACTAGAGAGATTTGCCTAAACGTCCCCATGTCTTTCTAAAATAAAATAGCACCGAAATACACCATCTACCCTGACAAAAGTCAGTATTTGTATTACTAACAGTCCTGCCATTCAAACCTCATGTCCCACAGTCACACCCACCAGACGATACCAACCAAATAATGCTACCACGAGCATCTAGATTCAATTCAGACACAAAGCTAACAGCAAGCAGACAGGACAGTGTCCACAGCACGGGGAAAAACACCACCATGTTAACATAAAGATACTAAAACGGATGTTTAATTTATGTTAACACATAACTAATGAGCCTGTAAGACGGTAAAGCTGTTTGTTAGTGTCTTCAGCGCTCATTCGAATCAAATGTGTTGTACATACCACCCAGATGTACGTCCAAGAGGTCAGAGGTACTAGAGTCTTCCCAGAAGTCTATATCATGAGGAAGGACACATCATGAGGACCGTGACCCTTAAAAGTCACAGGAAACATAATACCCTGTGCTGCTCTGTCTCTACAATGTGTTTCAGCAAATATGCTAATGTAGCAATAGAAGATGGTGTTTTTGATGAACACAAGACTTTGTAAACAGATATATAATGGGTATGAACAGTGATAGATGGTGACATTTCACAGTACATCATAAAATGCCTAAAATATTAAATAAATACATATAATTTATACATGATTTAAGCTTAAATTAAGTGAAAAAATATACTTGGGGGTATAAGCTGGGGGGGAGGGGGGGGTTCAGCAGGGTTAATGTCTCATGCAACGCTTTACGATTTTATTATTAGATAATTTAGATACTTTTATTTATTTTATTATATTACTCTTTGATAAATAGAAAGTTAAAAAACAGCATTTATTTGAAATAAAATCCTTGTCTTTACTCTCATCAATTTACTGCATCCTTGCTGTATGAAAGTTATTTAGATATGGAGGTATTTTTAGTTATTTTATTATATAATATAATTTTATATCATATAATAAAATGTCATCATAATCTTCTTGAAACAACACAGACAAGTGCTTATTAAAGTTATAACTGACAATAATATAATTTAAATATCTGAATGCAACTCAATCAGTTATCTGTATCTTTAAATGACCAAATTGATTAACAATTTTCAATAAAATATTATTCCTAAGGCTGATGTTTGAGGAGAAAGTGACAGGTCATTGACAGGTACCTGCTTCGCCTCTGAGGGCCTTCTCCACAGCCACCCCCTTCTCCTCCAGCTGTCTCTGCTTTACCTCCACCTGCTCCAACTGACGCTGGATTATCTGAGACGACATACACAAAAATAAATACACGCCGTTTAAGAGACAAACAAACAATGAAGCTTCAAAAGATGTCTCACACACACACACCTGTGCCCTGTGCAGCCTCCGCAGCTCCTCCTGCTTGGCCTGTCTGCGCGCTGCTCTCTGAACTCGCCGTGTCAGCTTTGCATTGAGTTCCTCCTCCGTTCCTGCTCTCTGAAACAGCGTGGTACACATACTTATGCTGGAGGGGTCCGGGAACACCACCCAAACACCTACCACCTCTGACGGACATGATGACACTTGGGTGGCCTCCTTGGTTGGCCGCTCAGGAAAAACACTTTTCTGTTTCTATTGAGGAACAAGATCCTGAGTGTTTCTGATTCAGCCAATGGGATTAAAGGTTGAAGGGGCTCAAAACATGTTAAATAAAAGATGCTACCTTAACAGCGTACGCCCTCTTGAACGCCAACGCATGAGGCACGTAAAGCGTCTCGGGAGAGAGAACGTAGAAATTGTATTAATCTAAACTGTATTTCGAGTACAACAGGTAAACAGTTCTACCCACAGCACAAACTTCAGGTAAAACCAATACAAAATACAAACCTATGAACTACCAACCACAGAAAACTGTGCTTTACAAGCTAGTTTCAGCATCACAATCTAAAGTCTGAAGAGAATTCAGTGCAATAATATGATACCTCTTCCCCTTCATGTCCCTCTTCATATACTGTTTCTTTCAGAAGGTCTGACTTGATGTCAGACAATTCCTCCCTCATCTGAGAGCACAGCAGCCAGAAATAAAGACATTTGATTGCCTCTAAAGTTTCACAAAGCGCTAAATGTTTCCATCAGTCCAGCTATACAACTCTAGGGGAGTCACGGATGAATGCCAGACAAAGAGTCCTATTGTCGGATGCCATAAGAGAATAATTGAACTATTCGAAGATTGAAGAGAACCATAATATGTACAGTAAAAGACAAAAATCAATACTGATCAATACAAAAGAAAACTGAGAGGCAAAAATAAAAAAACTATATATTATAACTATATTGTGAGAAATCATAATGTGCTTGATTTTTCAACAAAAAGAGTCCATTGTACTATAAAATGTACTGTCTTTCAGAATATAAAAACACAATTTATTGGAACTAAGCTGCAAAAAAGACTCATTCTGAAATTCTTAGACTTCTGACACAAAGCTCCACATGTGAAAAGGACGTTTACATACAGTACAGGTACTGTACAAGTTTTATAGGCACAGCAGAAAAAATGGTCCATTTAAGTCCAAGGATCAGAGAAAAGGGTGAAATGGTCATGAAAAAGTAAAAAAAAAAAATTGTGCAAAGAAAAGTATTTATATAATATAGAATATAAGATACAAATATATCACAAAAAATAGGCTAACATTAAAGTGAACCACGGGAAAAAAAGAAATTTGAAATATGTACACATTATAATACAATATTATATATATATAATACAAATATAAAAAAATATTTAAAAAATATTAAAATAAGGAAAGGCAATAAAGTGAGAATCCAAGAAGAGGGAGTGTTTTACTCTACCTGAACTCTGAGAGGACATCTTTCTAGAAGAGCATGGCAGGACAAGTCTGTGTCTTCAGAAAAACTTGGATTCTTCCGGAAACACAGGTCTGAGATGAGGAAAGACATAAAACCTTGCATCCACTAGTTCATGTGAAACCTTTTATTTATAGATCCATCAATCTCACCTGCGGTTCTGTTGATACCCGGCACTTTCCGCTTACTCTCAGTGTTAGCTGCGGCAGGTAGAGTTTCTGCCACCACCACTGCCTCCTTCCTCTTTTTGTCCTTTTTATACACTGAAAAAACAGTCTTCCAGAGGGACTTGTGCTTCCCTGGCTCCTGCTGGGTTTCAGCTGCTGCATTCATGGTCTTCTTGCTTTTACGGGGCGAAAACAACAAGCTGCGCTTTTTTTCCTTCTCTTCCACACCCTTGTCCGCCCCCCACAGCTTTATCTCTGACCTACGAAGCCTGACCTCGGGTCCCCCTGCCAGCAGTGGGGCGACCAGCCGGTCCGGGAGCGTCCTCCTGTGCTCTAGCCTACGGTTGTCCGTCGCGCTGACCGTGTCGCCGGTCTCCACAACGCCAGAACTTTCTGGCAGTCCAGAAGCCTCTTCCGCCTCATCCCCACACAGGATCTCAATTTCATCCGGGGGAAGACTCAGAGCTTGATCGAGTTCTGGTTTAAAACCGTCCCGCTGTGGGACACAAGCAGCGTAGGTAGATGTGAATGCCATAACCTCTCGGTCCAGTATGGGTTCGGAGTGGCGAAAGGCGCGACACTGCTTGCTGACAAGAGGGGAGGGAGATGGGCTGTAGGGAGGTGTCGGAAGACCTGCGTCTGAATTTAAAACACTTTCATTGGCAAATGATGTGGAATTGAGATCCAAACCCTGCTTGTCCGCCATCACACAACCCTCTACAGTGATGCTGAGTCTGTGGATTACAGAACAGCGGCCGATCGCCTCTTCTAAAGCGACGCCTGTATCGCCATCCATAGTGGGAGATGGTCCAGGTGGGGATGTACTTTGAAAGTCTGTCAGAGAGGGAGTTTGTGTGCTGGAGTCACAGTTTCTTGCCATTTGGTTGGCAGAATCCAAAGCAGCGTTATTGCATGTGACTGAGGTGTAAAAGCTTTCTTTAGCATTTGATGTTTGAGCTGCCTTATGTTTGGGGAGGAATTCTCCAGGCAGCGGAATCAGGCCTAAACTCTTCCTGATCTCAGCACTCCTCAGCCAGAACTCCTCCACGACCTCTGACCTCTTGGCAGGTGGGATCTCGGGGTTTGTCGACAGCTCAGGTGTGGGTGTGTGGCCTGATTGTGGTTGTTTCAAGGAGGGTAGGAACTCTATAGAGGTAGGTGATTGGTGGAATGGAATGGACTCTTCCTGTTGGTCACATGGTTTGGACTCTCTGACTGAGCTGGCATCTATGTCTGGGTCGTCACTGTACCCTTCACTGGACTCTAGTTAATAAAAGAATGAAAGGATAAAGAAAAAAATCTAATGAGAATGTGAAAGAATTCTAGAATCTAGAAAAATTCTAGAGTTCTAGAACCTTAACAAAATAGCTTTGCGGGGGAAGCGGTGCATCCTTTCAGATGTTCTTAAACAAGCAGTAACATGAAGCAGCCTGAAAAAGATAAGATGATAAAGATGGTATGGGTCATTTTATAATTTTGGAGGTTTTTCACTTTTGACAGATACCAACTATATTATCCATATATGTATGTACCATGTGAAACATTGTATTTTTGAGTATGTTTTTTTTGTGCATCGATTTTTACTGTCTGGGATCTATAAAGTAGGCAAATTTCTTCATTAATACTTCAAAAAATGCAAAAGTGATTAACACCACACTACTGTATGTGCTAACCAGGCATAGTCCGTTAAAGCAACAAAACATTTTATTGGCCACTTGGCCAGTTGCTTTTTTTATATACAGTATATATATATATATATATATATCCACCTTATTTTGCAATGCGGAAGCTAGCTATTTTCTGTGAATGTTCTGATTTATTAAGAATAACAGTGCTGTGGTTAAAAGTGCAGTAAATGGTAAAACTATTTGCTCTACATACCAGTGTCTTTGTAAATATGAAAATACATTAAAATAATATGATAAGAAATACCAGTTTGCAATATCAAGCAGCATAACAAACTGTTTTGTTCAGCTAAAAATAACTGGAAATGGGTAAAACCGGAAGCATCACACATTCATGTTACAAATAGCCGATCTCACCCGTATGTTAAAATAAGGTGGACAGCAAATGTGTTCTGATTGTTTACATACGGCAGCATTATTGCTTTCGGCGTGGGCAGATAAATTACTACATGAAATCTTGTTATGCCATGCCTGGTTAGGACACATGTATGAATAATTTGCCAAATATTTAAAACAGCCAAACTTAAACAACTGCAAATTATTTCAATAAAATTCAGCAAAACCCAAAAACATAAAAGCCAATGCAATTACAAAATATACACAGATTAAAACACACTATTATTCATGCACAGCCTGCGAATGAAATAACCTGCAAACAAGATCTTTTGGGTTAAAGTAATGCAGCAAATGCTAAAGAAGGCTATAAATGGTCATCGGGGGTGGTGCTACCTTGAACAAACCCCGCCTCCTCTTCCTCAAGCCACACCCCCGAGAGCCGTTCCTTCTCCCAAGGGCAGTACTCACCCTCTATACACATACATACACATTGTGTCAACAGCCCAAAATACACACATACAGTCGTGAATACACAACAATAAACGCATACAAACAAGCATGACAATATTTACCTCACACACAAATACACTGACCAAAATATTGTGAGATTATGACACCAAAAAATTTACAAGTTGAACAATACCTTATATTAAGATGATTTCTCTGAAATAAACAAGCTATATAGTAAAGAAATTTCAGATAAGATTTAACTTTTTTTGCTCATTTTATTAGTCATTTCTAAAGATATTGAATATGAAAATACACTCACCATCACTAGACACTCCCTCTTCATATTCTTCTTCTGAAACTTCTGCTTCCTCCTCCTCCTCATCCTCCTCCTCCTCTTGTTTTTCCTGGTTTTCCCCTCCCTCTTCCCCCTTTAACCCCTCCCCCAGGTCTAATTCTCTCTCTCCATTGGTCCTGGAGTGCAACCCCTCCCCCTTCTTCCAGGCAAGCTCCTCCTCCTCTAGGTCTGACTCAGAGCTACTGAAGACCAAAAAAGAAACATATTTACCAGGACAGAGCATGGCAGTAAATATTAGGAGCATAACAAGAGCGTGTTTTGGATACCTAGACTGCTCCTCTGTGTTCTTCTCCTGCAGGCTAGCACTGAGGTTGTGCTGTGCGAGCGTCTCCTCTGGAACCTCCTGCAGTGGGCTGTCCTGTTGCTGTGGGCAGGGTTTGTAGTTCTCCAGCTCAATGCGCTCTGGTGTACCACACAGTCTCTTGGCCAGGCTGGATGCCATGTCTGCGTGGGCGCTGGAGGACCAGCAGTCTGGCGGAGTGGCTGTGCCCACTGACCCGGGAGAGGACAAAGTCGTAGAAGTTGAGGATGGAGCAGGGGGAGCCTGAAGAGATAGAAACACAGACACACACAGACAAACATGCATGCATGCACGCATGCACACACACACACACACACAGAGAATAAAGACACCAAGAATGATAACAATAAAGATAACTATAACTACATTAGCTACCACAACAACAGATGATTATGTTCTACTTTTTGTAATCGCACAGGTTTTTATGTATATTATATAATAATTATATAATGCTAATATATTGTATTTATAAAATGCAAATAATATTTCACATAAATTGTTACAAAATATTATTTAGCGTAAAATACATTCATATATTTGAATGCAGTATATACATAAATTATAGAGGTATACTGTATATGTATATATGTGTAAATAAAATGTATTACATTTATTACAAAAAAAACGGTGTTGATTATACTATATATAAAAGAGCTTCCTAATTTTACTTATAATGACATAAATAGTCATTATACTAATATTGCAAGTGTACTATAAAACATATATATATATATATACACACACAATACTGGTGATCTGATGAAAGATGAGGTTACCTGAGCAGGCCGAGGGGCCACAGATGGGGCCGGTCTCTTTCTCACGCTAGCCAGTCTGAAGCTGTAGTGGTGCTTACAGTAAAACTTCCCTGTACACACCGAAATTCAAGAAAAGAAGTGAGAGAGCGAGAAAATAAAAAAGTAGCTGATGCAGGAAGTAAATGTCTTATTTATACTGTAGCAGAAGTCGGCCAAAATGCCGCCTCTTTTTAAAACTTGAAGTGTTTGAGTCATGTGATCTACATAACCCTATCAGTTAGAATGTTTTGTTGTTTTGACTCCTATTTTAAACGAAAATGTTTAAGTGGCAATTTGCTGAGGGCCTTCAGTTTATGTGTGTGCCCTACTGTCGGACAACAATAAAAGCCCTGTCCCAACACACACACACATACACACTGCAGACCTTATGACTGTGCAATGGTAACAAAACAGCAATTTGTTTGGCCGAAAACAGTAGCCCACGGCAACAACAGGGAATTTTCACACTCTTTGTGTCCCATCTTGTGACAACATCTATGAAAAGCTAAACGCCTATTATCTGTATTAGGAGCATAAAATCTTAGAATCACCAAGTAATGATAATGATAATTTTATTAGTGGAAGTATTAAATGGTTAATTGTACACACACACACACACACCATGTAGTTGGTCATAAGCGTAGTTGGAAAGGCGTAATGTGGAGCTGCAGTGGTCACACTGGAAGCAGCTCCTGTGGAAGAACTTTCCCTCCGCGCTTAGCCTCTCCATGACATAAACGCGACGGCCGCAGAAATAACACACATCACTGCCGCCCATATTCACAGGAAACTCCTTTTGAGATCCCTACAGGTGAGAAGTCAAAGGTCAATAGTCAGAATAAAGATGCCTAACACACACACGGGTCAGTAGTAGTTACATACCCGGGGTGACAAGGTGCATTAAATATATTATTTTGTTATTATGTATTATCATTATTATTTTAACATTACATTACAATATATTAGATTTTATTTTAATAAATATAAAATTGTTTTAATATAATTTCATTATGTTTGGCTAACATGATGAAATGCTTCAAACAAAAGACCTTTGATTGCAGCACTTTCATGGACCGACACTTTGAGTGTGATCAGTCTAATAAAGCTGTAAAGCGTTGAGCCTAATTAGAGAAATTGGATTACAGCAGGAACTCATCACACACTCACAGTAATTATTAAATATATAACAAAATTCAATGCTGGGTTACAGGCCTCATACACACAGTAATACAGGCACTTAAAGGGACACAAGAACATTCACAATGTTAGGGAAGATTTGTTGCCAGCACTACAGGAGAACTCTTACCAACTCCCTCCTGTGAAGGAGCTTGGGAGCTTGATCCTGCTGACTCTGAATCTGATTGGCTATCTGCTGAGCCAATGAGCTCACTCCGCCCGTATACATCTGAATGCAGCTCTACAAATTAAAAGATGAGCATGGAAAACAAGCAGGAATGGAAAATGCTCCTGAGATGAAAACCATCACAAAGACAATAAATAATATGAAAGTAAATGGGTTTGACAGATTGGTCTTGGAAAGTAGAGAATAAAGGAACCTAGAACGATAACTATAAAGATAACTATAGCAATAATTATGTAAGCGTCGCGTCCACACCAACGGATGATAATGTTCTGTTTATTATAAGCGTGTGCTGCAGTTATGATGTCTGCAACTTTAAATGGTCAAGTTCTTAAAAGTTAGGTGAAAAAATCATTCTGAATCGTTCCTGTCGTTATTGTTATAGCTGTGGTGTGGATTTCCCTATTCCCATCGAATTAGATTTTTAAAAAAAAATTTATAGTTCTCGTCATCAGTAGTATCTATTAAAAAATCAATTAAAAAAACTGTCAGTCAAAGGAAAAGTCAGTCAGTCAGTATCAAAGAAAATAAGATGGAGCTAATAAATCATTCTGTCTGAGTTTGAGATTCTTCAGTTAAGACCCTTAAATCACATGTCCCACGACCTACAGTCACTGATAGGATGTTAAGCCACAGGCCACTTCGTACACAGAGCTCCTTCATAACCCATTCGTCCTGGGCCAACAGTCCCTGAACTACACCAGAGACCAAAGAAGCTTAAAACAGAACCAGATTACCCATTTCTATCGTAAAAAGTTACCCTACTGGATCTCAAAGTACAGGTGTCTTTTTACTTTTCGCTTCTAATTGGCAGAGATTGAATCTTTTCCCTGTAGAGTAAACCCTGTTGTGGTGTGCTTTTTTTCTTCGGTAGGGAGAGTGGACATGAAAATGTTATGCGCTGTGGCTGTACAGTAAAACTAAACATCCAATGAAGCATCTTATAATGCGGCAGCTGTTACTGTCAATCACCTAAATGGCTTTTAATCGAATAAAACACCTGACAAAAGCTGGCTAATGTATGTCAAAGAGGCTTTGCCAATTCTAGTTCAGCTTGTTAGCGGCTACGCTAAAGTGTGTTTGCGCAGGGGCCACAGGTTGGGTCAGCAGCTTTTGCTGGAGGCAAGATGAGCTAATTCACTCTATATTAGGAATACATCACAACATCTAATGGCTAACAGAGACACTGTGACATTTTATCAGAACAAAACAAAATACTGTCAGAACCAGAACGTAACTAATCAAGCTAAATGACTGACAAAAAGTCCCAACCAGCCTTGATGCGATATCTCTTGCTTGGTATCCATTTCATGCTTCCTAGCCCCCGCCCACAGCGAAATCTTATTGGTCTAAAATCCTACTCCACATTATTGTATATTTTGCTTTAAGGATAGACAGAAAAATGGTGTTGCACCAGGTCAGGACATGGTGTAACTTAATTTATACGCATGTTAAAGTACACATGCATCACACAAATACTCACACACCTGTCTGCGCAGTGCAGTGGCTGAGGCCGATGGTGAGTTCTCCTCAAATTTAGCCAGCAATAGTGTTGCCATGGACCGAACCTTGCTGTGACCCTCAGAGACCTTCGGTTCTGACCCGGGAGTTACTGCTGAAGTCATATTTTCTTTGGTATCATAGGGAACGTCCTCCTAAATCAGGAAAATATCACAAATAATAAAAGAAATTGGGAAAAACGAGGTTTAACAAATGACAGATGAACAAAAACACATTATAATGTAGCTACAGTTCATTATACAAAACAAGTCATGCCATTTACACCGCAATGTGTAAATGTGACTGTCTCAAAAACGACTCACCTCCTCTGACTGGCCAGCCTGGCTTGTTCTCCTCCGCTTTCCAACACTATCTGCTTCCTTCTCTTTCTTATCCTGATAGAGATGAAAAACAGCTTAACATATGGGTTACAGACTGCAGTTGAGTAAGTGAGTGTGAGTGTGTGTGTACCTTGGGATTGCGTTTGCGGGACAGACTCTGTCCCAGTTTGCTGAGCAGTGAGATGGGTGACCTGGTGCTGGAGAACAGAATAGATCTCTCTTCTGAACTTTGGTTTTCTGTGTGGAGGAAAAAAGCATTTGTTTACATAAAAAATATAAAGGGTCAAAAATATGACACAAATAAAAAAGAAAATAACAGATAATGCCTTATTCTGACCACTAGGTGGCGCTATGTCTTTGAGGAGCTCATGTAGTTGACTGAGGTACATGACCATGCAGAGAGAGTCACTCTCTTCCAGTGCACTCATCTCCTTGCCGGTCATTATAGGACAAATACCAAATTCCTGCTCCGCCATGTTCAAACCCAACTGACCATTGAACTCCGCCTCACTCTCCTCCAGAGACGCAAAATCACTGCAAGAAACAAAGGCGCTAGTATCAGAATCACACATTCAGAAAAACTCAATGTAATAATACAGTCAGCCCACGTTTAGTTCCTAAATCTCTTTTTGATGCATTGAAACCACTTTAAAACTCCAATGAATGTTTTCCAGCTTTTAGTTTGAGCCCATCAATATTAATTATATATTAATATATAAATATTTTAGTTATAAGATTTTAATAGATTTGTCCCTTTATAGATAAATAATGAAATGTGTCAATAAATGAACGAATAAATAAAAACGGCAATACAATTTTTTATTGTGAAATGGGGAAAATTTATTTATATGTCTTTTTTTTTTTATTGACACATTTCATCATTTGTATTTAATTTATAGTGATAAACTCCCAAATATATAAATGTTTAAATATTTAAAACTAACTTTCTCCTCTGGGAAATAGATAAAAAAAATATTGATGTCGCAGTCACATAATACAAATTTCATACTTTTGCCAACCTGTAATATACACTTGGTTACCAGCCCTTATGTGTAAACACTACGCCACAACCCTCATTCATACCCAGATTACAGAGTGTGGACTCACATGAGGTCAGGTCTGAATCTGTGAATGAGAGCGCACAGGGCCAGGCCGCTCCTCCAGGAAGTTGTAAAGTCCGTCACACACACATTCATGTAACCGTGCGTCTGCTCCTGACACCAGGTCAGCAGCTTACTGTAACGAGCCATTGACTCTATACACACACACACACAGACACAGACACAGACACACACACACACACACACACACACACACACACACACACACACACACACACACACACACACACACACACACACACACACACACACACACACACACACACACACACACACACACACACACACACACACACACACACACACACACACACACACACACACACACAACATGTGAGCTTGTGTATGACTGTATATGTGGGAGATGTTATACTATGAAGTAACACACACCTTGTCGCGTAAGTCTTGGATGTGGGGAGCTAACAGCATCAAGACGCAAAACTGGACCCTCACCTGTGTCTATGAGATGACACACCTGTACACATATTTTCAGCATTATCATGAGCATCATTACTGGTTCAGACTCGATTAGGACTGTATGTTTCTAACCTGAGCAGCGCTGATGAGTTGCATATTGATGTTGGGATAGCGGCTAGCAGGATCCACACTGTATTGGCTGTAGTTTTTACTGACATTTTCTGGTGTTGTCTGAGGAAGCAACCGATACAGACTCTCTCTGAGAGAAGGAAGAAACAGAGGGGGAATATTAGAACAGAATTATGATTCCTACATTGTCAAAACTGAATGTTCATAAATCATTTGGATCCCTTTTTAGCTCTGACCTCTCAGCCAGAACCTCTAAAGGGGTGTTGCCCTGACCCCAGCTGCGAACCATCCAGGCCGTGTCCATGGCTGCCAGGAAGCCCCGAGCTATTCCTGTTCCCATTGGCCAGAATGGCTATAGGAAAAACATTTTTTAAATCAACAAAATAAGAGCCAACAATGCCTGAAAATATTACAAAACCTTTCAGAATGTACTACAAAAAAATCATGGTGTTTTTTTTATATTTTCAATATAAATATCTGCATAAGATATTATTAACTAGTTTTTAAACTGTAGTTTACATTTGTAGACTTCCTAAAATGCACTAAAATTAGCACTGAAATATATGAATAAGTGATGAAATATGCCAAGTTAAAATCTACCGATATTAAAATTCTGTCCGATACCACTTAGCCAATAAATATATTCATATTCTAGCTGATAGATGGCAAATATAAAAATTCTATACGATACAGTTTTAATAAATAAATTGTTAATAAATAAATATAGTGTGAATAAAAATCAATAAATGATTTATATATATCATGAGCTATTTATTTATTGATGCTTTTAACTAAACATTAGAATCAAACTCCTAAATCCTGTACATTTCAAAATATAGTACAAATTTAAATATACAATATCAACAAAAAAACTATACTGATAAATAATTAAAAAACAATATATGCTGATAACATATATGATACCGATAAACTTTATACGCAGTTTTTCGAATATAATTTTTCTTCTCGGGTTAATTCATCTTGTTTTAAGGTTTCGGTTATTTTAACTACAAAACAAGAATAATAATTAATAATATATTTTTTTTTGCATTGCTCATTCTTCTTGCTCTCACCTCTAGTAAACTGTCCCCCACCAGAGTGACCAGCAGAGGGTGTTCCCTGCGCTGACGCACCAGTGCTGCGTTCTCAGAGGCGTACATGCAGGTAAAGTCAAACATGGCCACGTCTGGCTGCCCGTAGTGATTGATGGCAAAGTCCAGAGAAGGAAGCTGATGATTGGTAGAGAAATCAGCTGCTTCACGAGCGTACGAGAGCAGTGCATTCTGGTCCACGTTATTCCTGGACAGCAGCGTCTCGGTGTCAGCATAATCCTGCAAAACAAAAATAAAAGAAGAATCACTCACAATGGTATGTGTACGATAAGCAGATATTTGCACACAACATTCGATCATGTGACGACTCACGTGCAGAATGACTCCTTTGTCCAGAAGACTTTGTTTTTTGGCGGTCATTACAAAGTAGTGAGTGTCATCTTTGTAATATACTATATTCTCTAGATCAACTCCTGCACAGAAAAGATATTGACAGATACTCATTGTGTTTACCGGTACATCATTTTAAACATATGATAAACTCATTCATAGAGAAGACAAAGGTGCCTAACTGTGTAAAAATGAATATTAGTTGCTTAAAATGCAGCTGAGTGCAATACATATGCTCTTGGTATCTTTGGACTCTGATAATGTTTGAGTTACAGTGAAATAATTCAGTACCGGTAGCTTGCCGGAGGTCCTGGAAAAACCTCTGGTTGAAGATGAAGGCGACACCGCTGATCTCCTCCACTTTAGCCTCAGCGGTGGTGTTGCGATTAATGAAGTTCGCTGTGACGGCAATGGCAAGTTTCCCCCGAAACTCCTTCCTGCGAAACCCTACCGGACACAGACAAATCAAACCCTTACACAGGAGTTTTTGAAAACAACGAATTAGTGATGTGAAGATGTCCAAAGCAGGGTAAAATTAGAATAGGGGAACTGTCTGTTATAGATGACTGTATGAGGGGCGTCATTTCCTTTGACTCAATGTAAAGTACAAATTAGAGAACAAATTGTCTGCACAACACATTTTTGGGGTTTTGATGCATGTATGAGAAAAAGGAAGACAAGTGAAAAATAGCAGAAAACTGAGGAACTATACCGGTAGTTTATAAACTGTGAACTTAGGAAGACATTGCCATCATGACCAATAAGGGTTTATATGAACCATCGACTGAAGCATCTGTTTGGTACATTTCTGTGAGTACAATAGGTCTGAGACTGTGTTTTTGCAGATACCTGGTAAGGTGTTTCTTCTGCCGTCTGCACCAATAACCACATCAAACTCCAGCTGTCTGACTGGATGAGAGTTGGGGTGGACCTCTGCTCGCCAGCCAACACCTGAACAGGACATGAACATGAAAATATATGTCAATTAATTTGCAGATAAAACTAGGGCGAAATTGTTACATTTCTCTTACGCTTCTCCTGGTCTTCTGGAGGTTCCAGTAGATGTTTGAACTCCACATTCACGTGAACCTCGACACCCAATAACAAGGCCACCTTCAAAAGCATCAGCTGCAGCTGACGAATACCTGAGCAGAAATAGATGTTGACAATACATAATCCACAAAATCAATTCATGAGAATATCACAAACGCTTTCAGAATACACTACAAAATATTATATTGTTAATCACTGTCTTTGTCTTATTTTTTTATATAAATATATAAACATTCTTAAAAAAGGATTAAATTGAGAAGCAAAACTGCATATTTTTCAAAGCATATTTTATGTTATTTCATATGTAAAACTTTCAACTGTAAAAAATAGTTATGAAATATATGAATAAAAGATTACATTTGCCAAGTCAAATTACAGCTATATTAAAATTCTGGCTGATACTTTTTAGCCAATAATTAATTTTATGTTATGGCTAAGTTTTAAAATGCTTGATTTTATTTTTTACATTTTTGTTTGGATTTTTTTTTTCTGTACTATTTAGTCTAAATAAATAAAAAATACAAGTCTAAAAACAAAAATAAATAGTTTAAATACTACACGTGAATTTAGGTAACACAACATTATAATGTACAGTACAAAAAAGGGATATTCATTTTGATATTTGCTACAGATTAGCATATTTATTTAATACATAAAATATAAATTATAAATATAAATAAATCTACTTATTAAATATTTAATGTTTTTAATAATTAAAATGGTAAATACAAATGGAAAAATATAAAAATAGAGGAAATACAAATTTCATACTAATTTAAACATCAAATATCAACCAATACATTAAAGGAATAGTTCAACATATGTTGTTAAAATCAAATTAACATAAAAATCTATAAAATGTATATATAAATTCTATATAAATACAATTTTCTCTATGATCATTAAATGCCATCCAAAACATTTAATGTAACATTTAAAAAAACGAGAAAAAAGTCAGGACATTTATTGATTCACTGGGAATGAATGTGTATTAAGAAAGTCATTTTTAAATTTAAGTAAATCAAATTTTGATTCCATTTTGATCTCATGTTTACTCACTGATATGGTCTATGGCTCCAGCACAGAACTTTCCGTAGAACTTTTTGGCCCCCAAACCACGGAGGTCCTGAATGGTGAAGGGCCAGAGATGCAGAACATTGTTCCGTGAGAAAGCATCGCGCTTTTCCACAAGAACCACCCTGGCACCCAGAAATCCCAGCTCTATAGCCGTCCGCAGTCCACACGGACCGGCGCCTATGATCAGACACTGAACACACAGCAAAACTCACATGTAAAACAGCGTTCAGCGCGCTAGTGCAGAGAACTCTCTCTTGTAATGCATTGGGGGTGACCCTGTGTTTGTACCGTGGTGCTGGTGCAAGCGTGGCCTCTCATGTACTCCTTCTGGCTGGCTCTTTTGTCCAGTTTGGCCCATAGTGCTTTGGCCTTCCAGTAGTGCAGTCTGCTCCTCAGGGTGTGGTAGAACTGCGGCTGACCCACGGGATGCAGCTTCAGCTCTTCACACAGCTCCTGGAAGGCCCTGAGGGTCTCTCTACACGTGCCAGCCTGCACGAAGGCGTCGAACAGGGCATGTGCATGACACGTCTCAGACCGTCCGTCCCACATATCTGCTTCTCAAGACCCACACAGGAGTCAGCTCACCTCCAGAACGCACCAGACACAGGGCATCTGAGAAAGAGAAATTGTTTACAGGGCTGATTTTGGACAGACAGACAGGGAAGAGATGAACGTGTAATATGGAATAGAGAATTGTATCTAGATCGGTCTCTGATGGAGATAAAAATAAAGGAAAGCAATTTGCATAGATAGGCTGTGAAGCAGATGTGTCAGCAAAACTTCTGCCACATTCTTCTATCTCTCTATTTATCTGCACATCATGTTTTACTCAGACACACGTCCCTCATTATAGCTCCTCAAATCAGTTTGTCATTGCTTATACAAATGTCAATAAAATGCTCAAGGACAATATTTATATTGAAATTGAATTACTTGAATTGAAATATAATACTGTATGTCTCATACTCCGGTGCTGCACACATGCACAATACTTGATCAATATCTGACAAATTATTATATAAGTGCAATGAATAATTAGCGATATAATATAGCATAATATATTGTTCAGAGAAATGAATTAGCTAATACTTGGACATATATTATGATCATCATTATTGACAGTTCTAAAAAAAAAAAAAAATTTTTTTTTTGTCAATTAATAATGCAAAATCTCTGTTCTCAAATAGTGAATTTTGAGTAAATATAAAATAGATTATAGTGATATAATTTAAATAATAAAAAAATGTGTTGTTCACCTTTTGGAAGTCTTATCTGCTATGGTTATATATTGGATTATATCTTAAATATATATTTTATGTTATATCAGGGAATAGATTAAATTATTTGTACACACATTTATAATATATTTTGTTTATAAACAGTTAAACAGTATCATAAACAGTATAAAATAGCTTAAATGTGTTTGCAGTGGCTCCAGCACTAATTCTGACTGGCTGTTGTGTAAAAGGTTTGCAGTGCTCTGTGGAGTCATCAATATATGACAGACAGTAAACCACTTCATTGCACACATTACAAAAGATTACAGCAAATGCATTGACTCAATTCATTCAGCACTACCATTCAGCTGTGCACTCCAGCCTGGATGAATAGTTTGACCTCTAAGCGCCTACATAAGAATGACTCAATAAATGAGTTTGCAGATGACGCCTGATTTGATACCTCGTGATTATATGCAATGATAAGCAGACTATTTAAGTGTGACACTGACTTTGGTTTCCGAATCCTTTTTATAGATGATTTTCTTTCTCTCTAGAACTCTTTTTCAATTATGCCAGAATGAATCTGTCTTGTCTCTAAGACAGAATATGATACATCTAGAATAGGATGCATGGGGTCAGCCTGGCATTAACTCTGGGGAATGCCACCCACTGGGAGAAAGTGACTGTCAATCTAATCTTTCTACTATGAGCATTACTGACTGTGCTGACTCAAAAATGAAAAGTCTGTCATCATTTAGAAAACTAAATGGTGAAGTTTTAATGCAAAAGTTTTAAAATCTATTTTTTCCTCCCATCTCATGTTTTTTTTCTTTTTCCCAAACGAAAGAAATTTTGAAGAATGTCGGTAACCAGACAGTTGATGGACCCCATTGACTTCCATAGTAGGAATAAAGATACGTCAATGGGGTCCATCAACTGTTTGTTACTGACATTCTTCAAAATATCTTCTTTGGTGTTTAGCAGAAGATAAAAACTCATACAGGTATGAAACAACTTGAGGGTGAGTAAATGATGACAGAATTTTCATTTTTTAAGTAAACTATTCCTTTAAGCAATAAATATACTCACAAGACTTTCAAGTAAACTCTCTATAGGAAGAAGAAGAAGAACAGCAAGTGACTCTCAAAACAGACATTCCACTGCATTGGACGTCATTTACGCATGATCATGTCCACCATAAATGGAGGGCAAAACCCTGGAGCATCATCATAAAAATGAATGACCTGCATCAATATCCTTATAACTCTCTTCTCAAATGTCTCAGTGATTGACTGCTGTGCCGACTGAGAGCAGAGGATTACAGAGAGCAAGGAAAGTGCTGCAGAAAGAGGATCGATCAGTTTTTCCTCTAGTCAGCCATTCAGACATTGATTACACCGTGAAACTATAAAGGCATATGCACATATTAATGAAACTATACAGCTAATCATTGAGTACATACACACAGTAGAGTCAAAGTGTTCCCATGTAAACATGTACCATGAATGACCATCCAACAGCTGCAGTCATATGCCTTTTTCAGCCCTTTCCATATCACAATTGAGCATCTGAATCAATGTAGGCTGCTTCAGACTGTCACACAACGCATCAACACTGCTGCATCAGAGTGACACGCACACAAATACATTCAATTCAACACTAGCAAGTGATACTTACCGTGCTGTTTCTCTGTGTGCTGCACATGCTGCTGACATGCTTTCCTTCCTCTTCTCTCGCTGTGTTTCTCTCTGGCAAGTTCCCAAGTGGATCTAGAGCTGTTAACTCTGGTGTCATATACACAGCTGCAGTGCAGGAATTAGCTCCACCACTTTACACACACACACACTCTGCCCTCTTTCTCTCTCCACCATCTCTCTGTAGCCAAGGTCAGAGGAAGGAGCTACCAGGCACATGCTGACTCCGCCTCCACACACACACACGCTTTCAAACAGGCAACAAACACAAACATTGTCTTTCAGGAAACACACACGTATACATCTCTATGCCACATACACACTGTAGATGATTCGCATCTTCCTGCCAGCCGATGTTAACTGTACAGATTCATTATTGCAGTGGATCTGCTGGTGGTTAGTGTTGGAGTGTTATTGAAAGAAGCCCTAGATCTAATCTGATTTGCCCCGGGACGGAGGCTTCTTAAAGAGATTACAGAGCGTAGATGAGGGGAGGGTGAGAGAGGAGAGGTGGAGGAAAGACTGAGTGATCTGGACAACATAACCTTAAACTATAACACTTTTGACTACTTGATCTTTAGCTCTGCTGAACATAAAAAGAGTGTAATGTCTCCCTCAAGTGGCTGTTATTGCATTTTGGCTTGAGACCCAATAGAAATTAATAATAATAATAATAATAAATAAAAACTTTTTTGGCTATATATATATATATATATGATATTAAAATAAATAAGTAAATAATTAATTAATTAAGACAATAAAAACATTAAAAATGTGAAAATAAAAAACAGTGATCTAAATAGCCTAGATTACAATAGATTAAAATAAAAACGGACTAAATGTAAATAAATACAAATTAAAATTAAGAACATTATACTATACTGTGTAATATCACAGTATACTCACTACAAAAAACTAGACTACACCACTGATTGGAACCCCCTCAACCAAATTACGACTGAAACTATGGTCATTAATAACGAAGGTTAATACTGTGTTGAAGAGAATATGATGAGGAAAAACAACGTACGATATTGAAATGCAGAAGATTCCCTCGCTTGAGCTGAAGCGTCTGCTAGGTTAGAAACTCACCCAAACTCTACCTACACGATAGCCTGTTTACACAACAACACACACGTAAACGTAGGCCTAGTACGACCATAGACTGTAACCGACAAGCGCGCAAAAGTAAACGTACCTGCTGCTAGTCGGAATGCGGAAAACGCGTTGTGAATGCGCGCTTGTCGTAACAACTTAACACGGACAATGAATAAATGAAGCAAAAATCATATAATTTCGATTATGTACTTACTACAATGTTATTTCCGGTGCATAGGTTTTCACAACATTAACTGTTTTTTGATAAATGTTCTTTGTTTTAGTGGATTAAAAGGCCATTTTAGTAAATCTGACAGAATAAAAATGGCATAACAAAATACTGACTAAACAAAGAATATTTCTGTCAAAAGACAAAAATTATGACCAAAACAAACCCTCTGCTACTGTACTCCTGAATTAATTAATGAATGAATTAAAAATATGATTTAGACTAAAAATATTGATGATTTATCTTATTTGCAAGAGCGTATAGAATGTTTTGACCAATAAAATGTGCACTAATATGAGATTGCCCCCTAATACCTATCAGTGACTAGCAATAGCAAATCATGGGTTTGCCAGGCTTTAATATGTCCTATTCCAACTTACTGTTACTTGAGGAAATACAGGTCCTTCTAAAAAAAATTTGCATATTGTGATAGTTAATTATTTTCCATAATGTAATGATAAAAATTAAACTTTCATATATTTTAGATTCATTGCAGACCAACTGAAATATTTCAGGTATTTTATTGTTTTAATACTGATGATTTTGGCATACAGCTCATGAAAACCC
Source organism: Rhinichthys klamathensis goyatoka (assembly GCF_029890125.1). Lineage (NCBI taxonomy): Eukaryota > Metazoa > Chordata > Actinopteri > Cypriniformes > Leuciscidae > Rhinichthys > Rhinichthys klamathensis. The sequence goes on from NW_026606878.1 coordinate 919,461, forward strand.
AAAATTCCTATCTCAAAAAATTAGCATATCATGAAAAGGGTCTCTAAACGAGCTTTTAACCTAATCATCTGAATCAACTAATTAACTCTAAACACCTTCAAAAGATTCCTGAGCCTTTTAAAAACACCCAGCCTGTTTCATTACTCAAAACCGCAATCATGGGTAAGACTGCCGACCTGACTGCTGTCCAGAAGGCCATCATTGACACCCTCAAGCAAGAGGGTAAGACACAGAAAGAAATTTCTGAACAAATAGGCTGTTCCCAGAGTGCTGTATCAAGGCACCTCAGTGGGAAGTCTGTGGGAAGAAAAAAGTGTGGCAAAAAACGCTGCACAACGAGAAGAGGTGACCGGACCCTGAGGAAGATTGTGGAGAAGGACCGATTCCAGACCTTGGGGGACCTGCGGAAGCAGTGGACTGAGTCTGGAGTAGAAACATCCAGAGCCACCGTGCACAGGCGTGTGCAGGAAATGGGCTACAGGTGCCGCATTCCCCAGGTCAAGCCACTTTTGAACCAGAAACAGCGGCAGAAGCGCCTGACCTGGGCTACAGAGAAGCAGCACTGGACTGTTGCTCAGTTTTGCATGTCATTCGGAAATCAAGGTGCCAGAGTCTGGAGGAAGACTGGGGAGAAGGAAATGCCAAAATGCCTGAAGTCCAGTGTCAAGTACCCACAGTCAGTGATGGTCTGGGGTGCCATGTCAGCTGCTGGTGTTGGTGCACTGTGTTTTATCAAGGGCAGGGTCAATGCAGCAAGCTATCAGGAGATTTTGGAGCACTTCATGCTTCCATCTGCTGAAAAACTTTATGGAGATGAAGATTTCATTTTTCAGCACGACCTGGCACCTGCTCACAGTGCCAAAACCACTGGTAAATGGTTTACTGACCATGGTATTACTGTGCTCAATTGCCCTGCCAGCTCTCCTGACCTGAACCACCCCATAGAAATTCTGTGGGATAATGTGAAGAGAAAGTTGAGAGACGCAAGACCCAACACTCTGGATGAGCTTAAGGCCGCTATCGAAGCGTCCTGGGCCTCCATAACACCTCAGCAGTGCCACAGGCTAATTGCCTCCATGCCACGCCGCATTGAAGCAGTCATTTCTGCAAAAGGATTCCCGACCAAGTATTGAATATTGAGTGCATAACTGAACATAATTATTTGAAGGTTGACTTTTTATTTTTATTAAATGATAAAAAAAATTTAGGTCGGATGAAATATGCTAATTTTTTGAGACAGGAATTTTGGGTTTTCATGAGCTGTATGCCAAAATCATCAGTATTAAAACAATAAAGGACCTGAAATATTTCAGTTGGTGTGCAATGAATCTAAAATATATGAAAGTTTAATTTTATCATTACATTATGGAAAATAATGAACTTTATCACAATATGCTAATTTTTTGAGAAGGACCTGTATGTTAACACAGGAAAAGGGTTTTTAACAGATTTTGCCATTATTATTCTCGAAGAACACAACACAGGCAACAAAATTAATTATAAAACTGTTTCAGCTTTAATATGAGATCATGTTTTGTAACAAAAGTGCAACTGTCCGTCATCTCCATTGAGGTGTAGGCTATTTCAGCCATGTTGCTGAAATAGAGGGGAAAAAAGTAAATTGTTAAACTGTAAGGAAGATCATCTCAGTTTGACCTCAGTAAAAAGTTGCTTTGAGAGTTGTGAAGATGCTTACCAGTAATGCCCGTCCTCTGGTCTCAATGGGCATAAAGGCCACTCCTATCGCACAAATCACACACGCTGTGGCGAACGGTGACAGGGCCAAAATCACAGACCTAGACATCAACACCTATGACACATTCAAACAATGTTATCTTTGGCAAGATATCATCAATAGCATTAAACACAAAACACAGATATTTATTTAGACGAACACACACGTGCAAAGTCAAACACATAGAGCACCTGTGCTATGAAAGGTGCGATCATTCCCCCAATTCGACTGAAGGATGTGCAAAAGCCCATTCCGATTGAGCGCACGGATGTGGGATAAACCTGCAAACACACACCAATCATTTGGCTTTAACTTAAATACAATAAACTCTTCCTTTAAAGGTTAAGTTCACACAGAAATGAAAATTCTGTAAACAAGTACTCACCCTCATGTCATTCCACATTTTGATTTTGAAATCTGAGAGATTTCTGTCCCTCCACTAAAAGACTATTAACCCAAAAATATGTGATTAAAAACCTAAATTAAATCCATTTATCATATAAAGCGATCTTGTCTCTTCAGGAGACCTGGATAAAACCACTTGATTCATATTAATTCATTTTACAATCAATTTATGAATGTTATGAAGCGTCATAAGCGTTTTGGGTAAATACACTTTCAACGGAGGGACAGAAATCCTTCAGATTTTATTAAAAATATTTTCATTCGCGTTTCAAAGATGAACAAAGGTCTTATGGGTTTGGAACGACATGAGGGTTAATCAATTGAAGACAATATTTTCATTTTTGGGTGAATTATTCCTTTAAGCTATCCAGAGGAAGTGGAGTGTTCATGTGTTTGGTCTCACCTCTGCTGTGTAAATATAGACCACATTAAAATTCATGGAAACCACAGAGCGCAGAAGGAAGAGCAGTACAGTGAAACCAAACCTGCACAGGGACAGACACATAATTCAGTCATCTACTTTAGCTGCACTTCTAACACATGACCACAAGAGAACCACGAGCTGTGTGCAGAATAGCATACCGCCATCCTGCTTTCTGCAGTATAGTTTATGTACACTGTTCAAAGTATGTATAGAATACGTAAAACAGATGGTATAATGAATTACTAAAGCAATAATAATAGCAGTATGTACTTACAAGCAGGTACACAATATAATTCAACATTAAGTGAACCTACTTCATTAGAATTACATAAATGCACCGTAAATAATAAACATTGTGATGTAAAGTGTGACCAATGAAAAGTAGTGTTATTTTAGTATCATTCATATATTATTCTTTTTTATTTATATATTTTCATTTTTCATTTTCATTTTAGTTAAAGTTTTAGTAATTTGTTGTGTTTTTGTAATGTTTATGTTTAGATAGTTTTTATTCATTTTCATTTAAGTTTGAGTTATTTTAGTACTTTCACTTAAACTGAACAACAATTAGAATTGTTACTTTGGCAAGTAAGTTTTTTATGCATTTTATTTTTTTAATTAACATTTATTTTATTTTATTTTATATTTACATGAATTAGAAAATGTTTATTTTACATAAAAAATTTCCATACTGTAATTTATTTAGAATTTTAATATCTGTCATTATCGGTTATCTATTGAAAATGATTATCGGCTTATTGGTTTTGTCTTGAATTTTTAATATCAGGGCATTCTTACTATATGATCTACTTACTCCCGAGTAGTTGAAAATTATATTAGGCATTATAAAATGATTTACACTGATTAGAAATAAAATAAGTTTAAGGTTTTTTTTATATTTTATTTCATGAAGTTTAAATTTATTTTATGTTACATTTATGCATTTGGTAGACGCTTTTATCCAGAATGATTTATATTGTATCAAATGCTATTTCAATGAACAAAAATGCTTTTTACGGTTTTCATTTTAATTTCAAATCATTTTAGAGAACAAGAGAACAACATACTCACATTGTTGTGCAAATATTAATAAGCATGAAAAAGACGGCACACAACACCAGCAGTATGGCCATGCTGGCCTTCCGTCCGAATACATTTAACAAGGCGATATTGAGCGGGATGACTGCAGAGGAAACACACAGATCAGCTTTTAACCTTCAACTTAGCGGAGTATGTGAGTCGTGAGAGGTCACTCACGTGCCACCTCGCCCAAACAGCTGATGAGGAGGGTCTGGTAATCAGCCATGTTGAAGGGGATGCAGTAACACAGCGCCGCCTCGTGGTTGTGTTTGATCTGGTGCTCTGGGTCGGCATCTGTCACACATAGAAGGTTCTTCTCCAGTAACTCAGAACTGCTCAGGACGGAGCCGTAATAGATGAAGGAAGCCACAAACCTGTGGATAAACAATGCAATACGTCACACATTTAGCATACAAAAACTGCACAAGAACTGAAATGTGTGTTTGCTGATTAGATTACACAAACACGCATCCACGCGCACACACACGCAAACACACAAACCAAAGGGAAAAGTGTTAGACATTACCATGAGTACCACAACAAAAGTGATGTTCTTCTATAAGCTGGGCTGATCAGAGTGAATGCATTTCCTCTTTCTGTCTGAATACAAACAGTTCTGTCAGTTGTGCTCTTCAGTGCGTTTACACTTACATTAAAGCATTAATTTATCTGTATACTGTATTTCCTAAATGTTCAAAAGTACCTACTATCTGAAACTATTTATATATTTTTGAATTCAGGCTTCATTTCATACACATATTACATAAAGATGTATATGATATACGTACAGTATATACCCCTAAATATTTTTCAAAGCATTTCTGTTTTAGAGATGCACAAAATAAAACCTGCACCATGTCGGTTATTGGCCAATTTCATTTAGATTTTTCGGTATCTGTAAATATTGTAGATTTAATTGTACGTTCACTATTTTTTCATTAAGGTTACCTTCCTCGTCATCATTGACAGTTGATATAAATTATATCAAGCTTTTTTTTTTATTTACCTTTGCTTATTGCTTAACTGAAACTGAAAAAAGGAACTTCTCATACACACCACTTCAGGTTCCCGTAGTTCTCCTTCCGGTAGGGAGACGCCATTCATCCTGGCGATCCAATCAAGTGTAGACAATGCTCCTTTTATGTTACCTGCTGAGACCTGGAACCGTGCAGACTCAGGAATGAACTAAGACAAAGGAAAAGAGTGAGCGAGTGAGTTAAAAACGAACATCTACTTCCATTACCTTCAGCATATTTCAACGGCATTTAGACAAAACTCACCAAGAAGAGGCCAATGAGTAAGATGCTGGGAATGATGGAAAAACGGATCATCCAACGCCAGCCCATCGTGGGCACCACCGTCATACCGAGAACGATAATAAGCATAGATCCCAGCATCCAGAAGATCTGTCCACCAACACAGGTAAGGTCAGTATTGGAGGTTTCCCAGTTGCAGGTCAAACATAAATTTAATTATTATTATAGTTATTATTATAATTTTGCATTTGGCACTCACTGAGGCAAGAGGCAGCAGGAATGCTCTGTGTTTAGCCGGTATGAATTCGGTCTTCAAAATAAACCTTTAAAAAAGAAAATAGCAGAGTTTTGGAGAGTTAGTCAATGCATTTGAATTATTCTTTTTATGTATTCTGGAAAATCAAGGTTACCACAATTTATGACCAATGAATTTCCATGACCTTTTTCAGTTGTTCATGATTACTGGTTTAAAACATATATTGATTCAGACAGATTTCCAAATGAATCATTCAAACATAAATTACTCAGAAGAACAATGTGCTCACAAAATGAACATTTCTATGGCTCACAAGCAAGTCGTCGTCTAACAAAGAGACATTTTTGAAATATTTTTCAGCAAAGCATATCTTGAAAAATGTATAATTGTATATTTCCAGAACAGAAAAAACACTATTTAAATAAAATATCTTGACATTTCCAGGTTTGTATGTATGTGAGCACAGTATGCTTTGCATAATCTCACCCTTGAGATGTGGCTGCAACACCGCAGCCCACCATACAGCGCAGGAAGATGAACCAGCCGTACGATGGAGAGAATGAAGTGAGCAGAGAAAAATATGATGCCCATATAAAGCCACCAAACACCACCTGTGCACACAAACATGTTTTTCCCTTAAATCTAATTTACCATCAAATCACAATAAACCACTTGTTATGGGTTAAACGAAATATCGTCTGACCTTCCAGCGTCCATATCGGTCGGCAACATAGCCACAGAGGACCCCAAATACCATAAAACCCATGAACACCATCTAAAAACAAAATAGAAGTCCTTCAATGATTATTTCTGAATATTATGGAATTGCACACAAAAAAAAGGAAGTATTTTAGCATTAAATAAATAATATCACCTATAAATAGATACAGAAAACTCAACCAAACGGGTCAGATAGACACGTGTGAATCTTGCACTTCAACATTCCACTCCTGTCAAACTTCAAAACGAAAACAAAATAATTGGACGAGCTCCTCACCGTGGAGACAAGAGCCACCTGCCAATCCTCTAGACGCCATTCACAGCGGATCTCAGGAGAAACCACAGCTAACAACATGATCTCCATTGCCTCCACTATCTACACACACAAGCAATGAAACACGTAAGCAGTAAAAACAGTATGCAGGTTAATGAATTACAGAGACAAACACATACACTTGTCTTACATTGGCACTACCCATGATGACAAAAAGCAGAATATGGAAGCGTCCAAAGCCGATGCTCTCCACAGCCTCCTCAACGGTGTAGCATTTCGGTTCTGTGTGGGCTACAGAGGTCAAAATCCCACTCGATTAAGTGACTGGAAGCTACTTGAGGGATTGCATTGCTCTCTGAGAGTATAAACATATCTACTTTAAGTTTGTTTGTCTGCTTGTTCCTTACCTTTGGCCTCGGCAGGTTCAGAAGGTGTGTTATTATTGCTGCTACTGGTGTTGATCTCTTCCTCCAGCTCCAATTCCTGAAGCTGGATGCCATTGACCAGCTGGGTCTTCATGGAAGACGATCGCTTTAATGCCATCCTCTCTAAAAAGTCGAGCTATTTCTTCAATCGTAGGCACTGGAAAGTTTGGATGAAACTTTTATGTTAACAAAAAAAGGCTAAGACCTTAAAGCAACAGAAGAATGCTTTAAAAACATATAGTGGTATCATACTTTTTGGACATGTTGTTTTTGACATGTACCATGATAATACCATGGATTTAGGGAAATTTGCCATGTTTTTGGACATGGTACCATGGTAATCCCCTATTTTTTGGACAAAGGTTACACGATGTTTCTGGACACATACCATGATAATATCATGTTTTTTTTGGACATAAACAAGTTTTCTAGGACAAGAACCATGGTATCATGATATTCTTTGATGTACCTTTTGATTATTAAACAAATATGGAATACCAATACGTTTTATCATTCAGTAGCATTTTATGACCACTTGATACCTATGCACAGCCACAGTATTTTTTTAAGTGCTCTGATTATTTATGTTACAATGAGTGACAAAATTACACCACACAGTAGACTAATCTACTTAATACTTAGCCTATATGTATTTTTTATGTGAGCATATAATAAATCCTTACTATAACATCGGATGATGAGCTCATCAAACACGATTCTCCGTCATGTGGAAGCTTTTCCCATCGCATCTCACCCCGATTGACACTTTTTGATACTGTATCGTCTATTTGACAGACAGGCAGCTCTTCAAGAAATTCCCGTATGTTGTGTCAAGCCCTTTCAGCGATTTATGCAAATCAGTCTCGCAAAACGCTGATAAAAATGGGTCCAGGAGATTTCTGAACTAGAAAATCCTACCTACTTCGCTTATATAATCGAGATTCTGAACTCTGTGGAAATTTTAAAACTCCCAGATACAGCATCAACCTCTCCCGCAGTAACACCCTCACACACCTGCCGACAGGTAGCCTAAACAACGTCACAACCTTCAGCTTGGAAGGGGTTCTGCTTAACTTTTAAAGGGACATGACTCATTTTTTATTTGTCCCGGGGGGGCGGCAAGATAACACGCCCAATATCGTGTTACTTTGCTCTATTTGTAAGGAACTGTGGATTGGATTATTTCGCTGTTTATCGAGAGTGGACGCAGCTTCTCTAAGTGGACAAGCAGGTTTTAGTGTTGCTCTCCTGTGCCTGAGTACTGACCTAAATCTTGTAAACAAAGCTGTGGGCACTGACATGTTTGTAGTGTGCATTCTCGTCAAACGGTAACAATTGCAATTATACGGACCTGTTAGGCAAGAGATGTGTGAGTAATGTTACAAGGTTTCAGCCGAAGTGGGCGCGACCAAAACATCCTGATCGTCGACATTGGCTAGCCTCGTTACTGTAATGAAGGATGGGCGATTCGTGAATAGGCTAAATCATGTTTATGAATACAATCTTTTCAACGTATCCCTTCAGACCGTTTACAAAAAGTCCAATCGACTTCACTACATAGGCTAGCCTACTACTTTATGTAGTGAAGTCGATGAAAGCGTAGGCCTACTTCAAAACAGTTGACATAGGCTACATTGAATAGATGTTTATTTGAAAAGGTGTTACATTAAATGTATGTGATAGGCTACAGAGTAAATACATTTTGTTAATCCTTTACATGTTTACATTTCAGAATTATGCCTATTTTATTTTATACCATGTTATTTTTATTGAAGCCATATCTGAGTCTTGAACTAAATCTTCTTCCAATATAGATAGATAGATAGATAGATAGATAGATAGATAGATAGATAGATAGATAGATAGATAGATAGATAGATAGATAGATAGATAGATAGAGTGCACTTGCCAGTTGGGATTCATCTTATGGTTACATAGCCTATTACAAGACCAATAGCTTCAGATATATTTGTATTATTAATCTTTTCTTTTTTAGATTAATGCTGCATTACAGATTGAGATAAATTACCTTACCTATACCCAGTACTGACACAAAAGAGAAATAACTGACGGCACATTGTTTATTATTTAATTTACACAACAATATAGAGACATTAAACATCAAATACTGGGATGCAGTTTGCAGAGACCAAGAGAGAAAGAAAGATGAAAATGTGGTTAGATTTCAGGTAGTTTAAATTAAATGAAAAATTAACTTTCTGTAAGATTTAGTTTATATGATATCCACTATGGCACCGACATAGGGACAGGGGGAGGTATACTATTGCGCACACACACACACACACACACTGCATTCAGTTAATCTCAGAGTTTGCACATTGCAATTGCTATAAATATTATTAAGTTCAGTTAAACGCTGTAAGGGTTTGATGGTTTCAGACAGTCAAAATACCTCTCTCACACACACATATTGAGTATAGCACCATGTTAATCAATTGACTGAAATATAACACTTATTCTCAACATAGTCTTTTTATGAATGCGTACACTTCTCATTAAGAAATATACAAAATTAGAAAAAAATATGAAAGAAAAAAAAACAGTTGGTCTTTGCACAGTGGGAAAGGGGGCGTCTGACAATGATGTTTGCCTCTTACTGGTCAACTGTGGACTACATACTGAATATTTAAATATGGAGAAATGTCCGTTTACATATCTTTCTATGGGATATATTTTAGTCATAAATATTGATTTGCAAATACTTTCAAAAATATTATTCAGATTTAAAAATGACAAAATACTGAAAATTTCTTTTTTTGATGATCAGGATGGTTTCTCTGTGCTTTGACCATTGGTTTTTAGTCTAATGAACCATTACATATTAGTCTTTCAAAGTAAGCTAAATTCTATCAAGCTTGTTTGTAGTATTTTTTCAATATTTTTTAAAGACTATTAGCATGCCCATCAATACATTATCACACAAAATAAACAAGGAAGAAATAAAGCATAATCCATCACTTCACATGCGTACCAATTTCAGGCCTGCCAGGAGTCTACATGATTGATAGAAATATAGAAAGAATGAAGAAAGGAAAATTCTAGATGTAAGAAAAGACAGGGATATAAAAAAACAAAACAAAAAAACAAAGACCGAAAGGGTTTCCACACCTTTTGACCAATCCATGACTTTTCAATTAGTTGATCATTGATTATAGTCATGATTATTGGATAACGATTTTTAAAATCATTTTATTGCACTCCCAAAGAGCGATTTTCGAGCTAATGAAATATTTACTAGATATATATTGTAACCTGAAATCTAGAAAATATGATATAAATTATGAAAATTTTGATGATCATTCAATGACCTTTTTTCAAGCTTGAAAAATACGAATTTTCCATAATATTTTCAAGTTCTTCACGGGTGTGGGAACCCTGTATAACTAAAATAAATAAAAAATAATAACAATAAAGAGAGGGAAAATAGTACAGGCAATTAAAGGCCTTTAACCTCAACACATTTCCTTAAAGGAATCTTTACAACACCTCTGTGCAAATCCACATGACCATATACATGAAAATACATTGATAATGCCTACCGAATTACGAAGCTAAAGGAACGATATGCCTCAACAGTGATTTGGTCTTTTTTTAAAATGTCCCATAGCAACACTTTTCCCACATCTTTAATATGTTTCATAACAATAAAAATAAATACAATCTAATATGTTTAACATATAATCTAACATATAATCAGATTGTGCTCAATGAGTTAATACATTAATATGCAATATATATATATATATTTGTATAGAATATGAACTCACTCATATCTTTCTTTATAGTATTTATATAGTTACTGTATACTATACTCTCTTTTCCACAATAAACTCTTTAACTGATTGACTTCCATTATCACCATGATATGAATGTGCAAAGATGAGAAAATGTGCAAAATTAATATCAACTGAGAAACTACCTCAGCCATACCTTAGAAAGACACTGAAATGATTGGACAGCCAACATTCATAACCCACTGGCAAAAAGAGCTCAAACGAATACACACGGGCATCATGAATGTTTGCTTTGATACTTTTCCTCAGATGTAGACCGCTTGGACAAAGTAATATGATGTTATCGGCATGGGAACCATGCTGGTCTGCAACTGAGGCCGCCTGTCGATCATCTCCACATGTGGGCTGGCTCAAAAACTCAGAGTACGCAGAGTAATTTCACTGTTTACAATCCTAACAAAATCTGTTTCCCTCCCCAGCAGGGTTTGAAGTACTCAGAGCTCAAATGTAAGGCAAGACCTGAAGGTTTCGTTCCAAAACCTAGTGAGCTGCTGGACTGCCTACATGGGCAGCATCCCAATTGTTATGGGATGCAACACAAATTGACTCGATTTGCAATTGATTTCAATCAAACGAGTTTAACGTTAGCATGTTGCTAAGCTAACGGCGTGATACTTTAATAAGTAAAAAATACACAGAGCTCACAAATGCTGGGTAAAATAATATAAGCTACTTATCAAATGAAATATTTCATTATAATAGACATTTCTCTTGCCTAGACCAGATTTTGATATTAGCATTTTGCTAAGGCAAAGTCTCTTTAAAGGACTCTCTAAGAAGTATAAAAATACACAGAACTCGCAAATGTTGGGTAAAATAATAGATTTTAAAGTTATGAACGTTACTGAATGAAATTCATCAAACTTTATAACTGACATTTCTCTTGCCCTGTCTAGACTTTGACGTTAGCATTTTGCAAAGTTAACGGCATGACACTCTAATAAGTATAAAAATACACAGAACGCACAAATGTTGAGCTAAATAATTCTTTTAAAGCTTTTATAAACATTTATAACTTTATAATGGACGTTTCTCTTGCCTCGTTCACCATGCGTGTGGGTTTGCCTTCTCTGAAGAATTATAATTTGGTGAAAATCTCGAAAGAGAAATAATTATGTTGGGTACCTTTTCCGGGAGGCTCACTAGATTGTGGAACAGAGCACGTTTCTACTTGATAATCCGTCTTGAATAATTGGGAGAACAGGACAGCGGCAAAAAAGAAAAAAAGAAGAACGCCACTTCAGAGTTTTTTGCCAGGGCTAGTTTGTGGTATTGTGGCAGAGCCCAGAAATGATTTTTAGCACCAGAGGAAGTCCGGAGACACGAAGATGACCCATTTGAAGGAAGCACTTTGAGAGACATGGAACTGAATGGGAGTGATTTTCACATTAGCAACAGTCAGCACTAAGTCTTGAAGGTTCACAGCTCTCAGCATGCAAATTGAGAGTCTGAATACGGGGCAACTTTGTCTATTTTTCTAAACAGTCTGGACATGACGTTTAGGGTGTGTTTTTTCATTGTGAATCATAGGAGAGAGTATTTAACTGTATTTTCTGCATGTCAGCAGTGAAATTTAAATTGTGGATTTCTCCTGCCAATACAAGCAGGGATGATTGCTAGTATTTCTTCATATGTAACAGACCAGCCGTACTTGAGTTTGAAGATTTTGGTTTGGGTTTTGTGTAAAGCAGTTTCTCAGCCATCGAGCTGCGTTGGGATTTGTGAGGTTGTTTATGTGGTACATCGGGAAGTTAACCAGGACTGGGGTTTTGGAATGGTCTTTCTCAACTGTGGTAGCTGACAACAGCAGCCTGTTTCTGAGAAAGTCTCTGCAGTTCTTCCCTGATGGCCTTGATGAGAGAGGCAGAGGAGTGAGGGGGTGGAGAACGCTCCTCGGGGGCAATGTACCCCGCGCTCGAGGCTTCCAGGTGGGCCTGGGGTGTTGTGGGATCCTGCAGGGACGTCCTGGGCATCTGGAATACAGGTGATGAAGAGTATTCTGGGAATGTCAGTATCTGAGAGAAACAGAGAGGAAGAGAGGAGTAATGAATAAAATACCAACAATTCAGGAAAATAATAAACATACAGATTATGCTTAAACACAAACTTAAATTCAATGAAATATATATATATATATATAAAATAAAAATATTTACATATATTTATATTTTACATAATTTAAGTTAAAATATATTCTCTGAGAATAGGGGAGAGAAAAATGAATAAACTACCAACAAACATACAGATTAAACATACACAAACTTAAATTAAATATACATTATATAGAAATATATACATTTTATTTTAAATACATTTTAAATAAATTACATTTAAATATTTTATATTTAAAATTAAGTAAATTATTAAAATAAATATTTTGAATGATCTTGATTTAAAAATTAAACCAATTAAATGATGTAAGGCTATTATTACTTGCCCGTTCACACTTTTGCCATTGATTTTTATTGTATGCAGCTAAACTGCAGTGCTTTGGAAATACAATAGCACAGTTTTGGGATTTTATAACATCCCATATTGAATGGCATAATATTATATTTACTAGTACAATTCTGAAAAATTTATGATGAATGTGCATGTTTGATTTACAGCCTCTCGGTTGGATCCTGGCCTAGAGATCTCCTCATCTGAGCGGTACTGTGTCCAGCTTGATCCTGAGGGTCCAGATACACTACGGCCAACTCCAGGATACATTCCAATCCGACTTGACAAGCCCACTTGTGTCAGCTGATGCAACTGTGCACCTACACACACACAACATATAGCAATTATCATAGCACATAAAGCACATGTTAAATTTAACTAATATGACCTTTACCTGTGCTTCCTCCCACTGGTCGTGGCCGAGAAGATGAAGGCATCTCTTCTCCATACTGTCCCCTGCTGGAGTATCCAGGATCTGACTGCATCTCTGCTGATGCCAGATACTCAGAGCCTTGCGCCTGCCTGTCAAAACTAAACAAATAATCTGCCAAGTAAATATTAAATCTAAACAAGATCAATATTTATACACTAGTAGACAGATTAGTAAGTTTGTTTTTCCTGTACTCAAACTTGTTATTCGCTCTGATAACACACCGTCCTAAATGCTGGATGAAATCCAATACAGCCCCTTTCACACAGAGATTCCGGAAAATACACGGATAAAGCGACCCGGGATTTGACCCGGGTTCTTTTGATTTTGGTTCATTCACACTGCCAGTGATTTTCCGGAATCAGAGAGTGCGTTCACACACAACCCGTAAAGACACGTGACATCGATGTGACATGTAATGTCTCAGCAGCGTGTATAGTTTGCTTATGAGCTGCGATTTCTCTCTGGAGAAACCACGCTTGTGCATTTCTTTCTCTGATTCGATCATAAACTAGCGCATTACGTACCGTTTCACTAGCCTGCTTTCACTTCACTTCAGCGTCATCATTACGACACGGCATTGGTTACGGCTTTTGTTCACACAGCGCGCGTTCCGGGACTGATCCCGGCAATGTTACTAGGTCCCCAACCCGGCATCGATCCCGGCATCAATCCCGGGTCGTGTTTGGGTTCACACAGAAGGCACTCTGGCAATTTCCCGGCAATTTCCCGGGATCAACGCGCTGTGTGAAAGGGGCTTACTTGTTTCTTACTAATTTTGGGGTGCTGATTCCAACAAATAGTGCCTGTTTTGCTCTAGCACATCACACTGTATCATAAAATATTATGTGCATTTCATAAAATATCATTTTAAATATATACGTTTTAAATATTTAAAAATATTTTTTTAATTATTTAAAAATATATATATATTTTGTGAGAATCAGGGAGAAATAAATAATTAATAAAATACCAACAATTCAAGAAATCCAATACTTGTTTCTCACTAATTTGGGGGGCTGATTCCAAAAACACTAAATATGATGTGCGTTTAGTAGCAGTTTTGCTTTCGACAACCATTTGTAAAATCAAGTAGTCTTGAGCAAAGATGACCCAGATGTTGTTTACTAAATCTGAGGGTGGTTTACTACATCCACAGGAATTTTTTATTTTGTTATCATTTATTTTAAAGTTCTTTGACATTAAATGGATTATTTAAAAAAAAAAAAAAAATTCCATTTCTTTTGAGGATTGTAAGTTTTTAACAGGATCAAATTAGGTAATACTAGGCCTTTTTTGCAGATCAGCACAATTGTTTTCAAGATGCAGGGTTGTGTTCCCAGTTTAACAAGGAACATAATCCTTCTTTATCATGTTTACATATCAAATTGCTTCCTCCTGACTGTTCTTGTTAGCTTATTCCATAAAACCTCCCAGAATCCTCCTCACCTCTGCAGTAAACCCTGTACCGATGTGGGAGACATTCCTAACTCAGCATACCTCTACAGAGCAGAGAGAGAAGAGATATTTCACATGAAATGTCACATTAGTTGCATTCAACTTTTATCATTCAAATATCCACAGTCACTCACCGTAGAGAAAGGACTGTGTGCAGGGGCTGCTGGGTAAGAAGAGGAGCCCCATTGGCGTGAGGGGCGTGAGGACGGGCTGGAGGGTTGACCGGGGCTGATTCCTCCAACGCCAGTGACCGCAGTAATGCCAGTGAACGTTAGAGGAGCGGGGCTTCCTTGAGAAGAGGGTGAGACGAGAGCAAAAGCATCATCCAATAACGAGTGCATCTGCTGCCGAGCTTCTTCTATGGTTGGCTGAGGGGGGGCGTAGGTGGGCGGAGCAGGGGCGGGGCCAGATGGTGGTGATCCAGGGTCCAAAAACACCTCATCAGTAGGAGAAGGGCTTTCTGCATCTGGGAGCTGATCTGCATCTGACTACAGGAAGAGAATCGGTGAGTCTGCGTGTTTTAGTTCAGTGAAATCACATATATGCATATATGCGTGTGTCCTACCACATAGGCTACGTTGTTGACCCCGGGGTACTTCCTGTACGTGGCATCTCCGTCATTAATGAGGCGATCTTTGTCTCTGAGACTTCCGCTTCCACTCAAATTTGGTCTCTGTTTGTGCCTGGGAGAGCGTTTTCCTCTGGAACTGCAATTCCCAAACAAATTGCATTCACTTTCCTTGGTAGCAAACTGGGAAAGTACAAGACCAGTGAGATTTATTTCCACTGACCTTTTGCGTGGCTCTCCGCGCGATGAAGACGTGTGTTCCTCAGGATGCAGGATCTTGTGTATCTGCTCCTGAGCTTGTTGATACACTCGCTGCTGCTCGGAGCTGTCGGCGAACGCTGCCATGATGTCCTCCATGGAGGGAAACTCATAGTGGCCCTTTCTCTTGGCACGCAGGCGGATCTTATTGCGATGGTGTTCAATCTCAGATTTATGCCTTAAGGCCACTTGGATCTGCGTCAGTTGGAAGAATGGGAATAAGTTATGAATGTTTTCTTAAAGATGACATAATTTTCAAATCATACATAATTTATTGATGAATATTTTGGGAAATGTTGGATTATGCAAGTGTGAGGTGCATGCATTTATGTATGTGAAGAGGAGTTTGCTTACCTCACTGTTGACATTTGCTCCGTCATGCATCTTGTCCGTCAGGTTGGGACTCAGGGCTTGGTTATGTGGATAGGAGGGAGGGCTTGGCATGGGCTGCATGGCAATAAGCTGTATCTTATTGGACACTCTGCGTGTTCCATCTGATGAACCTCGAGACAGGCGGTCCACATGCTCAAATATGGACGACGAGGACAACTGCTCATCCACACCACTTCCAGGCTGAGTACCTGAACATCAAGGCCAGATGTCAAAGGTCACGCATTTTTAACTAACAATATACAAATGCAACTTGACTATGGGTAAAGAAACTTACCATGTTTGTTTTTTGCTTTTGAAACGCAGGAATAAATGGAGAGAAAGAGGTTTAATTTCATTCATTTTATTTGATATGTAATTTAATTTAGCTTTTCACATTACAAATCATTCCAAAGCAACTTTATATTTTACTTTTATTTATTAATTAATTTATCGAAAGAATTATTATAATTTATTGTAACAATATTATTTACGAACGATGTAAATGGCTCTCTTTATCAATGGACCATTTAATCATTGGTTCACCCGATTCGTTAAAAACGGGGATTCGTTCAGAAACGTGTGTGTGTGTGTGTGTGTTTGTGTCATTTGGTACCATGCTTGTTCTTGCGATGTTGGGGTTTGCTGTCACTTGGCGTCACAGCAGGTCTGGTGCTCTCCTCAGCTGATTCTCTACCGCTGGATGCTTCACTTCCTAACGAATCTCCATCAGATGGAGACAATCTGACAAAAACACCATTTGTGTGATTAAAAACTCATATAAACCAGCGTTGTTATTGTGAAGATTCGAAATTATGCCTAAATGAAATAAATTTACGTTGAAGCAATAAAAATTGCTAACTGTACATAAATAAAAACTAAAACTGAAATAAAAATAAATAAAACCTAAATAGTAATATAAAAAAGAGAAAAGCACATAAAAATGACAAATTAAACATTAAAATGAAAATTGAAAATATAAATACAAATAATACTGAAATACCACTGATACAAACAGAACCTGTTCACACGCAATCCATATCACATGGCACAGGCACATGATCAACAGTTCCTTACCGGCCTCTTCTCCGTGCTGCACGTGATGCTTTTGTAGATGAGCTCTTCGATTTAGGAGTGTTCAATTCTCCGCCCTCAGAGGGCGTGGCCTCTTTAACAGGCGGCGGTAAAGAAGCGGGTTCTTGGATTACCATGATGTCATCCTTACTGTGTTGCCCCAGGTGTAGCTTAGCAAAATCAAAACCTTTAACGCTGGGAGGCTGCAACTAAAATCACAAACACACATGAATGGACAGTAAATATGATACAACATGCTAAATTCACTGTTGCAAAGTAGCTCATTTTTCCGTAAAAGCTCTTGACATGGGTGAGCAATAATGAGCACAGTCACGAACCTCCTTCACATGTAGTGTTTATGAGTGGGCAACACATTCATACACTCACACACTCAGAGACCCAGACCTTCTGTCTCTGCTGGATGGTGCTCATGGCGTCTGGTTGAAACTCCAGCTTCTCAGAGCGGCACAGTTTCCAGTAAAGGATGATGATGATGAGGATGACCACCAGCACTGGGACCACAACTCCTACGATCAGCCAAATGTTACTGGACTGAGTCTCAGAGGGCGGAAGGGCCAGCTTCTCCACCGCTGAAACAGAGTAATGTGATATTTGGCACCAAAAAGATCCCATTTGCTAATTTAAATAGTGTCTTTAATGGGCCATGACTTGAGAAATACAATTTTCCTTGAGCTTTTGACATATAAGTGGTCTTTGTAACATTAAAACATCCTGCAATTTTCATGGTAAAAACGTCCTCTTCATTACAAAAATGATTTAACCAAGCTCCAAAAATAGTTATATTTTACAGCCAAATACATTTTCATATAGTTTCACATCATTGCACCATAGGCCCCGCCCACGGGCGTTCAGTCGCTTAAAGGCACGTCAAAAGCAAATAGAACCCATTATAAAATTACTGACGCGGTCTACACTGGATACACAGTATACAGATGTGCGTTCAGTTTCTGACATACTACACGCGTTGTCTGCTGACAACAGGACAAACAGAAGCGTAAAGGAACGTTCACTTTGACGCGTCCTGTTTAAACAGCTCGTTTGCATCTCTGTACGGAAGGGTTGAGGCATCAGGAACAAGTGGATGGCTCATTTTTAATCACGTCCTGAGTCGCATCGGAGGATTATATGTTTGTTCGGAGCATTTGACTGCAGACACAGTGTAATGGAAAGTTCGAAAAGAAAATCTTGTTCAAATCTTTAAATCTTTTTTAAATCTCGGTTTTATATGGATGTTTTTAAAACACTTACTCATGCGCAATAGTGAGGGGCCGTTAATACTTTTCCCTATACAATGACGTTAGCCAATCATAACTGTGGTCATTTACTGACAAGAAGAGCCTGCCTTAAAAAAATGTTTTGTGAGCAAAAACTTCATTATCAATATTAGTGAACCTCAAGGAACATATTAAAATAATTTAAAAAGCCATGTCAGGACCCCTTTAAAGCCAATTCCAAGTCGATACAGTTTTGACTCACGTGTGGCCAAAACTCCATGTACTCTGTAGCCCAGTACGATGGCAGCTCTCTGCAGGTTCAGTCTGTTGAGCATGACTGCAGTGGCCTGGGCTGGCAGTCTCTCTCCTGACCCCGCTTCCACAAAATACACCAGCTCCAACGGGTAGTCTGGGCCATCCAGACGGGACGCTCGAACGATCTGAGGCACACCAGGGTTCATGCTTATGTCATGTGTGGGAAGGATAGAAAAAGTGCGTACACTTTTGTATGTGTGTTTGTATGTACCTGCACACTGTTGTTGCCAATACTAGTAGCTCTTCTCCATCGTCGATTGCTAACCCCAATCCCAAGTCCCTCTCCGACCAGCAGTGCTAACCGCCTCTCCATTTTGGCCTGGAACGTCCTTTCATTCACACGCTGGTCCAACACACCCAGTAAAACTAAAGCAAATGCACATAAAAAAGAAAATGTTAATATTTTTGTTTCCTTCACATCTGACTAGTCTAAATATGCCTGCCTTTTAGTTTAATAAAAATGTATAGGTGCTATTATTTAAGAATGAATCGCTACTTTTTCAAAAATGAATCGCTGCTTTTTCGAAAGTGAATCGATACTTTTTCAAAGGTGAATCGATACTTTTCCAAAAAGAATCGCTACTTTTTTCGAAAAGAATAATGTAACAAATGTATTTGTTCAGACTATCCATCAGACTAACGGTTCAAGAGATATTCGATTAACAAACAGACAGACAGACAGACGTTCCTGTAATTTATAGATAGATGGGTATAAGTCCTTTTTTACTAAAATGTATAGATCAGATGAACACAAAAACAGTGTTCATCTAGACACTATTAAGTAAATGTCCATTAATTTGTCCATTATATTGTTATTATTATTTTTAAATATACATATTGGCTGTTATCTTGTACAGAATGGACCAGCATCAATCCTGTATGCTACCCAAAAATCTACACATAAAATCTATTTTATATGTAACAATCTATATTTTACCTAAATATAAATTAATATTATATAATTATAATGATGAACTTCCAATATTGGTCTTCATCTCAAAATCAGTTTGTTTGAAATTTCTAATACACCCACATACCTGTTTTCACCCAGGATGTGCGTAAAAGGTGGGACACATTCAGTTCAGGATAATTAAAAGCTGGAAGACAAAAATTGAGATGATAAATAAAAAAGGTTCATAATAAATTAAGACAAAGAGCCTGTGTGTGTATATGTCAACTCACGTTCAGCGATCTGCAGGGTAGGAAAACCAAGATAGAAGCTGAACTCCACAGTGCTGAGCTGCCTCATGTGGCCACTCACGTCTGATCCCGTTAGGAAGCCTTGGGAGTCACGCACAGCAAAGGTGATGTCCACCGGAGCCTTCTGCTGCCGCTGACCCTTAGGAATGCTACTAGTGATATTCACAATCTAGACAAAACAATGATACAGCATTATCAATACAATTTAAAGAAAAGCAAAACACAGAATTAAACTTTTTTTGTTGACAAGCTGTTCATGGAAGAACAGTAAAGTGTTCATGTAAGAGTTCAAATTCATGTAAAGTGCTAAAAATGTGTTTTATTTTGAATTTGTCTCTGCAAGTGGTTCTAAAGGATTTACGTACGTGAACTGTGAAATTTCCATTTTCTTGCGAGCGCTTGCGTACTTCCGCATACGCCATGAGTAGCCCCTTCTCCACACGCTCGCTGAAGCTACACAGACGCACGTCCACATGACTCGGCACAAACTGCAGCACTGCAAGAAAAATAAACTAATATAACACTCATTCTCAAAATATAAATACAATATTTATATTATACTTCTATATTCTATAATACAATTATTTTATATTACATAATATTAAAATATTAGTTTTTTATAATTAAAAAAATTATAAAAAATTGTTTTATAATTTATTTTAGAATCATTGCTCAGAAACAATGTTAAATAAAAATAAATGAAATAATTAAGTAACTTTTTTGTTTCCTTTTTTGAGTTAACCACACGTGAGCATGCCATTCTCTGGTTATATTGGTTGTATGTTGGTGTCTCTCTCACCTGTGTGGACCTGATGTTTGTAATCGGGCACTGCATATATGGTTGTGACGGATAGAATGGTAGAATAAGAAGTGCTGTGTGCTGATTGGCGGAGAGTATTGATGACGGACATAGCAGTGTACACTAACGGACCGGAGACTGCCCGGAAGATGAAATTGGGCGGGGCTTTGAGGACCTGGATTGATAGCACAGATTGATATCAGTGATCCTAAAGATAAAATGCTGATGTGTGATCTGTTGTGATCTTATTCACTGACCTGTAGCTCAACTGAACGGTTGAACTCTCGTCGAAGAATCTCCCGCACATGAGCTTTGGCAAACGCCACGGATGACCCACTTGGCATTCCTGCAAGAGTCACACAAGAAGGTCATAAGAGATGAAAAAAAGATATACCTGTATATAAAGTGAAATAATAGGATTACACAAATAAATGAAAACAATTTTTTTGGCCATCACAACATACTAAAATAATGTAACACTGTTAAATATAATCTTAAGTCTTAAATGTAAATTATTACAGATTTTAAAGATTAACTAAATGTGAAAACAGAGGAAATTAGTGTGCACAATAATGATAAATTATATATAAGGTATACAAATAAATAGGATAAAAATAAAGAAATAATTAATAATACTGGTAATAAATATTGGTAATGCAAAACAAATGAATTAAAACAAAAATGAATTGAAAATGACATTTAACAGTGTTAAATTTAAATGATAAATTAGTGTGATTAACAAAATGCTAAAATAGAGAAAATTTTAATCAGCCAGTAATTGATATATTACCGACATATTGTGCATCCCTAATTTCCCAAAATTTAAATATCTTGTTGTCTTACCCACTCTGACTAGGTACATGTCCGGTTTGGTGATGTTGCAAATGTACTGTCGGGGTGCGATGGACAGAGGAATTCTGGGAGTTGTAGGCGGTGGGCTTTTGGTGGAGCTCATGGTAGTCGTGGTTTTAGTTGTAGTTGTAGTTCTGATGGGGGTTTTGATGGTTGTACGGGGTTTCGTAGCAGGGGGCTTCAGCGTGACGGCTTGTATTACTGGACCCTCAAAGGTGCCGGGTGGAGGCAGGGCAGTTGGCACTGACGGTCGGGTTTTGCCCCCATAGGACGTGGGTATGGAAGGAACACCCTTCTTTGGGGCTTCAGGAGGTCGTTGGGTCTCGGTGGTTGATGGGATGGGAGGCTTAGGTTTTTGGGGTGGAGTTGGGGTCACTGATGGAATGGGCTGAGGGGCTGTCAGGTCAATATGATCAGGGACTTTTCCCAAAGTTGCAGTGGTAGTGTGGGGGGTTCCTACAGTGTGCGTTGGGGTAATGTGAGGGTGCGTCCTATTCCTCGCAATACTAGCGTTCTCTTTGGCTTGCAACGTGTTGTAGTATTCCAAACTGTTCATGTCGGGAAGCAGCATTTCAGTTGGCTCAATGGGAAAAAGCTCCGCCCAATCGAAATCCAAATCATCGTCCATATCGCTTGTGTGGGCAGAGTCAGGAGCCAATGGAAGGCGGGGATCAGTAGGATGGGCCGTCCTTAAGTTATGCCCGTATTTTACGGTCGCGCTGGGCTGGAGGTCTCTGGACGAGAGGGGCAGGATGGGACGAGAGGGGAAAGCTGTGTTGTAGCTGACTGTGGCGTCATCGTCAGCATCATACGGATCGTATCCATGGGTAGGAAGGGTGGTGACGAGAGAAAACTCCTCCCCTTCGGATCCCATGAACGTAAGAGTTTCCAGGTAGTCTCCGGATCCCCAGTCCACCTCCGCAGAGTGGGCGGGATACAGGTCTTCGGGCGGTACCAGGGTCGGGGGAGCTGGCGTAGGCGGTCTGTTGCCATGGAGAGGAGGCATCTGGCTGGGCGTTAGAAGGTCTGGGGGCCGTAACAGCAAGTGGATGCCCTGGGCCCCGTCGCCTAGGTTACCCGACCCTTCGGAGCCAAGGGACGGGGTAGGATCTATACTGGAGGCACTGTCGTGGTGACCAGGGGACGAGGGATGTTTGGCACCTGGTGGCGTGTGAGCTGGACGCCTGGTTCTTTCTGAACGCTGAGGAGATGAAGATGATGATGATGAAGATAAGGCAGGAGGTGAATGTGGTCTTGTTGGAAGTTGATTGAGACTCCTTTTAGACATGTTCGATGGGAGCTCCACTTAGGAAAGATAAAAGAAAACGAAAAGTTTGACTGTGCTGCAGGATGGCACAAAACCAAACAACAAGAAATTCAATATTTGCAAACAGCAGAAGGACTGAGTGTAAATACACATCTAAATCGTTCATAACACACAGTTCAGGAAGAGCCCAGATTGTACCCAAGAAACAGTCATTTTTCACAACTTCTCTATGCAAACTAGATCTGTGGATGATAATTGAAGTGAATTTAAGATCTCAATCAATCAATCAAAATCTACATACATATGAATAGGTTACATGAGCAAAATAAAAGGCTTCTGAAAGCTATTTTAACAAATATTGGGTCATTTTCATTCATTTCATTTCATTTATTCGGTTTGGTCATTTACAGATCATTCAATCAATCAAATCATTCGAAACATAAACACTATAGATGACCAGGTGCAGGCAGAAGCTAAAGCTTATTGTGCCTGCCCTTAACTTTAGAATCATAAATGCAACTCATTAATGACACCATCTGTTCATAAAATTAACATTAACACATTAGTGGACCATTGTCCACACCAGAAGCAAGCCTATTTAATTAATTTTCATTTTATTAAATATTTTTCCAATGTTAATCTCTTGTAAATTTTTTTAAACTGAAAAATAGACGTGGCTTGTTTTAACTCATTACAGCAACTATTCCACAATTTAACTCCTTTATTTGTTAAACAGTGTTCTCTTAATGTAGAATGTACTTGTGGTTGGTTAAATATACATAGTCCTCTGAGATTATATTTACTTTCTCGCTGGTTAAATAATAATTGAAAGCATTTAGGAGTTTTATTATGTTTGACTTGGTAAATAAACTTTACCGTGTACAAATCAACTCAAGTCATAAAACTTCAAAATTTTTGATTGATGAAACAGTAAATTACTTGGTGAATTGTAAGGTGCATAGTTAATTAATCTGATAACCTTCTTTTGTAATAGGAAAATTGGATTGGTTCTAGTTTTGTATGTATTTCCCCATATTTCAATACCATACGTTAAGTATGGTGTGACAAGTGAACTATAAAGTAAATGTAATGCATTTTTGTTCAAAATACATTGCAACTTTTACAAAATTGCAATCGTTTTTGATACTTTCTTCTGAACGTTAAAAATATGCGGTTTCCATGTCATTTTACAATCAATAATTACTCCAAGAAATTTTATATGATTTACTCTTTCTAATTCATTTTGATTAATAGTAATCCTGATCTCATTATTTATCTCTTTATTACTAAATACCATAAATTTCGTTTTATTTAAATTTAGTGACAATTTATTCAAATCAAACCAATTCTTTAGTTTATATAATTCTTTCTCTACCACCAACACAAGCTCTGTAGGATTTGGGCCAGAACAATAAATTGTTGTATCACCTGCGAAAAGAATAAAATTTAAAACATCCGACACTTTACAAATATCGTTTATATATAACAAAAATAACTTGGGGCCTAAAACAGAGCCTTGCGGAACGCCACAATTAATTCTCTGAAAGCAGGACGCAACTCCATTTAAATTCATATTATATTGATTCATAACATATTGAAAACGGTTTGTTAAATAATTTTCTAACCAAGAATATGCATTTCCCCTAAATCCATATTTTTCCAATTTATATAATAATAATATTCTATGATCGATGGTATCAAAAGCTTTCTGTAAATCCAAAAAAAATTAATTTTTTATCTACTGATTGTGATATATTTTCTACCATTTTCTGAAAACTGGGCTATTTGTGTGCCCATGACCCATGACTTAAAGCTCTATTTAGTATAATGCAATAATAATAATGATAATAATATAATATTCTACTACTAATAACAATAACAAATAAAACACTTTTATATTAATATTTCAGCATATTTCAGCGAGTGACATCAAGTCTTTTTGATCACGTGGTTCAAACAGAAGTATATTTTATTATTAGTGCTGTCAAATCTAACGTAAAAGTTTGTAAATGTAATATACTGTATATATACCTACATACATACACATACATACATACTTATCTCACATACACAACTTACTCAATTATCATTTTATTCCAGACTTACTGTATGGGGTTAAAAGGATGTTTAGAATTATGTTGAAGGTTAATAATGCTTAATATATTACATAAATATACTTTATAGACAGTAACAGTCAGTAACAAACAGTGTTGTAGTTTTTAACTACAACTTTTAGTTTATAGTTTTTAGCTTTTAGTCTATTAAAAATACCTTTTCAATAATTGAGATAAAACTAAAATAAAATTATATAAATATAAAACTTAAACTAAAAAAAAAGAAAATTAGAAAACTGAAATAAAGACATAATAAATAAAACCTAAACTACAATTAAAATGAATCAACCATTTCAAACCCCATAATCTGAATATTGAGAGGCACAGACCGCCGCCATCTGGTGGCCACTGTCCATGCAGCTTGTGGATCGGATTTCTTGAAAGTGCACAAAACAATAATTTCCATTTTCATGAAAATCATGATCCAATTATGGTTTAGCATGGACTGAAATAACAACAGCTAAACTAAAACTCATACCATAAGTCTTACTATCGCAGTAAATGTGAAACCGTTGACTCTTAAAATGACTGTTCTTTATTTCAACGAGCCATATGGTACCGAGGCTGCCTATGAGAGCTGGCCTTTTATTAATGTGACTGTGATTCATCGGCATTGTGGGCCACTGAGGGTAGAACAGAGGGTTTGTGGGTAATGAGGCTGATTGAACAGCACAGTGTGGGGGAGCAGGGGAGTACAGGACAGCTGAGTGACATTAGTAGGCCAGTGTGTCATACTAGCATACGTCACGTACAGTAGCAAAGATGGACCTTTAACTGAAATTGAATGTCAAACTGAATTCGAATGGCTTCAAACTTCATGGTGGTACCAGACAGTGCCAGACATAGACATGCCTTGTCATGTTTCCTCAGGCCAAATATCGCTGTTCATCTTGTTAAAAAACACTTGTCAAAAATAGCAATCCATCTGTTTAGTGAGTCATAATAACACTAAACTAACACAAAAATTCTGGACCTGTGTGCCAACCATCAGACAGCAAATGTTGCTATATTTTATATAGCTATAGTTTATAACAATATAAGAAGTAAAGTGTGAACCAAACTGTCGTCTACTTCAGCAAGAATCTGGGTGATCGTTTAGGGACAATGACACTGAGAAAATGTCTAATGAAAAGACACAATCAGGAGCTAAAATAGAAAAAAAATATTATTTTAGCCAGACCTATATTATGACTTTATGTAGCCCCTCCCCTATTCAGCACTGCTCTCCTTGTGTTCTGTCTTCCGGTTTGTATTTCCACAGCATGAAGGTAAGATCTTACGGATTTATGAATGAACCGCTCGTTTTAAAAGACGTTTGTTTTGACATCCGCTTCAAACATTACAATGCTCATGATCACTTTCCTTAAAGGAACACTCCGACTTTTTGGGACTTTAGCCTATTCACCTTATCCACCTTAAACAAAGTCACATGAGACAGACATATTTTAACCGTATAAATACTGGGAACTATATTCTCTGAAGGCGAAGCACTGCTACTTGGGTGGAGTGATAACCGCAGCACCTGAGACGCGCTCTCTGCTCCTCACCACGGCGCGTCTCAGGTGCTGCGGTTTTCACTCCGCCCAAGTAGGAGTGTTCCTTTAAAGCTGCAGTAGGGAGTTTTGAGAAAACGTTGACTTAGCCTGAAAATTTGAACAAGCACAACTTACAGGTCCCACCCCCTTGCTCTCTGCTGCGCTACAGCCCTCCCTCCACAGCTCGTCCTTCACAGCGGAGCCCGTCGTGAACGCGCAGGCTAGTAAACAGGGCCACCGATGATGACGGATAAAAAGTTATACGGCACATTCACTAATAGGGACTAAACGTCAATAATATGCTTTACATTGACTATGGCCTGCCCATACTTTGACTACAAACTTGGTCCTCAAATCATTATGTATTTTGCAATAGCCTACATGTAACTTTATAACGTTGCACTCTTTCTATAAGTTATAAATAGCTAGTAAGATAACGTTAATATAACGGTAACTAACGTTACAGTATGTAATTATTCTAGCGATATATAATGCTAGATAAGGTGTGCTAGTACATTATTTCAGCAACATGACAAGCCAGTGAATTAGCAGGTTTCAATTGTTGCTTAGCAGAGTGTGTGACATTTTATCTACAAGTCAATGGGCTCTGTGTAATTCTTTCTTTTTCGCTTGTTTATCGTCATCAGTCTTTTTCCTTTTACCTCTTTGTTTTATGAGCAGATGTCACTCGAGAATTGGCAGTTTAGGTTGTTTCTCCGTCATAAGCACAGCTGCAGCACGCCGGCAATCTTGAGTTTGAACGACGGCTCGCGCTGTGCAAGAGAGGGGTGTGATCAGCGCGTACACGAGCGTGACTGACACTGCTAAGACACTCCTCTCGGCTCTTATTGGTTGTTTCTGACCGGGAGCGTGTATTTCTTGCAAATGGCAATAGGACCACTGGGAGGAGCCAGAGGAGCTTGATTTTTACACAGATTATCTGTCTCATATTCTACTGTCAGGACATAATGACAGTTTTAGCAAATACATTTTTTCAAAAGTTACCTACAGCAGCTTTAACTCTACAATAAGTAAATCCACTTCACCAGCTATAATTAGAAGATTATATTTATATAATATAGAAATATACAGATCTACCGCATACATGGAAGTCAAAGACAATATTCGAATTCTTCACTACAGTAAAAATCTACACTTTTACATCGAAACATAAGGAAAATATAAGAACGTGTATAATTAGACAATATTCAAGAATGTTAGCATCCAAACGACATTGGACCCCTTTGACTGTCATTATACGGACAATTAAAACACAGAGTCATTCCTCAAAATATTTTCTTTCACTGAAGAAAGAAACTTTAACATAAGGGTGAGGAAATGATGACTGAATTTTAAATTTTGGGTAATTTGTCCCTTTTAAATCTGGTCATGTACATCACCCGGTCAATGAAGGCTCTAATGTATGCGTGTTGAAACTCCAGGATGAGCCACTCTGGGGAACGACATACGAAATAACTCTAGTAATTAACTTCAGACTCAGTTAACTGTCAGAGCATCCCCGGCGGAGAACACAACTTCACACAGGGGGAAAGAGAGACCCCGTCTCACACACACACACACACACACACACACACACACACACACACACACACACACACATCCTATGAATGGCTCTGTGGCGTGGTCAGGCGAGGTGTTTCCATGGTGATGCTGCGTGTTGCATGTGTGTGTTGCAGGAGTATGTCACACGACGACCGCTTCATCAGTATGCTACAGAAGCAGCGGAAAGAGCACACAGGCATTTCTCACACCGACAGAATGAGCCCACGCGCACACGTACACACGTACACTGATTCCACTGACACAGATTCCCAGGCATAAAGGAGAAAACAGAGGAGAAACTGCATCTATGAATAGCAGCACACTATTACGGACCGAAGTCCACTTAGCTTTGATGTTACTAAATCCAATCATCAATGCCGACCATCAGATACCGCAGAGCCACAGAGAGAAAGATTGTGTGTGAGAAAGAGAGAGAGACTCCACTCCACACGCAAGATCAATGGCTTTAATGGGGGGCCTGTTGCACCACAGGACACACTTCCATCACAGCTGTGGGCTTGCCGGGGTGCGTGACTCCTAATAAACCCCCATCCTTTACAGTATTTGATGAAGTGAGTGAGCAAACGTGCATTAGAAAGTTTCGTCTTCCCTTTCAGAGAGTGATGAGACGCTCATCCATCTGTCTGGGTTTATGTGTGTGTGTGTGTATCTTACAGTGATGTGTAACCAGTGTGAACAAATAATGAGCCTGCTGTCGGCCAAAAGCAACAACAGCACATCTCCAGTTACTGAGTGACTGTCTTAAAAATAAAGGTTCCAAAAGCTGGCTTTTGCAGCAATGCCATTTGGGTTTGAAAGAACCTTTCAGTGAATGATTCTTAAAAGAACCATTTTATTCTTAGTGTAAAGAACATTTCAATAATCTGAAGCAGGGTTTTCCAAAAAGGAGTTTGTGAAAGAACTGCAGGGGGATCGTGAATTGATGAAAAACTATTAATAAACTATTGAATGTAAAATTAAAATAAATAAATGGGGCTGCAAGATAATCACAATATACGTAGCTTAGTGCAATTATCAAATCAAAGGCTGCATTTTAATTAAATAACTATATAGTCTTATTAAATAACTCTCTAAGTCACATTTCATTATTATAATTATCTAATAATTATTAGTACAATTGTAATTTACAACAGTAATATGTTTGTATTTATTTAGTTAAAATACTACTATTGCTACCACTAACAGTAATAATAATATTATTATTATTATGATGATGATTATCAACATGCAAATGTGTCATTAAAATATTTCAATATTAACCAGTAGTCTATAGTCTATTTTAGGGGGTAAATATTTGACTTCTAAGTTCTAACTGGGGTTTGGCTGACAAAAAAGTTTGGGAACTTTTCCCACTTTAAAGAACCTTTTGATCAATTGAAAGTTCCTACACTCTTAAAAATGAAGGTGGAGAAAACAATGAACCAACAAACATTTCAGTGAATAGTTCTTAAAATAACCTTTTTTTTTATTTTTATCTTAATGTGAAGAACATTTTAATGATCGAAAGAACATTTTTCCACTATAAAGAACCTTTTGTGGAATGGAAAAATTCCATTGAAGTTAAAGGTTCTTCATGGAACTATCAATAACAATAAAGAACTTTTATCTTGAAGAGTAACCAAAAAAAAAAAGAAACTCCAACTAAGCCGACCATTTCTGATCTGTATCCTCAGCACATAATTTCAAGGAAATATCAATCGAAGAAGTCACTGTGTGGGCAGATATGCACTTCCTTCGAACTGTCTCACACACAATTCAATACAATTCACTGTGAATCCCATTCATTCTGCACCTCTACAGCAACAGACGTCATTCACACAAAGAGAGCATCACTCGCACATACGCCCACCGTCTCTCTGACGTTCTGTGATAGAAAAGACTCGCTATTTATGATATTGACTCACAATAGGTTCACAGAAACCAAATGAAATGTAACATGTAATGTAAATGTAACATGCTAAAGCCAAACTTTTAATGCCTAAGATGAGATACCTGCCACAGGTGAGCTGGACGTCGGCATGAAGCCCACCAGCATCACGGTCGCGAGCAGAAGCGCACAACATCCGAGCAGACGCCGGGAGCTCCTCAGAACCATCCTTGAACTGGAGCTCTCCATTTTTGCTTGTTTCTTATTCAAGAAAGGCCATCTGACCCTGATAAAATGTCCCCCGGATAGCCACAGGTCTTCCCGCTTGGTATCCTTCCTCTATACATTGCTGTGAGAAGGGAAAACACATAATCTGTTAGAGAGTAAAGCTGAATCTCACATTAGTTCAGAGCTCATAATAAGATGAATTGGAAGCATCATCATCATCCTCCCCACATCAATCAATCAGTTTTTAGTTTCCATTCTTGGCAAATAGTATCAGTCTGCTATACTGTATATATAATATCTTGTTGTTTATTGTATATTTTGAAGATGTGTCTTCTGAGAAAAAGAACTTTCAGAAGAGATCTGAAATGTGTCCAGTTGGTCAAGATGCCAAAGTCTGCAATCAGTTGATAATGAACTATTTCTGTTTTCAAATAGTGAGTACATATGTGTACATCTAATTTTTTCACAATTATATTGTATTAGCATCAAATGTTTCATCTTTTTAAATCTTAGTAAAATATCTAAACATATTGGAAAAATGTCATTAAAAGCAAAATATCTATCTATCATGCATCATCCGTATTATAATTTTCATTTACTTCAATGCCATGCAAACCTATAATGCCATTAAGTGAATATACACCGGCATATATACGGTGCCGCGCGCACCGATGATCTGTAACCTACATTCCCACAGTATATTCAGAATATTCCCACAGAATATACTGTGGGAATGTAGGTTACAGATCATCGGTGCGCGCGGCCCGATGCTCCCGTGAGGTTAATATCACGCGCATCATGTCAGACAGGTATGGAGATAACGGGCATGATCTGAAGCAGATAAAAAGCGGTACAGATAGAAAAGGGCGGGTGTGGGAACAGACGAAGCGCATGCACAGGGTCAAAGATGGAAAAACGGCATCTTCAGACGCTGGGATCTCCCCAACCCCTATATATCATATGTTACATACATATTTTTGGTATTTTTCAATGGGATGTTGACATGCAAAGATACAGAGGGTGAATGGTGCCGTATATCGTAGACGTTTTCGTTACCTGTCATGTTGAAATGCACCTCGCGCGGATGCGGCTCACTCGCGCGCCCCTTTACACACACCCGATATCAAGATGACAGAACGGCCATAAATAGAGAATATCGATGCAGGGAATCAAATCAGATGAATCATATCATATATTTATGCTGACAGCTCCTCGTATAGACGGTATCCAGTTCGTTGCTCGTGCGTGGTTCATTTCCCGGTATCCGGTGTAGTGCAGAAGCGGTTATAAAGGTCTCGCTCTTCCCACGAACGGCCCATTACCCAAGATCCCATCGCTTCCACTCACGCTGGACAAATTGCACCGCTTAAATAAATACGCGAGCCGCTTCTAAAATATATTGTTGGCAGCCCATGTCCATTTCTTCGGCATAAAACACTCCACACAGGAGAATTACGCCTTATCGATATCTGCGGCGCTTGGCAAAGACCCGCCCCTTCTATTTATTCATACGAAACGTACAGAATGAACGAGTCTCTGTCATTGGCTGTCAGCAGGATCCCTTAGCAACCCTCACACGCTCATCTTATTTTAATTTTATAGTCTTGTTCATTTACACTAGGGCCTGGACGTATGTTTAAGAGAGTATTGTAATTATTTGTATTTGTAATAGTTCAGTTACTTTTAGAAAGGTAAATGTTTTGAATTAATTTCGTTTTAGTCATTTTCTAGGCGCAATCGGTAACAAAACCGATTTGTTTTCGGTTTCAGTTGAAACATTTTTTTTCTCGATGTCCCCGTCCGATACATTGTTTGAAAACAAATTAAAAAGTTAATATAATTTATTTCCCTTATGTAGATTAACCATAGTTTAACTAGCTTAGAGTAACTAATTATATATTTAACCATGCTATTTGTAGCTAAACCATGCTATACATTATATGATTACGACCATTTTATTATAGTAACAACATGGTAATTTGGTAAAGTAAGCTGTAATAAGGCTACGTAGCTTTTTCTTTGGCTCTCCTTGGGGTTTTTGAATCATTTGAGAACCAGCAAGGTCAAATTAATGTTAATTTCATTTAAAACCCCTGGTGCTACACACCAGTGGGCCTGCAAGATTGCGATTATCTGGAAAACCTTGTATTCAAATGAGTGACAAAATAGGAAAAACAGGGAGAATTTATTGAAGTATGGTTTGAAAAAAGTGCAAGTTTGTACCTCATGAGCTGATCCATATCATCCCACAAAGGTACCACATTCACTGAAGGCACACCAGACAAACCCATGGCTTGAAAAACCAATAGAACCAATAATAATACAAAATAAAGCAATACAAATTCCGCTAAAGTCACAGTATCTAAATGTGTTGATCTGAGGGTAGGACCCTATCATATGAGCAGTTATTTGAGCTAAATAAATCATAAGCACTTAAAAATCAAAGATGTAGCCACATAATTTTCTGGCAAAGACAGATCTATTTTGGTTAAAAAATATGGAATATATTTAAGATTTCTTCATATTAATATAACTATAATATTTCGATCAAAGCCATTGCATTTCATTCAGAGCAATTATTATAGGGTATCCTCAGTTTATTAATTGAGAAGAGCCTTGAGTTTGTAAAGGCCAATTCACGCTGCACAGACAGATGGTGACCAACACAGACAATCACCAGGGGCCAGTTGCATAAACTTAGCCACTATATTAAGACTGTGTCTTAAGAACTAGTTTGACCAACTAGCAGTTAACCAAGGGGTAATCAGTCTTATCTTCACAATTCAAATGATACCAATATACCTTTTTATGTAACTGACTTAAAAAAGTTATGACCAGTCTTAAAGAAAAAATGTAGATGACTAACTTTTAAGACTGGACACATATTACAGTATGCCACTTCTCAGGCGTTCCACGTCCAGACAAATGCAATTGAACAAGTCAAACACACTGATCTGACAAAACCCATCAGAGTGTCTGTAGCCTTTGGTCGAAGTCTGTCGGTGCAGTGTGAATTGGCTTTAAAATTCTGTCATTATTTACTCACCCTCAAGTTGTTCTAACCCTGCATGGCATTCTTTCTTCTGTTGAACACAAAAGAAGGTTTTGAGGAATGTGGGTTACCAAACAGTTACTGGTCTGGACCCCTCTGACTTCCATAGTATAGAAAAAAATCAATGGGGACAAGAAACTGTTAGTTACCCACATTCTTCAAAATATCTTCTTGAGGCTCAGTAAATGAGGACAGAATTTTCAGTTTTGCGTGACCTATGCCTTTAAGAGCACGTGAGTGTATCCAAATGGCAAGAAACTGAAGCAGTAACTCATGATTTGAATGTCTATCCTCAGGTGCGTAAACATGGAGTGTGTTTGTGTGTTTTGTCAGTCACTGGGAAGCTTTAGTTTCCACCTCATTGATAGACACAAAGTGTGGTCGTCTGCGCACCCTTCTCTTTGTGTTGTGTTTGGGGTTCCTTTGATACATATCTGTAAAAAAGGAAAGTCCTATAATACAATATAATATAATTTAATATAATATATTACATATAATATAATAAATATAATATAATTGAATAATAATATAATAAAATAAACACTCAAGGTCACTTTTAAATGAAATCATTTTGTGACATTTTTTTCCAGACCTGGAATATGAAGGTGTGTAGTACCTTGGAAACTGACATAGTAATGCCTATTGCCCTTAATGACAGTAACTTCTGCATTGCTGTCCTCCTGAAAAGCTTTCTCCAGCTCTCTGGATGTTACAGAGGTCACACGTTGCTTGTCATCCTGAAGAAAAACAGTACAGAAACAAAACCACAACCTGACCTTAAACATAAACTCCTCTCAGATGAGAGTATGGCCACTATGTTTGCAATCCAGTCTCACCGGTTGACCGTACTCTATCCAGTTTTCGTGATCTCCTTTGTAGTACCACATCCACTCTGTTGTCAGGATGTAGTGGACGGGTTTAGAGACGGAAGAGACTGTTGAAAGTCGGCGCACAGGGTCACAGTTCCTGGTCATGGACACAAAATCCACCGGTCTCGAGCCTGGACTGAGTCCAAGAGAAGGGATGAGTAAAGAGACTGGGAGAGCAGTCACAAGAAACAGTCCTTTTTTTTCCAATTAAAAAATAGTCCAAATGAATGTCTTAAAAAAAGAAAAATGGAAAGCAAACTCTTGCATGTGCATTTGTACTGACCTGTGTTCATTCTTTGGGTCGCAGTAAGCTTTCTCTATTTCCTCCATGTTTCTTAAATCCCTCCAGTCTTTTCCGTCATAAACCTCCCACTTATACGGAAGATTAAAGTGGACAAGGACACACTGATCTGAAGCAATAAAAAACCCCATTATATCTCAACTCTAAAGTAAATAGGTTAAAGGCAACAAGATTAACCAGAGGGAACCTAGACGACATTGACACCAACCCTGAAACTTGCATTTCCGTCTTATGAAGTGCAGACAGATTTCATTCTTCTCCATCTGAGCGACCGGTTTGACGCCTTGATCAGATATCAGTTCTGAAATGTATATGAATATGTATGTATATTATGAATTAATGAATATACACAGATGAGCCAAAACATTATGATCGCCTGCCTAATATTCTGTTGGTCCTTCGCATGCTGCCAAAACATCCCTCTGAGACCTGGACCGATGAAGGTGTCCTGTGGTATATCTGCCACCAAGACATTAGGAGAAAAGACCTTCAAGTCCTGTAAGTTGCGAGGCGGAGCTGCCGTGGATCTAACTTGTTGATCCAGCACATCCCAATCAGATTGAGATCTAGGGAATTTGGAGGCCAGGCCCTCAAACCCTTCATTATATAGGGTGCATTATCCTGCTGAAAGAGGCCACTCTTTCTCATGTAACTGAATGTCTCCTTACCATCTAATCTATCCAGACCTTAATATGTGGCCTTGTTAGGAGATGATCAACGATATTCGCTTCACCTGTGAGTGGTCATAATGTCTTGGCTCATCAGTGTATAATATGTGTGAATGAATATAAGTGCCCTTACCACTGCTTAGAGTTTGTGAGTTCAGGCGATAAACGTTCTGGTAGATGTAGGGCAGGTCATGGATGATGTCACCACCGAGACCCCGTTCCTCCAGCATCCTGCGGCTGTGCTCGTCGATGCTGTGCTGCCGTTTGCACTTGGGGCCGAACAGGCAGTCGTCTTGCACAAAGTGCTGACAAATATGCACCTTAGTGCAGCGCTCCATAAAGGTACAGGCCCCGAAAAGCCCAGTGCCTTTATTATAGTGAGCACACACCTGCATACATACAACACGAGATGGATTATTTAAATATCAGAGTTATATGCAAAAAAAATTATATTACAAAACCACACATGCATTCATTAATAATTAAATTAAACTAATTAAATGCCTTACACATACTGTCAAACTTCTAGATTAAACCAAAGCGTCACAGAGCTAAGCAAAACATTCTACTTTACCTGTTTACAGGACATTCTCCATTTTTTCCTTTTTTTTTTTTGTCTTTTTTTTTTTTGTCCAAACCAAAGTGGAAAAAACGCACTTAGGACACCTGGAGATCTTAGAACATCAATATCTCTCCATCAGCAACTCTTCATCCTGAACGCGGACCACAATTCTTCTCAATTCACCACTTGCCTGTTTTTTTTCTTTCTTTTTTTACACTAACATACTGACTGGAACACTGATGAAGTAGAGCTTCACTTGGATGACTTATGGTTGACTTTTTCTTGCTTTTTTTTTTTTTTTTTTGACCTTTTTGTGAAGATTTTTTTTTTTTTAGATTACTGGCTTTTTATTGATGGTACTGATCAGATTGCTCCTTATCCAGGACATAACACAGAAAAAACAAGTGTTCTGATAAACTAATGATATACTCAAATATTAAATGACTTCACACTGTGACATTGTATATTTGGGTGTAACCAGTCGCTGAATCAACTCAAACATGCCAGAACAAACGTCAGAGCGGTTACGTGAGCTCTTTTCTACTCTGAAAACGTCTCGTAACTGAGCGCACAGCGAAAGAAACGGAGAAGGGCGATTCAAACGGCAGGAGAGGTACCTGGAATGCAGAAATATCCCAATCATAGCATGAGTTTGGCTTCGGGGAGGAATTATCTCATGAGAATGGAGTCATTTAGGTAGCTTTTTAAGCCTTCCTGTTTGTATTTCCTCACCTCTGGCAGTAGGGCAGGATCATTCTGGAGCAGAAGCAGGAAGAGATCATCCTCGTTCAGTTCATGAAGCGTACACTCCCGCAGAAGGGGATAGTTATGTTGTGACTGGATATTATGGGAATATTTACACTCCTTCCTGACAAACACATCCACAAAAAGCATATAGTGATTTTTGGTCTCTACATAATTCCCAAACTTTGGTTACACTTTATTTTATGGTGTCCTTGTTACAATGTAATTATGCATTTAAGTACTGAGTACAATTAATTAACATGTACTTACTAGGCTGTATAATTATGGTAATTAAGCATAATTTACTGTAATTACTACAGTACATGTAACATATGTAACAAAGACACTGTAAAATAAAGAGATATTGCTTTTACATGACCAATATTTCTTACTATACTACCAATTTTTGAATGTCTATGATAACCGCTATGCATAACTGGTTTTTAATTGTTTATTTTTGCTTTTGACACAATAAAAACTAAATGATCATAATACTTGATACCACTCTGAAAACAATGCATTATGAATATTTTATTGTTATTATATTTATGTTGAGTAATTATCCAAGCAATACATTAAATTAATTAATATATGTTTGAATAGAGTTATTGGGTGCTATCATTAATATGAATGACGTGGTCATTCATATTATTATAATAAACTACGTAGACATTTTTTAATATAGATTATATATAAATAAAAATAATCGCCAATCTCTAAGCTGCATTATTTCATAATTGTGATCACTGTAACATATTCTGAAATGCAGAAAATAGCCATAATATATAAGACGTAAGTGTGTGCAAATTTGGTAGTGTATATGTTCAAGGATGTAAATAAACAAAAGCTATAATATTCATAAAATAATTCTGGATAGGCTACGTTAAATCGCATGTGTCATACAGAACTTAAAGGCGTTATGACCGCTAATAGCTGTTGTTATTTTTAGTATTGTATTAACGCACCTGTCCTTTTAAGGATGAAAGCACTTTATGCTCGGCATTTAGTAAATATAATAGGAAAATCTTACACTAGATATCCAGATGTTCTCCCAACCTTACCTTCCTTTCCCATATCTGCAGTTGCCATAAACAAAATACTTGCACAGGTGTAAATCCTGACATTCGTAACATTCATTCTTGGAGTATTTCTTGCAGAGTCTCAGAGATGTTTTCGCGACAACAATGTAGTCAGACTCTCCATCCTCTGTTCTAGGTCTGCTCTGGGTCACTGTGAAGCGGGCACATTTCTTAACGATGTACCAGAAATCTGCTTCGGTTACCTCAAAGCGCTGGAAGACCCTCTGGTGCAGCTGAGATATCTCCATAGAGCCTTTATTGCTGCATAATATGCTGGTCGCATGATGTATGATCCGAGAATAGCCAGACATGTCTGCGCTGAAGTGAGAGCAGTGCTGGGCTGCTGCGCGCCCGGAGTTCTATGATTTCTAATCTGCGTTTCTACAGAAATGAAAGCGGAAACTGTGAAAGCACGGTCTAAGATTCCAGCCAAGTACACAGTGCCAGCTATTTTCAAAATAAAAGTCTAAAAAAAAACTCCCCCTCAAGATCCACCAAAGATGGATGGATGGCTGGATGACTGGATGACATACAGACAGACAGATAGACAGACATATAGATAGACAGATAGAAAGACAGAAAAATGAATAGAATAGAATTTCCCTTTTACAGAAAAGACATGTCTGATGGTAGTGTACCTGTTCATTAGAAGCAAATGAACAAAAGCAATATACATGTCATAAATACTTATAATAGTCCTAGATACATTACAACTGCATGCCAAATATTTATAAGCCATACAGAACTTAAATTATGAACTGACAATTTCTGACAATTAAAGTAGAAAACAGTTCTAATATTTCACAATATTGCTATTTTTACTGTTTTTTAATTAAAGAAATGCAGCCATGGTGAGCAAAAAAAAACATCTTTTGAATGTCCGCATCCTAGAAAACACAAATGTTTATGCAAACATGTACAGACTTTATGCTAATATGAATAGAATAGAATAGAATAGAATAGAATAGAATAATGTGCCTCTTACAATAAAAGACATGACTGGTCTGACCATGTGACAAAGTGATATGCAGTTAGAAGTTAGTCTTCTCATCTTTCTGTTCAGTGCCTTGAGAGCTTCCTCTGGATGATCCGTCTCCCTGGGAAAGCCCCCCCTTCGGTTGATCTGGTAAGAGACAGTTGCTGGTCAAATAAACCAAATGTCACTCTGTGGCCCAAATACAGAAAGCTGAGAACCTCCACTGTCTTTTTAGGGTTTAATCCTGGTTACAAGATGACGATCTGTCTGTAGAGAAGCTCCTAGTCTGTAGACTGTTGTAGCCCACTGACTGTGTGATTTCTTAAAAGCAGTTGTAGTGTAATGAAATGGAGCTCACTGCTCCAGGTCTCGGGTCAGTGGGTGCTCAGGGCCCAGGAGGTGAATCCTTATGTCTGCAGCTCTCTGGAGTAGATCCAGCCCCTCTCTCCTCTCCACTCTACTGCAGCTACGCAACAACACTTTACCTGCCAGACCAGACACCATAAAACAGACAAAGCTTTTAATGAAGAATATGCCTCTGAAACCAAGGCCACTAAAGTGTGTGGTCACTGCTGTTGTTCAAGCAGCCATTTAGTCACTCACCAAGCTTCATAAGAACGACAGCAAGGTTGTGTTGCGCGGTGGGAAGTTGCAATGTCCGAGCCTCAGTCTCTGTCGTGCTTAAAGCATGGCGGTACAGTTCAACAATCTTCCTCTGTGTCCATCTAAAAGTG
The DNA here is from genome assembly GCF_029890125.1 of Rhinichthys klamathensis goyatoka. Taxonomy (NCBI): domain Eukaryota; kingdom Metazoa; phylum Chordata; class Actinopteri; order Cypriniformes; family Leuciscidae; genus Rhinichthys; species Rhinichthys klamathensis. The sequence continues at coordinate 958,431 of NW_026606878.1, forward strand.
CAAATCAAGCCTGTGACCTTGAGGTTTGATGAGGTTGAGGTAACTAGATAAGCATTGCACATAAGTCCATGTCTTACTCTGTATTGGTTTGAGCACTGGCCCAGAGATCTGCAAGCTGCTCCTCCACTTCTGCTACCAGAGGATGATCATGGCCACACCAGCGCCTCCTGCTGGCCAGTGCAGCTTGGAAGCATCTCTCGGCAGTCTTGGGCTTACAAAGACTCAACCTTGAAACGTGTGAAAATGCAATGAAATGTGCACAAAGTTATTTTTGTATGTTTTACATGCTTTGACTTTATCCCAGTGGGGGGCAAACTACATCCTACAGGCCGTATACGGCAAAAAAAGAAAAGTGGAATGTGCAATGTTGCATCGGATGTAGCATCATTTATAATTTAATATAAATTTTAAATATTTAATTGAATAATTCTTAAATTAAATTAAATATTTCTAAGTTAAAATGAATGAAATGAATTTGAATATTTCTAAATCAAATTAAATTAAATTCGGGGGGAAACTTTTCACACTTTTTTGTTGTCTTACTTGTGAATGGCCTTCAGTAGCATGGCTGTGCCTTCAGCACAAGGATGGACAGAAATGTATCTAGAAGAGCTGATCTCTTTGAAAAGCCCTGGCACTGCATATACCCGTCCATCCGCCAGCAATGCCAGACACAGATGACAAAGCAGCTGTCCTGTGAGAGCAGATTAGAACTGCAAAATACGTACGCTTGACAAAATATAACTCGCTTGTTATATGAATGCAGGAGGAAATATGAAATGCATGTTACCAACTATCAGTTTGACCTCTGCGCTGTCAAGACGGGCTACTGTAAGACACCTGGCAGTCTCAAGTCCCTTGTGGCAATACATCTCTGAGTCTTTCGGCAGATGCATACGGACGTAAAGCTCTGCCAGCATATGCTGCACTTTGAGCAGTAACCTCATACTGTCACAATCCTGCTCCATTCCCTGTGGAGGAAAACAGAATGAAACCTTGCATATTAGAGTATGATCCATTATTGTGTTCTTGTTTTTTGAATGCATACCATTTCTGACAATGATTAGCTAATCATATATTACAGAAAGTGTCTTGTTTTATTTTTACCTTCTGGAAAATTTGATCTGCTTTTAGTAGCAGCTCCTCAGCTTGCTGTATCTCACCCAAACAGAGCAGAACTTTACAGCAGAACAATGTTAATCGCCACACACTGCTGGGATCTGGAGGGTGAGCGTCTAAGAAAGACCAGGTGAAAGTAACGTATACCAAGAAGTGATCATTATTACAATCATTTATAGTTTACTTGTACACTTTACATTACTTACAAAAAACGACCAAAGCATCCTTTCAGGTGGCCGAGATGAATACTATACATGGTAAATATTTTAAATAATATAAAACCATAAATTCTGCTTTTCTGAGTCTACATATAAGAATGGTCCTTTCCAAGGGGATCTTTTAAAGGCAATTCCTTACAATTTATAATACAATTTAATACTTTACAGGTTTTCTTTAACAATTTGCATTACTATCATTTACAAAAAAAGTACTGTATTATTTCAGATAAGTGGCCGGGCTTACAAGAATAACATGATGCATGTTATTTACTAATAATGCCATATATTTCTGTCTATGTGGCAATGACAGAAGCTGATTTTTCCATTTTATTTGATAACGATAATAAAAAGTCGGTTTTACCATTAAGACGCTCCCAAGTCTGAGCCATCATATTCTGGAATGACGTCACAGAATCAAATCCTCTCTCCCTTAGTAGTGTCCAATAATGTACAACATCAATTGTCATCTGTGGGTATCGCTTCAGGTTGCTTGACAAAAACTCCATGGCACTATGAAAAAGATGGAGATATATATATATATCTCTCCAGTATGTTAAAGCATCAGTGTTGACTGAGATATGAACTATTTATTTCATAACGAACTAAAAAACACAATGCCTACTGCATTAGCAAAAGATTTTCCAATCAAAGAGAAATTGCAGTTATCGTACGCTGGATCGCTAAGGAAGTCATTCAACTCCTTGAATGAACCAGTTTGCTTGAGATGCCAAGGAATCTCTTCCACCTTTCTTGCCCAGCTACAAAGCTCTAAACTGGACTTCTGAAAAAACGTAGCAAGGATCAGATGATAGGAATTCTGACCCTCCATACCTTAAAGTGAAAGAGACAAGAGCACAACTGTGTGAACACAGTTCTGTTTTTACTGCATGGAAATTATATTACTCTTTAAAGTATTTGAACTCTATTTCAAAAATCCTAGTGAATTCAAGAATTCCTTTGTAGCAAGGAATGAAAATATAATAAAAAGAGAATAAGACAAATAACATAAACATCCTTACCATGCAACAACAGGCTCATTGCCTGGCTGAGGGACTGATGCATGATGGTCAGAAGACCATTGTATTTCTCCTTAACCCAAGGCCAAAAAGCAGAGCGCAATCGGGCCCATTCCAAACCCTCGACTCTTAGATTACCACAGTAACCTAGATCTTCCAACAAAGCCAGAACCTGAGCCTCAGTCAGGCCAGCACGAGACACATGAACGAGACAGAGTGTGTCCCACACCCAGCCTGAGAGATCTGTAGAGAGAGAGAGCGGAAGAGGAAATGCTTATTAGCTGTAACTAATGAAATATAAAAGTCAGGACAAGCATGATGATTTTATATAATAAAGTAAAAAGTACTTACCAAAAACATATAGTGATGCAGTGCTTGTCCGAGTCTCAGTGACTTCTGTTGGAGCAGTTCTGCTGAAATCTTTTACCCAGCGATGTATGACCTTCACCCAGAGCTCTGGAACCGAATCAGCTTCTACATACTCCTGCAACAGCTCCATCTCTTGCTCTTTCTCCCTCAGCAATGCACACGTCCGTAACTCTGTGCCAATGAGCGCTAAAAAAGCCGGCAGGTGGCACTGCTTCTTACGCACAATTCTTTGCAAAACACTGGTTGGCAGCTCCTTGTAAGGTAAAGCCAGATGTCTGAGTAAAATGCTCTGCTGAACACTAGGATCGGAGATATGGGGACAGCTGAGAATCTGGACATCAGTCCTGCTGGTGAGACTTTTGTAAGTGAGGTCAGTAAAGGTTGTTGTGATGATCATTTTGCAACAGTGAGGCAGAGGATCTGGCAGCCATTGTAGTGCCTTCACCTGGAAAACGAAACAAAAAAGGTGTTCATTTTATTGAAATTAAAAAGTTAAAGACAACCTGCTCATGCAAACCATGCAGAGGACTAAAAGATCACCTCTTGCGTTGAGAGTCCAAGTGTTTCTGTCAAAAGGTCAATACCATCTAGAAGAAGAATACAAGGCCCAAGATTGGCTGCTGCCGTAAATGCCTGGACAGCTCGATGGAGGTACTCAAACTCAATGATGTCTTCCCAATCTGGAAAATCACCTGCAGAAACAAATTAGATGCAAAATATATATAATATTTGGTCTTTATTTATGATGCTATAAAACATGTGTTCTCCACTCTGGCCCCCGAGATCCACTTTCCTGCAGTGTTTAGCTCCAACCGTGATCAAACTCGCATGCCTGTAATTTTCTGGTAATACTGAAGACCTTGATTAGCTTGTTCAGGTGTGTTTTATTACGGTTTACCTAATAAAACTTCGGAAGAGGAATGTCGAAGCTGGGAATGACACACCGGAGTTGCACGTTCCCGTACACAGGTCAGAAAACTAAGATGGCAAACCTTAATGTAATTGCTCTTTCAGCATATAAACACATAAAAAAGTGGTATTTTGTACAGATAAAACCAAACTATCATGTCCAAAAACAGAGGTTGGATGTGTGCACCACTGGGTTTATTGAGACAAAGACAAACGGAAGTGCTAATAAACAATAAATTACTACTGGTTCACAAGTTGATGCGCTAAGCCTCTGAGTTTTTCCATCACAACTCCGACCAGATGAAGTTCCCACTTCCGAGGACAAATGGAACGCAACAACTCTGCAGGAAAGTGGACCTCGAGGGCCAGAGTTCAGAATTTATATATTTGTGATATTTATAAAGAAAGGTCCAAGACTCATAACACACTTCTGCTGGAAAAAATGAGGAAATTTACCATAATGTGCTCTTCGAAGTTGGGCAGTACACTGTCTAAGCATAGACCTGACATCAGTGCTGGATGTGCTGGTTTCACAGAAGTGAGAAATGACTAGAAAATCAGGATTCTGTCGGCAGAAGGTTCGCAGCCACCTCGCTGCCAGAGTGGACTTCCCACAACCCCTTTCACCACATACCAGTAAGATAGACTTCACGGAGTCTTTCTGGTCAAAATCACTGAAAGTAAACAATAATTTGTCCTTTAATATAACACATGTTAATCAAACACAGTTTGCCTTCTGTATTTAGTTTTTATCTTCTTACCATGTGAAATGAGCACTTGGGTTTTTTGAGTGTGTCTCAGATTTTGTATTATGGATTATAGAATGCAGAAATGTGTTTATTGCATTCAGTATTTCTGTGGTGGGCACTGAGGGCACAAACCAGTCACACAATCCACGTGCATGGCTCTGTTGGTGATGCCAATCGAATGAATCCTGCCATCCTAAAACAAATCGATTCAAAAATCACAAATGTTTCTTATTTTAACCTTTATGTTCTGTTTTGGGGTCTGAGAAACCCCAAAGCCATTTAACAACTCAAAAAGTACCAGGCTGATACTTCAGAACTTTTCCCTAGGTTTTTATTAGGCCAGAGAAAGAATAAAAATTAAAATAATTATATACTATTACCAAAATATAATATATAAATAAAATATACATGCAGATATATAATCAATAAAATATAAATATAAAAAAATAACGTAATCAAATAAATCAGATCAAATAACAAAATAAAACAGGAATAAAATATAGGCTTAATTCAGAACTTGTTTAAAAGCCTTTTATTAGATAACAAAAAAACTGGTCAAGAATAATAGGCCTACCTAAAATGGGATGTTTTGGATCCTCATGAAACTTAGAAATGACTCCTTCCCAATCCACCCTTATCATCTCCTTAAGTTCATTGAGGTTTCTGAAGAATCTGTCACACAGTGGAAAGAAAAAGAAGGAAGCATATATCCAGTCAAACCAAAATTTATTCAGAGATCTTCAACATTTCTAACATTATCAGTTTATTCGCTATAGTTTACAAAATGGTAATTAACGAGTTCGTTTGCCCATAAAATCTTTAAGATATTAGGTTAAACTTATTTGGCTTGCTGTCCGCTGGAGAGGGGCTCGATGAAGCAGCTTCAACTCGAGCTCTGATATACCCCCCAGTGGCTAAATGTAGGACCTGTTAATTAAAGGGCAAGGTACCTAAGATGAAGGTGGAGTTTGGGGAGGTGGAGGGATACTGGAACAGCTGATACTAGGGAGAGGTAAGCGGCTGCTTATATACTCTGTTTGTTGATTGAAAGATTGGATGGGCTCGCTCCTCCCTAATTTACGTTTAGGAACTTCATTAAAATATGACAAGAGGAGAGTTATCAAATCATGGTTTTGGCCATTCTTCTGTAAGACTATCTCACAAATGAATTAGGTTGAATAGGTGTCAGCTGTTCAATTTAAGTACACAATTAGATAAATAGATAAATACCAATTTAGGTCAACCAATTACCAAGCAAGGCTTAATTTTGTTCAGTCTGTGGTGTAAAAAGGTTGCATTAGCAATTAAAGAAAAAACACTAAAAGCAAAACAGGTCAAAGTCAGGTCAAAGTGTCTGAATCATTTTTGGTCCCAAATTTTTATAGATTTTACTAGTCCACTGTATGAAGAATTTTTGAGTATTATATATGGCACAGTTTACTTTATTTTGCTTTCCTCATTTAAATGAACAATAGTGTCCTGCGCAAACTAGTAAAACAAATATATATCTGGTGTCTGAATAATTATTGGTTTGACTGCAGTGTATATATATATATATATATATATATATACGCACACACACACACACAAATGGAATTTAGTATTTAAAATAAATCTGTATTTATGTTTCAAGACATTGTGGTCTGTTCTCAAACCTGACAGGAAGACAAAGATTTATGATCCTTCTTTTTAGATCTCTCATTCTCTGTCTCTCGCTTTTGCTCTGATTGGATAGCATGTTCAAGAAGATGTGCATTTCATCACTGCTGTCATCCTCCACATCCTGTGGGGTACAGTCTTTAAAATAAAAGAAGCAGCTTCTGTGGTTGTCAATGAAGGCTGCCTTGGTGATCTCCAGCTCTGTCAGGCTACAGGTGCGATACCTGTCCTCCATGACCCAAGGGTAACCAGCCTTTGCAGCAACATGCAAGTTCCTTGCCACCTCAGACAAAGAACATGGGCCGACATCAGATTGAGAACCATTCTCTCCTGGCAGACATTGTCCATAGCTGTGTCCAAGAAGACAGATTAAAAAAGATGAGCGGTCGATGAGATCCAAACTGATTTTCAACTGCTGGTCGAAAAGATCTGGCTTATTTATCTGATGTTCATCATTGTCATTATTTTTATAATCCCTTTCTTGTTTGCTTCGCTGTAAGTCCACGGGTCTGAAACAGGCGCCTCTTGTCTGGCAAAGTGCATCTAGGTGGGGAAACACCTCTGCTTTCAGGTAAGACAACTCTTCTTGAAGATCACCTGGAAAATAGCACAGGTAAGGCTGAAGAGGAAACACCAGGCTGTCAGATGCTCCCATCATTTTTTCTTGGATATTTATTCCTTGCATTTTTAGTGTGTGACACTTTCAGAAAACTAAATATGTTACATTCAACAGAGAAAAAATGAAATGCACGAATATTAAAGGGTACATAAATAAAATATTTTAATGTTTTAATCTCTCCCTTACTAAAAAAAATCCAGTCAACAAAAACTAAGTAAAATAGAAAAAAGAAAAAAACTAAGTGTATCTTTTAAGTCAACTAATCCTATCGGGACTTTCTTGTGGTATATCATGTCAACAACTTGTTGCTAAGGTGACCGTAATATAATTGTAATCTGATTCTGAATCACCTAGTTCCGTTTCCCCCAACCCGCTCAAAGAAGTAAACAAAACCCACACCGTCCCCAGATCAGTCTATGACAAAATCCCCTTCGCTCGATGAATTGGCATCCCGTTGAGCCAATCAACGCGAGCCACGATCGGAACGTGTAAAATCGGACATGTAAGGCGGTTATTGGACGACAACGGCTGCGGACCGCTCTCTGATTGGTGCGGTGTTGTGCGTGGGGTGCTGTGATTGGCTCATGACGAATGAGCACAGCCCTAGAGCGGAGGAGTTTATAAAGCAGATTTCTCGCTCTCTGTCCACGCACTGCAAGAATTCATCGAGGCGTTCATGGTGCAGCAAATGCTCAAGGCGTTAATCTGCTATTGAGTCTCATTAATAAACAGTTTTTCTTTCTAAAACAATGGGGCGACTATGGATTATCGGTCTCCTCTGTACACTATTGGCTTTCGGTGAGTATGTTTTATTAAATGGCCTTGAAACGCACCGTTATCCAGTTTGCTGTCTTTGAACTTGACAAAGCTTCAGTGACTGTTTGCAGTAATGTTGCTGTCTTTGTGTGGTTCCATGTAAGCTTTAGCATTATATATTCAGTTTTTGAAAATCTTTTTTTTAACGCTTCCTAAATGGATGACTGATTCAGAACAGGAAATAAAACCTGGAGAGTGGATTTGAATTGCATGTGCTTCTGGAAGTTTCCTCAAGATTGAAATGGCCTTCATATATTCAGATGCCATTTAATAATGATACATTTATGATGCTTTATGGTGACAAATTGCATTGAAATGGTTGCTTTTACTAATGCGCGATTTAAAAAAACAACTAATAATGTAGTCGTGCAAGAGAAATGGAACCATGAAGTCTAATTGCACATTTAAAGAAGAATTGAATCGGCGATCTTGAACCATGTGAACTGTCACATCAAGGCCTTTAAGTGTCTAACTGAGATCTTCTGGATCAAGAAAGTGCATTTGCACACAAATCAAGAGTATTTTGCGCATTTCAGAGCCTTACCTGAGCAATTTTGATACAATTTTGCTTCACAGAGCACATTCATGTAAAATGAACAATCATCCTTGCTGGGCACAAAAGGGTTTTTACTGAGCAAATCTACTTCGGAATTGAGTTGAATTTTAGTGCTGTTATATCATTAAGTTAAGTAACACTGTTGAATCTGTATAGCCTTTAAGTGCTTTTTATCACCAATGGTGCATTTACATTATTTGTGGTTTTGTCATAATCTTTGTTTTGCATAATTGCAGCATCTGTGAAAGCTGATGATGACGTTGACATTGACGGCACAGTGGAAGAGGACCTTGGGAAGAGCAGAGACGGATCCCGCACAGATGACGAGGTTGTTCAGAGGTCTGTATGGACTTGAACTACACCTGACTGATATGAACCTCAATTTAAGATTGAGGAAAATGACTGCGACCCTTTATTTAGACACTCAGATCTTAAAGTAATCTTAGCTGCTTTTTTTAGCTTATTAAATACATTTGTTTATCTGCTCTGAGGTTACATTTGGATATATTCACTTTAAGCTCCTCACAAAGACCATAAATGCTCCCCAATGGAGGTTGAACATCTGGCTGATGCATTTGTGTCTTTCTCCACAATACCCAAGGGTAAATTGTAATAAGTCCCCAGAGAAACGAACATGTCACAAGCATCCTTTGCACTCTCCCATCTCTTCTCTAACAGGGAGGAAGAAGCCATTCAGCTAGATGGTTTGAACGCCTCACAGATAAAGGAAATACGCGATAAAGCAGAAAAGCATGTATTCCAGGCGGAAGTGAACCGGATGATGAAACTGATCATCAATTCTCTGTATAAGAACAAGGAGGTGAGTATTGGAGGTGGAAGATGTTAAAGGTAGTTTTAGTCTTTATGCTGTTCCTCATGGTTTTGCAAATCACACAAGATTAACGCTTAATAATATTTTTTTCACCCTAAAGATCTTCCTTCGAGAACTCATCTCTAATGCTTCCGATGCCTTGGATAAGATCCGGTTGTTGTCCCTGACCAACGATGATGCCCTTGCTGGAAATGAAGAACTTACTATTAAAATCAAGGTGTGTTAAAAATTAGTCCTGAGACTCGCCTACTGTTCTTCAAATTTCCAGTGGAGAGAGACAACAACTCACATTTGCATTGCAAAAGGAATTCAACCATGTGTGAAGCAAATTGAGGAGCATTTCCTTCCTGTAATTTTCATATCTTAATTTTGATACTCAACACCTTGTTTAACTACGCAAATGATTACATTTTTATTTATTCGTTCATTTAGTAAAGTCCAGTATCTCTTAAATAGATTTGAATACATTATGGTTTAAGTTCTCTTTGGAAATTATATTACTCTGCAAACACTTTAGAAGAGTAAGTCAACTGTATCTGTTTTAATCTAAAGCAAATTTTTAAAGACCTTTTATATAGGTTATAGGTTTATATAGGTTTTTTAATTGCTCTATGGTTTAACTTGTTACTTGCCATGAAAATAGACAATGAAGCTGGCATGGCGTTAAAGCACTCCAACCAACTAGTTCATTTTGTCAATATTTTGACTTGCTTTTATCTAGGTTATTCAATACTTAGTCCTGTGTCTTGTTTTTTCTCATCAGTCCGACAAGGAAAAGAACATGCTTCACATCACTGACACTGGCATCGGCATGACCAAAGAAGAACTTGTGAAGAACCTTGGTACCATCGCCAAGTCCGGAACCAGCGAGTTCCTCAACAAGATGACCGAGATACAGGATGACAATCAGTCCACCTCTGAGCTGATTGGTCAGTTTGGTGTGGGCTTCTACTCTGCCTTCCTTGTGGCTGATAGGGTCATTGTCACCACCAAGCACAACAACGGCACCCAACACATCTGGGAATCTGATTCCAACGAGTTCTCTGTCATCGAAGACCCTCGTGGTGACACTCTGGGCAGAGGCACCACCATTACGTAAGCAGCTGAACTTGAAATGTTTCAAATGTGTAGATTGTGACGCGTTGTAACTAAAGTCTCGTTTCATCAGGTTGGTGATGAAAGAGGAAGCTTCTGACTACCTTGAGCTGGAGACTATTAAGAACCTGGTGAGGAAGTACTCCCAGTTCATCAACTTCCCCATCTATGTATGGAGCAGCAAGGTCAGTGTCTCCACCAAAGACTCGCTAGTTTGAAGTTTACCATTTGCTTAACTAGCTTTAGGACTCATCGATTTGTCGTTTCTCAGACCGAGACTGTGGAGGAGCCCATTGAGGATGAGGCTGAGGCAGATAAGGAAGAGACCACTGAAGATGAAGCTGAGGTTGAGGAAGAGGATGAAGACAAGGACAAACCAAAGACTAAAAAGGTAACGTATATGCAAATAAACCCTAGCAGCAACTCTTTTATATACATTTCTCAATGATTCCTCACTTCCTTCAGGTGGAGAAGACCGTGTGGGACTGGGAACTGATGAATGACATCAAACCCATCTGGCAGAGGCCTGCAAAAGAAGTAGAGGAGGATGAATACAAAGCCTTCTACAAGACCTTCTCCAGGGTGAGAGAACGTGTGCTTTGCGCACAAATAATCAACTTTTATGGTCACCTGTGGCCTCTTGGATTAATTAAAGTGGAATTCTGATTTCATTCAGGACACAGATGAGCCCATGTCACACATTCACTTCACCGCTGAAGGCGAGGTTACCTTCAAGTCCATCCTCTTCATCCCTGCATCTGCACCCAGAGGTCTTTTCGACGAATATGGGACCAAGAAGAATGACTTCATCAAGGTGATTTTGATAACCTTTATTTGGGAAAATAACACATTCTCTTATGTTGTAGTGGAGTTAACCGTACCCAATTTGGTTCTTTCCTCTCAGTTATTTGTGCGTAGAGTCTTCATCACTGATGACTTCCATGACATGATGCCCAAGTACCTCAACTTCATCAGAGGCGTTGTAAGTGCTGTTGGCTGTCTATTAAGTGTTGCCATTACGATATTCAGAATGCACTGAAATTTGTGATAAACCTTTACAATCCTAGTTCTGCACGTACAGAAATATCTTGTTTGCATTTCTCTAGAAGCGATAATACTTCTGCATTTTGGCTCATTAGTGAAGAGCCTTCCATTGAGCAGATTGCATGTGTGCAGTAACGCAACATCTAATGTAATATATTGGAGGGTATAAATGTGCTTTTATTTAGCAAAATCGATTTGTTTTCGGCATTTAATTCGAATTTATTTAGTACTTTTACCCAGGAATAATCAAGTGTTTAAACTATATTATAAAAAAAACTAGCTGCCTATGAATTAGTAGCTTTTTCATATAGAATTTGTGAATATGCAATTATTTAAAAAATATTTGAAACATTTGATATTGTAATGTCATACCAAGGCAGGAAGGTAGATGGTGTAATCACTTAAAATAAAATATACATTTTTATAAGTCTCAGCCAATAATTATAATGTTTGGAGACTCAATGTTTGATCTCATTTCTCAGGTGGACTCTGATGATCTGCCTCTGAATGTGTCCAGAGAGACTCTTCAGCAACACAAACTGCTCAAGGTGAGTTATCGTGTCACTCAAAGTAACATTGACTTTTGTTAAATTAAATGATGAGATTATATATGTTGCACAGGCAAATTTCAATTGTTTTCAAAACTCATGTTCGTTCCTTAGGTCATCCGTAAGAAGCTGGTCCGCAAGACCCTGGATATGATCAAGAAGATCGCCGAGGAGGAGTACAATGACAAGTTCTGGAAGGAGTTCGGCACCAACATCAAACTGGGAGTTATTGAGGATCACTCCAACAGAACCCGCCTGGCCAAGCTGCTCCGCTTCCAGACCTCCCACAGCGAGACCGTACAGTCTAGTCTGGAGCAGTATGTGGAGAGGATGAAGGAGAAGCAAGACAAGATCTTCTTCATGGCTGGAACCAGCAGAAAGGAGGTGCTTAAATGTTTTTACTTTTAACTGTGCGTATTACTAAGGTACTCCATTTCTCAATTTCCATAGTAACGTGTAATATTTAATCTGGTTTTAGGCTGAGTCTTCTCCATTTGTGGAGAGGCTTCTTAAGAAAGGATATGAGGTCGTCTACCTGACTGAGCCAGTGGACGAGTACTGCATCCAGGCCCTGCCTGAGTTTGACGGCAAACGCTTCCAGAATGTGGCGAAGGAGGGTGTGAAGTTTGACGAGAGTGATTCGGCCAAGGAGAAGAGGGAAGCTTTGGAGAAAGAGTTTGAACCCCTGACCACCTGGATGAAAGACAAGGCCCTGAAGGACAACGTATGATGATTTCCTTTGTTTCATTGTATTGCATATTAAAAGCTGTCTGACTTGTAGAAGTGGCAAACATGTTTGTCCTTGTTTCGTGTTTCAGATCGAGAAGGCCATTTTGTCCCAGAGGCTGACCAACTCTCCATGCGCTCTGGTTGCCAGTCAGTACGGATGGTCTGGCAACATGGAACGGATCATGAAAGCCCAGGCTTACCAGACAGGAAAAGACATTTCCACAAAGTATGTCCCCTGAAAAAGTCTTAAAAGCATGATCACAGTGGCAATCACCTTAGCAACTGCATAGCAATGATCTGGCAGCCATTAACCACATCTTAAGATGCAGTCACATAAGTATAATTTGTTAACTTATTGCTGACAAAAAGACAATTGTCTACTGTTAGTAGTGTAGTGATGTGTATGAAGCACAGCTCAAACCAAGCTACTTTTTGTCAATCACCGAATGACTGACTTCCGCTACGGAAAATCCGTGTGGAAATCTTTCGTCCTCATGCACGATTCCTATGGCAATTGCTGAATTTTGCCCACGAAAATTGGCAAAACATCTGTAAATGTGACCGAACCTGTAGAGCTGTAGACTTCTTGGCTTGCCATGTGAAAATGGAAAAATAGCTAATATTCTGCAAATTTTAATTTATCTGGTCATAAAGTAAATCGGTTTTTTTCCTCATTCTAGTTATTACGCAAGTCAAAAGAAGACATTAGAAATCAACCCCAAACATCCTCTCATCAAGGAGATGTTGAGGAGAGTCCATGTAAGTTAAACATCACTCTGATTCAATTCACTTTTATTAAATATTCCACTTAAAAGCTGCAAATTGAGTTCAAATAGTCTGACTTATTGTGCTTTGTCTTATAGGAAGACTCCGAGGATCAGACAGCTGCGGATTTAGCCGTAGTGCTCTTTGAGACTGCCACACTGCGATCCGGCTACCAGCTCTCAGACACCAAAGCTTATGGAGAAAGAATAGAGCGCATGCTGCGGCTCAGCATGAATGTAGACCTCGACACACAGGTACACGCACAATCGAGCACCGGTACACGAAATGGAGATGTTCAAATGAAGTTTGGCTCAATATCCTGTTACCGTGTTCACAGGTTGAGGAGGAGCCAGAGGAAGAACCAGAAGAACAGACCGAGGAAGCAGATGCTGAGGATGAAGAGGAGGTCCAGGCAGATGAGGAGGAAGAAGATTCGGTGAGTGAACTCACTTAATACATCCTCATGTTCCAAAATTGTATCTTTCATGAAATGCAAATGGAGAATTTATTAGTGTTACACTTTATTTTGGTAGTCTACTTTAGATGTTACTTTAGACCACTTTAGATGTAACTTTGCAACTACATTTCAACTAATTCGGAGTATTTGTAGACTAGGTTTGGTTTAGGGTTAGTAGAATAAGTTGACGTGTACTAGCAAAGTTACTTAGTAGAATGTCTGTTGATGATAATCTAAATGGTGTTGGTAGTTTAGCAGTCAGTCTACTAAAGGCCTGGGTATCCGTCATTATCCACATTCGGCTCCGTCTCGCGCACAGTGGTGTCTGCTCAGCTTTCAAAGTATATTCAACTGTGGATGGGTGCGTTCGAATGCGCAGTACAATTGCATTTTTATACTCTACCATGCAAGTTTAGAACAGACCAGAACAAAACGTGTGCAATCCAAAACGCATGCATGGACTATCGATATGAAGCGTAACATTTAAATGGTTTGAAACTACATGAGGGTGGATAAATGGAACTCATTTGAGAATGTGTTCCTTGTGTCTTCATTTGTCTTAACACCCGTACTTCTGTGTTTCAGGATACCAAAGACCGAGATGAGCTGTAAAGTGTAAATCTAAGAGGGACGGGGTGTCGGACTGTGATGCAGAGTGAAGATGCCGATCTCAGCTGATTGTCTTTTCTCTGTGTGGGTGGGTTGGGGGATAGGAACTGTTTTTTTTTTAAAGGCGTTGCGTTTGTGATCTTTTTTTTTTACGTTCCTCCATGATTGTAAATTTGTTAATATTTAACTGACCCAGTTGTGGAGTGCTGACTCCTGTCCACAGAACTATTAAATGTTTCCGTAAAAGGACCTTGTGTGGAATTCGTCTTTTACCTCATCGTTGCCTTGTTTTACCCATTTTAACAGTCTCCCTTCAAAAATAACAGGATTGTGTTTTGTGTTTTTTTTAAGTTTTATTTTCGTAAGATTTAGTTACTGGAACTATTGTCTGACATAAAATTACCAACTCCAATCTCTTGTCTCAGTGAAGTGACCAGTTTAAATTCAGAGATTGTTCAGTCTTATGGTCGTACCAGGGTGAATGTTCCTGTGGGGTCTGGGATAAACCATTTCTCCCAGAGGTCCAGATGAGCGCAGGGGTAGTCCCAGGGCTTGAAGTGGCCATTCCAGTGCAGTAAGTGTGCCTCTTTGAGGAAGGACCTGGGATAACGGGCATCAGGACTCCAGCCTTCATAGAACACAAGAACAGTGTTTAATTTACTTTACTGCAAATATACTTTCACAATTCTTCACATTTTCTTTTAAGACATTGTGATGTTCAAGCTGACCCTCTTCCTGTGTTATTTTAGTATCACTGAGATACTATTATAGTTTTTGGATTTTAGTTCATCTAAGTAATTATCTATTTTTTTTATTGTACATCAATTAAACTACACTATTATGGGAAATGTTGCCTTTACAACTAGCTGAAATAAAATCAGTTGAAGTTTGTTTAATTTCAGAAACATTTAGTCAGAAAATTTTAGTTTAACTGTTAGGACTCAGACAGCCTGAGACGTTTGGTTTTATAGGATGTATTAAGTATAAAATGTATTATGCTAATAAGATAGTGGGTTTATTTTTGTCGACAAATTCAGCATTTCCTTCTGTCCACTACCGTTAAAATTTTTTTTTTTTGAATAAGTTTTAAAATGTAATTTACTGCTGGCAAAGCTGAACATTTTCAGCATCATTACTCAAGCCTTCAGTGTCATGTGATCCTCCAGAAATCATACTAATATGCTGATTTGCTGCTCAAGAAACATTTATTCTCAACAGTTTTGTGAGGATTCTTTGATAAACAGTTCAAAATAACAGCATTTCTTTGAAATTGGGATCTTTTGTAACATCACAAATGTCTCCACTGCAACTTTTGATCAATTTGATGTGTCCTTGCTGAATGTTCCTTATTTTTTTGGAAAGAAATTAACTGTGAATGGTAGTGTATTTTTATAATATATATAATAACTGCCTGGTAAATTGTGTGCGCACTTAAATTACTACCGTGCATATATATAAAAAGTGAAGTACTTTTCAGATTTAATCAACATGTATGGTTTCATTTGAATTGCAGCATTATGGATAACTAATAGGGAGTGATTGTTTTCCAAATTGAAATGCATAAATTGATTGTAGAAAGAGTGAAGAGATCTAAAATAAGTCATTCAGTGAGATGTGGCAGAAAAAAGTCAGTTACCCAGGTGTCTGACATGCCACAGTGGATCAATGGTTGTGTATTTATCATGAAAGACGATCAGCATTGGAGGGGTGGCTACACCCCCTGCCACAGCACTGCTGTACAGGTTCTCCCTAAATTGAATGGGGGGAAAAAACATTTGTTTTTACTGAACTAATTTGATCTCTTAAAAATCATTCATCACAACTCATATCACCTGACATTCTTAGCCATCCATTTCTCAAGCTGTTTAGTTATCTTTTGCTTTTTCCATTCACCGACGTCTGCCACAAAAACACCAGGATTAAAGGAGCAGTCGCTAGGGTTGATGCCCAACTCTCTGACTTCCTCTTTGCGGTAGTCCAGAAAGCCCATATAGGTTGTCTGTGAGAGGGAGTTTATTCATGAAATGAAAGAGACAAATCAACCCTTGTAACTATAGCGATTAACTTAAAGAGGACCAATTTCTTTTACATTTTCAACTTCCTTTAGTCTGAAATGTTGCTGTTTGAGCATGAAAAACAGAGTTGCAAAGTTAAGAAGGACAAAGTCACTCCAAAGGGAGTTCTTCTCTATATCAATGCGCACTGTTTCTGAACATGAAAACCGATTCTGGTAGACACCAAAAACAATGTCAAGATTTTGTAAAAGGGCATAATATGGTCTCTTTAAAACCATATCTAAAATACTAACACATACATCCAAAAATGCCCACCTGCATCCCCACACTGCGCACCATCTCGTGTGTGGCGGGCAGATCACAGTCTGAGGCGAACGCAGCAGCGTGCCCCGGTTTCAGCTTTATGTCATACAGTTCCTGTATGTCTCCTGTAAGCCAGATATAATAAAAATAACTAATTATTGCAGTGAACATATGAGATCATCCTCCCATGATCGATGCGAGTACAAGTGTAAGGTTAGTATCAATTTCAGATGGATTTCACCTTGTACTATGACATCATCGTCTAGGTAAACAATCCGCTTGTGATTTTCAATGGCAAGAAGTGGCAAGTAGAACCTCACAAAGTTTAGCTGCAACGCCAAAGAAACCAGGATCGAGAAAAAAATATTTTCAAACAATTATAAAACCTTAAACAATCAAAGCAAAAGTTTATGATGGACCTACAAGATCACATACACGACCTGGCCAAAAGTCTGTCAGCACCACCCGCAGTCAATGTTTGTCAAAGAAAAAGACATGACTGTAAGCTTTATTTAATGCACCTGTTAGTTTAGGGTGTAGCTGAAGAGAAGGGGGTGTTGACATTTGGTCATGTAGTGTACCAAGTGATCACACCTGTTAGAAATAATGAAGAGTTTACCTAAAGCATCAACTGTACATGAAAAAATACACAGAACCCAGCAGAACTCACAGGGTGCAGGAGTTCTGGTCTGGACGAGTCCGGATTGACTTTCCCCTTCAAAACCATCGGATTGAACTCCAGGATCTTGTATCTGATTTTTCTTAGCTTGGTCTTCTCTATGTATTCCCTGTTTTTGAGTCCAGAGAAAATACTGATTAAGGCATTTGGGAGGATATTTATTGGTTGCATATTTACTCATTTCTTTTTGAGACATGTAAAGAGTGGATTAATAGGTCTGATTCACACAGTATTATGTACATAATTGTTAAAGGAACACGCCAACTTTTTGGGACTACATGTACAAATAACAAGGTCATATGAGACACAGCCATCTTTTAACCGTATACATACTGGGAACTATATTCTCAGAAGGCGAAGCACTGCTACTTGGGCGGAGTGATTAGCGCAACACCCTGAGCGAACTCTCTGCTCCTCACCACGGGGCTTCTCAGGTGCGAGCAAATCACTCCGATTAAACACTCCGGTATTTTGACACAAAAAGTTTGTTTGATTTTAAGAAATGTTTTGTAGACATTTTGTACAATAAACTCCTTATGTACAATAAAATATGTGTTGGGTCACCACTTAAAATCTATTTTCTGAAGCAAAACCAGTTGAGAAACACAGTGAGAGGTCAAAGGTTAGACCTAGCACCTTATCTTTTTGATGGCATCTCGTAGGGTAACTATGTAGAAGAAAACACTAGCACGACTGTTGCTGTAGACACTGTTGATGGTGGCCATGGAAGCACCAATACGCTCCTCTGAAGCACAGATCACCACAGGGATGTCAGTGTCCATCTCTTTCTCATCCTCCATACCCATTTTGGCCTCATCTATCCTGAGCACTGTATAAACCACAATAAGATCAATATATAACAAACCAAGAACACGAGTATACTTTCATATCTGTGCCCTGCATGTGTACCTGAATACTTGGGCAGCGTCTGTAGTCTGGTCTTGTTGTACAGGTGAGCAAAAGTCACCAGGACAAGCAGAATAAGGAGCCCACGATTGACTGGCACACACACACACACACACGGAGAGAGAGAGAGGGAGCGAGAGAGGAGAGAGAGAGAGAGAGAGAGAGAGAGAGAGAGAGAGAGAGAGAGAGAGAGAGAGAGAGAGAGAGAGTCAGAGAGAGAGAGAGAGAGAGAGAGAGAGAGAGAGAGAGAGAGAGAGAGAGAGAGAGAGAGAGAGAGAGAGAGAGAGAGAGAGAGAGAGAGAGAGAGAGAGTCAGAGAGAGAGAGAGAGAGAGAGAGAGATATCTTTTTTAAAACACTGCAAGTTATAAATAAAAGAATGACCACTAGAGGTCATTGTAAAACTTTGGGATGAGGTGAAAGTACATTTTTACCTCATCCATGATCGCTCATTTAAAACTGTTCTAATCACTAGTTACCAATTAAAAAAAGCATTAGCATCTAATGAATAGTTAGAATAGTTACTAGTTAATTACCATTTATACTAGTCAGCAGTGTTGTTATTGTTAACTAAAACTATCAAACATTGTTTTTGTAATTGAAATTCATCTGAAATCAAATGTTAATATTAGACGAAAAACTTTTAGAAATGAAAAACAAATCTCGCCTTGGCATCTAAATGAAATGGGTTTAAGTTGAAATACCATTAATATAAATTAAATCTATATAAAAGAGCAAATTGACCAAAAACAACTTACCAAAGTTTCTAAAATTTAAACTAAAATGAAATTGAAAATGTAATAATAAAAGCTAATTCAAAATATTAATAAATACTATAATAGTATATAAATTATATTAAAATAACACTGCCAGTCAGACAAAAAGGTGTCTGAACTGTCTTTGGGGGAGGTTAGTGCAAAACTTTTCTTTACTACCTCCTTTCAAGGCCTTAAAAGAACAGGAAAAGATAACTTAAACTGAACAAATCTGATTAAAACAAAACAGTTCTTCAAGTTTCATTCATTACAGCATTATTAATAATGTTAGGGAGAAGATTGCATTTATGATTCAAATAATGACTCAAAACTACAATATAAAGGCCTGCAAATACAATGCACACTTAAAAGTTAACTCTGGGTTCCGTAAATGTGTTCTGAGTGGGACTTTCAGAGACCCTACTATACCTCACTTTTATGGGTCCGAATCTACCTGGTTACCTCATTTACTCTGGGACGACCATTGGGACTGACCCCTCCTCCACCACACACACACACTAGACACATTCCAGTTTGGCAGGACAGCAGCACAAAACCAGGCACTAAAACTTCACCGTGTGCTCTCAGTTATCCATGAGGTTTGAGAACCATCAAATTTCTTAGTTTTGTATCAAGAGTCTGATTCGGAGTGTGACTCATACACTGGACATAATCACCGCCGGCCTTGGTGTTTTTCCATGTATTATGAAACAGTGATGAAATAAACAACTGCATAGGCTGGTTCATGGAAACGCAATCTGCAAAACATGCATTTGTTACTTACTTTTCCTCAACAAAGCCATTTTCACCATCAGCATCTGTGAACGGATAGAAAGAAGATATTAAAAAACTGTTCGACACTTGGAGATGTTTTTTTTTGTTTGTTAAACTTTTGTATACGACACATTTCTAAGTGGATTTTTGGGTCTCTTGAGGCTCTTGCACACATGTGGGACTGTTTATCGGGAGTCTCCTGGCCTTTCCTTCCTGGTGACATTCTTCACTAAGCCTTGAACTCAAGAGTTATCTATTTCATTTCTTTCGCTTTACATTAAAGATCACATTTTTTTAGGGCCTTCAAACTCAGAAAACTCTCTAGCTTTGCTGAAATGAACTAGAAACCAAGTGTACAAAACACTACATGCTAAGCACGCCTTGTGCTGTTATTCTGATGATTTATTTAGGAATGTAACTATATTTAAAAAGCTCTCACATGCCACTTACATACACAACTTCTTGTCTTCTTTCTCTAGACGAAATACAATTTATTGTAATTATTTTGGTCACTTTGTGTGGCTTTTTAGATTTTAAAAGCAGAAAGCATCTAAAATGTAAGAACATCGACCTCGAATGTCAACAAATGATGTCACCGTAACGTTACCTCGGACAGTTCGTTAACTTATATATTATTATAGGCAACAAAATTGACATGAATAACAATAACACACATTATTAAATCATTAGTTAATGTATAGGCTACTGATGCACAGGTAACATTATCAACAAAAAAAAAAAACATTAACGTTATAGAAAAACAGATGGTGAAGTTTCTCCATGTCTGAGCACCGTAAAATAAACTGACACTCAATCAAATATCACTGAGATAGCTATCATAAAAAAGATGCGCGTCTGTATAAGTAAAGCTTATATAAAGCCAGGGGGAACGCTTGTAATCGATTTAAGTTGAATAGTACCGTAATACCGGTAATTATATTGGTCACTTACCAGTTTTCAGAAGTCGCGCTTGTTCATTAATCTGCACGGCGAGTGGGCGTGGCCAACGCACGAGCCGTCCAGCTAAACTCCGTGCTGCTTTTTCACCTATTTATCCTCACGAGACCCAGCAATGCATTTTTGTTCAGGTTTCTTCCTAATATCTCTAAAATCCACACACGTCACTGTGTTGTCTGAAGGGGGTCGCACACCGGACGAGAAGCGCAGCGCCGCGTCGCGCAGCGCCAGGTCTTTAAAATTCGAACACATTATTCTCTATGAGTGTACACACACCGGCGGCGCCATTGGGCGTCTGTCCGCGGCGCCCAGCTACGGCTCAGGACCTTGTTCAAAACCCTGCCGCGCCACAGAGCGCCATTTGCATAGTTTTATATTAAATTTGCATTTATTTGTCTCAAATCGTCGTTAATGTACATGGCTTCACCCTGTGCTGTTTTCACTCGGGTTAGCTAAACGCTAGCTAAATAAATACTATTGTATTATGTGACATAGTTGCCTAGACAACGGATAACGTTACAACAAAATAACAGACTCAACGTGATAGACACTTTTACTTGATTAACGTTCAAACATCAGCTATTATTCAATGAACATAAAAAAAATAATAATAAATCAAGATAAAACACACATCGTGCAGCTCTTCTAACAGGAGTTGATTCAAAATTGTGCTCGCGCGATTAGAATGTGCGCGTCCGGTGTGCGATACCTGGAGTTGTCCTAGACGTGGCGCGACGCGGCGCTGCGCTTCTCGTCCGGTGTGCGACCCACTTGACTGTGTCTTACAGGGGACGTCCCGAGCATTTCTGAAAAAGTGGGTGTGGCACATCCAAATATTACTATTCTATTATTTTACCACTTATTATATGTGATTGATCATGATACTGTATATCAATTATGTATACAACTAATGATCCTCTAATTTAATTTAAAAAAAATCTTAGTGTTGCACTTAAATTGTACATACACACACTCTTGTACTCTCTTTGCGAGGAAATTAATTGCCACAATGCTATCTCTAGCTTTTTACCCTAACCTTACCCGTCACAACTAAGTGCCCAACCTGAACCCTTACCCTAAACCTAATTATAACCTTGACCCTCAAACAGGCCTTTAAAAGGGGACTCAGAAAGTGAGGACTGGGCAAAATGTCCTCATTTACTCTCTTTGTCCTCACTTCACTTGTCTAAAACTTAAACCGGTCCTCATAAAGATGGTTGTCCTCAACACACAAATATAGTTGTACACACAAAAAATAAATAAAGAGTTTTGTTTTGTCCAATCCATTTCACAAGTAATAATTAAGCTAGAAGAAAAACACACTGCAATTTGTTGAGATGTTGTTTGTTGAGCACCAGATCTGCCCAAGATTTAGTTAGTCTGTAATGCAACATACATATACATGTGATTGTACATTCTCAAACAAATCACTTTGAATAAAAAATGTCTTCTGAAACAAAAAATGTTTTAGAATTGCAACATACATATACATATGCTTATACATTCTCAAATAAGTCACTCTGAATAAAAAAAGTCTTATAAAACAAAAATTATGTTTTAGAAAATAATTCAACATACATTTTTTTTCCACAAATGGTCAAAAATAAAGATGACAAATTATGATCACGCTTGTTCAAATAGTTTTTCAAAAAAAGGGGGGGGGCGGGGGAGAACAAGAATAGACAATGAATATATAACACACAAAAAAGAAAGAATAAAAGTGCAAACCTTAAGGTAGTCTATTATACCATCCGTCTTTATGTGATACTCTGTGTAGGAATGGTTATTTTTCTTTCCACACATCACTGATTTTACAAACATGGACATACAGTAAATACAATCTTAAAGATTAGTGTTGCTCATCAACTATTGTGTCATTTACAACAGCTGTAATACTATAGGTATCAAGGGCTTGAAGAGGTCCTTCTAAAGCTGCCAGAAAAAGCCACTGCTTATTCTCCACCTAAAAACAGTGACGTCAATGTTTACTGTTCCAAAAAGGGCAAGTCGCAATGTGGGAGAACCAGTAGAATGATGAAAGGAGAGGGGCAAAAACATTTTGCAGATGAAAAACTTAAATCTTTTTTTTTTTTAAAGTATCAAAATGGTTACTAAACACTAAAATAAATATAACTAAAAATTGTAAAAATATAAAAATAAATGCACAGCAGACTAGAATAATCCACAAACATGAACTTTACAAAAGCACTACAAAAGACACAAAGTCAAAGGGCCACTTAAATGATCCGAACACACGATGGCGTTTAAAGTAAAGATAAGAGCATGTTGACATTGATGGGCAGCTCGATTCTTTCATTGGTATAGGTCATGGATCTGACCCGTTCAGGAGGAGAGAGCAGGAATGCTGTAGGTCCCACACGCTGCTCCACACAGGTCAAACACAGAACGCCACCCATGTCAGAGCTGTCCATCTGTAACACATACATTGAATGAATCAATACAAGAAGTGAGTTTTTGAATTTAACTTAGATGAATGGTTGAGGAAAGAGACACTAACATATCTGACAGGGAGTTTGCACATGCTGAGGATGGAGTCTGCGATGATGTGGTTCTGACAGTCCTCGGTGGAGCAGACGAGAGACGGGTCTTTACTCAGCAGAGTGCTGGTCAGCTCTGACCTCAGGAAGTACTCCTGTGAAGTGTAATAATACAAATGCTTCAATGTCATGATATCTGGATATTCTTCAGATTATAAAGATCAGATTGAAGATGAAGCAGCAGTAACTCACCCCAGGGAATGTGAGGATGTTGCTGATGGTCTTGGTGATGTACAGCGTTCTCTTGGCTCGTGTGATCGCCACATATAACAGGTTCCACTCGTCATCTAGGACGTTTGCTGCAGCCAGAGGGTAAAGATTTAGCCTTATGCATATCTGGATTTTCAGAAATCTCTGGAACACTCAGTTTTGATTGGTCAATTGAAACATTAGGCAAATATTTTTGCAACTAAGAGACTGTACATGATCTCTAAGTCGCACAGCCGTGCACAGAAGACCAACATCAGGATTTTCAGTAAATGATACAATAAATTTAAGATTGTTTTTCACCAAACCCTATATCGTATACCCCCAGAACACTTGAAATATATGGCGCGTGTCGCATGGGATCATTCTGTGATACATTTGTGTCTTTTTTAAAGAGCTTTATGCTGGTCGCTATTGACTCATCATATGGATGAGTGTGAGAAGAACATCTTTTAAAACTTCTCTTTTTGTGGTCTATAAAAATATGGCATGTGCCATAAGAGCAACACTAGGGTGAGTAAATTATGACTTCATTTAATTTAGGGTGAACTATCCCTTTAAGGGATAAGATTCTTTCTACCCACTGCAGTAAAATATGTGATAAAAATACTAAATTCCTATTTTATTTTGAATGCCTATTTTTTAAAAGAATACCTTATTGACTGGCTAAAATTGATGGACCCTACAGGAGGTGCCCACAGATTTCAGATCACCACAAATGTACACTTTGATCCACCAGATGTCACTTAGCTAAAGCCCAGGCAGACTTTGAGGCTCGGATACAGAGACTGCAATAACTGTAAGTGTTGGGCTTTATTTTGTTATATGCAGACACATTCATTAATCATTTATTGATTGTAGATATGGGGCGCAACATGTGCCACCATTTTAAGCACCATGTGGGAAAGTAACATTAAAAAATGAATCCAAGATGATCACTAGAATATTTCTTGACACAAATTAATAACATACACACATGCTTTTGTTGTCTAACCATGATATATTAGCTCTTAAGGTACAAATGATAAAAGGAACTGTTAATTTTTTTAGGATTTTTCAATAAAGTACCACAAACCTGCGTTGAAACCGCCCACTCTCTGCAGGTTGTGTCGAGTGCATGGTACTTTCATGAAGTCATCTGTCACAACCACTGTGTCAAACTCCAGGCCTTTTGACTTATGCACCGTACCAAGGATAAAATCTGTCACAATCACAGAGATAAAGGCATTCAACTTGCATATAAAGGTTGTATGCGTACAGTGATTTTACTGCGTGTATTCCTCAAAACCAGTGCTTTAGTCTTTTCTCTCTCCCTCTATTTCTGTCCGACTCACCTGCGCCAAGCAGGCTTTTCTGGGCACGATCATAAATCCGTTTGACCAGCTCTGGAATGCGTTTGTTGAATTTCTCCACCATGGCTAGCTTGCCCTCCAGCTCGCGGTCTTCTGAGGCCATGGCGTATCCCTTCAGACCCATGAATCCACCCATCTTATCTCTGCAGAAACCTCGGATGAAGAAATCCTTGATCACAAGGCTCTCTGAGGTAGAGAAACAAACCAAACTTTAGAAAAACAATTTAACAACCATCAGTTTTAAAGATCCAACAAGATTTTAAATAACTTACTAGCTTTACAGACAATAAACATACAGCAAAACTAAAATACTGCAACACAGACACCATCATGAGCATTGCAATTATGATATTTTGTTTAACAACGAGACTAAGAACTCTAAAACTTTCAAAGCTAAAGTGACTTACCCTTCTTGCGTTTGTCCTCTGGTTGCATCAGGACCCAGAGATCCATAATTTTTTCCAGTCCAAAGTTTTCAACACCCTGAAATCAGAGGTTGACATTTTAAAAAAAGATGTTTTGAACATCAAGTAACTTTTTCTGAAAAATGATCCGCAAAAAAAGCTGATCAGAATATATGTGAGGTTTGAAACACACATTACGATAAGCATTGGCATTGTCGTATCATTCATTACTAATTAGGACAAATTTTAAAGAGGCCATTATTATGCCCTTTTACAAAGTCTTGATTTTGTTTTTGGGGTCTACTAGAATAGGTTTTCCTACTTAAATGTTCAAAAGAACACATTATTTTCCCACATATTTTACAGCACCTCTCTTCCCAGTCTGTCAGTAACGCTCTATTTAGTTCCTGTCTCTGTATAGCCCCTCCTTCTGAATAAGGCAATGTGCTCTGATTGGTCGGCCGGTCAACCGCTTAGAGAGCGTTTCGGAAATGACACGCCCCTTACAATAACCGCAAGTTTCATCACACTACTAACACAACTCAACCAGGCCTAGTCCCTTTTTTGTATGCTGTGGGCGGGAATTATTTAAATGAGGAACATTGTGATGTGTTGGTTCCTGGAAGAAAACTCAACACTACAGTCGAGGTGTTTCAGAGAGTTCAGAAACAGTGCGCACTGATATAATGAATTGAGTGACTTTTCAAAAGCAAGTTGAAAAATGTAAAAAAAAAAAGGATAATGCACTCACTCCCACAATGTAGATCTTGCAGCTGGGGTTGACGTCTGTGAGTCGGACAGCCTCACTAAAAACAGTGACATTACAGCGGCTCAGAATGGCCACGCTCCCTTCTGGCAGCCTCTGTCCCATGTTCAGACATTGCAGTGTTTGTGTGTCCTCTCCTCTTACACTCCCTGAAAATGTGCACAAATTATTTTTATTATTCTGCCTGCTTCATACTTCATTCCAAAATCTACAAAAAGGATTTTATCTCTTTATTAGAATTACCCAAATATAATTTCTTAAACTTACCATCCTGATTCCCACCAACCAATATCTGCTTCACTTTTTTACAACAGTCCAATATTGTAGCACCAACGTAGGCAATCTCAGAACCAAACCTGAAGCTCTATGAAAAAAAATGGGTGGTAATAATTGAACATATTTACCCATAAACACTTGACAGATATTTGTGAAACAAACAATCTATAAGTAGCCTCTGGAATTTCCTTGTGAGTGTTTTTTCTACCTGGGTGAGATAGTAGATGTGTGTGTGAGGAACAGCATGCAAAGCATTGACCGCTCCTCTGAAAGTGTAAATCTGTTGATGAGGATCTCCAACCAGGATTTTCCCACAGCTCTGAGAGAGCATAATGTCCACGATGACTGGAAAAAAAAACAAGACCACCAACAGGACAGAATTATGAAATTCAGCTCTACAAAAGCATACAGGTGAAAATAAATAATAAATAAAATAAAACTACATTTTAATGCAATCTTAAATAACCTAAAGCTGGATGAATTTGACAATGATAGGTAAATTTTTTAACCTGGTGTGCAGTCTTGAGCTTCATCAATAAATATGGCATCATACCGGTCCAGCTCTGGTCTCGTCAGCTGCCAGAGTTTGAGGTATCCTATTTGCAGCAATCAAAAGAAATTATTAACATAAAATGTGTTTTTAATCCAAAGTTGCGACTCAATTTATGCGCAAACCTGGAATATCGCATAAAACATTTGCAGCATCTTTTCCATCCCATGTGTTCAAGAGAACAAAATCATGACTTGGGAAATTTTAACTTGCATTCAGAGGTGGATTCCTGGTGTTTTGGGAACGCAATCATGCGGGACAGTTTTGGGAGGTAATTATACCAATTCAAGAAAAACCAAAAATCAAGCAAGAAAAAAAAAAGAAAAAAACAATTTTGGGTTTGTTTGGTATTGTGATTGAGTGTGATAGGAAATTATATTATTTGGAGTATAAATTTTGGTGCTTACCATCATGGGTCATGTTGTACACTCTCTCTTTTTTGGTCAGCTCTACCATTTGGTCCCATAAATTCTGTGCGATACCTGCAAAATTCTGGAGAGAAATACTTTTTAATGCATTTTCTTTGTCACAAAAATTGCTACTGACAAAATGAGTGCAGAGACCCAATTAATTCAACATGATATTCGTTTTAGACTATTTTTATTTTTATTTTAAATTGACTATCATTTAGTTACCCTTAAAACATTCCCAAAAGCACAAGCTGTAAACTGACAGAACTGTCTCTTCACTTTACCATTCTTTGTTGATCGTCTGGGTATTCAGTCTTGCCGTGTGTGTTCTTGTACTCTGGCGGAACGTGTTGAGGACCAACCCGCTGGTCTATGGACGCCCAGTAGTTGTTGAGGGTTTGCGTCACCACTTTAGCTTTGACGAATCCCCCTTGTCCTTTAGGCAAGACCCACGCCACATCAAACGGCTGCAAATTATTGGACAGTTTCCGCATATTTTTATACCTGCATAGCAGAAAGGTTACACAAAAGATTCTGGTTATTATAAAAGCTCAATGATTCTTATTCATTCTTCAAACTAGCAGATTGTTTGGTTAATGTTTCTCTGCTGACTGGACAGTACAAACTGACCTCAGTCCCACAGCTCTGAAGGCCATTGAATGGATGGTACTACATTCGACGTTGTGCGGAAACAAACGCTGAGCTTGCATCGCCACGGATTTGTTGAAGGCCAGGTAGAGGAAGCGCATCTGTGGTCTTTGCTGAGCGTACTTCACGAGTGTGGTCGTCTTTCCAGTGCCTGCGCCAAATAAGAATGGGATTATATGAACAGAATACTACACACTTTATTTTAATTGAACATTTTCAGCTGCGAAATAATATAAATGATTTTTCCTCACCTGCAAAAGCCATTATTTTAACAACATGATGATTCTGGATGTCATGGTTGAGAATCTGCTGTTGCTCGTGAGTGGTGTGCTGTCTGCAAAAATGACGATTATCATTACAATAATATCATATATTGATTGTAATAAATATATGCGCTGTTCAATAGTATGGGATTTGTACAATTCCAGTCTCTTATGCTCACCAAGGCTGCATTTATTAGAAAATACAGTAAAAATACAATAAAATATTATTACAATTTAAAATAACTATTTTCTATTTCAATATATTTGAAAATGTACTCCATTCCTGTGATATCAAAGCTGAATTTTTAGCATCATTACAGTCTTCAGTGTCACATGATCCTTCAGAAATCATTATAATATGCTGATTTGCTGCTCTAGAAACATTTCTTATTATTAATGTTGAAAATAGTGCTGCTAAATATTTTTTGTGGAAATCATGATACATTTTTTCTGTATTCTTTGATGATAAGAAAGTTCAAAAGAACATTTATTTGAAATAGAAATCTTTTGTAACATTATAAACAATAACTGTCATTTTTTAATACAAATAAATTCTTTAAAAAATAAATCATACTGACCCCAAAGTTTTGTGTAATTAAAATGCAAATACTATATCCTGCCCACCTCTTGTCATGCAAGCTTGGAGGAGGCGGTGCGTTCTCCATTAAGTGCAGTACGTAGAAGATGTTGTAATGCCACCTAAAGATGGAGGTACAAAAAGTGAAGATTAATTTAGATTACCCCACAAAATAAAGAAAACCGTCTCGTTTAAGTGTTAAATAGTTTTCATTGGCTAGTCAAATGACCAGAAAACTCCCTCTTTTAACTCCTCAGCTGCCATAAATAAACAACTTCTCAACTCCTGTTACATGGACCTTGTCTCTCACCTGTTGCTTATGTTAATATTATTATCTCTCATGGCCAGGAGCAAAGTGGCCATGGCCCACAGGTACTCCGAGATTCCTCCTGCTGTCAGCAGACACCCAGACTTCCGCAAGAGAGCTACCAGATCCAAGACATCCTTCACTCCGTCAGCCAAAATCAACATCAGGGCCATGGTAGACCAAGGGTTTGTACCCTGTAATACAAGTCGAAACAAAAATAATTGGTTAAAAATGGCAAAAAAGTGGAACCTGATGCACATTATAATGCAGTTAATGCACATTGTTGCAAAAAACAAAAACAAAGGCACTACTAAACTAGTAGTTTCAGTAAACGTTAACTGTGGGTTTACATTACCTCATCATCCGCCATGTCTGGCAGTCTGTCTTTGATGCAGCCTTCAGCGTGAGCGTAGAGCCGATGTCCTTTCACACATTCAAACACGTCCTTCACATTCACCCGTTTGCTGTGTTTGAACTGCGACATGTACCTGGAAAATCATGCATGTGCTGTGAGAATTTCACAACACAATATACATTTGACTTAAATTGGCAAATTATTACTCTAACAAATGATTCGATTTTGTATATACCATATCTAGCATGTGAATTCCTCCTTATTGTATTTTTCTTTATTATTCTTTTAGTTTTTATGTTGCCTCTATACATTTTCACCTTTTTCATTTATTTTCTGTATTTGTCTATTTTGGCACTATAAGCACAATCTTTCTAGTGATGCTTAGCTGACTAAACTGATCAGCCAGCAGATCATTAAACTACAGTTGACCCCCGATCTACAAACGTCACACCTAACAGGTTTGATCTCTATCAGCAGCTCAGATGTGTGAAAATGACCCAAGGGTGTGAAAGTGGGGGTTGTGAACCCTCTTTTGTTGTGCTTTAAAGACAGTGTGTATTCTTACCTCACCATATTAAGAAGACAGAGGTCTTCCTTTTTGATAATGTTATTATCATGCAGGATAGATTTGACTTCCTTCAGCGCCTCTTTTTCCCGTTTACGGTATCTGCAGTACAACTTCTTCCAAGGTAGAAACTAAGGAAGAAACCATGACATGTCACAATCACTGTGACATTGATATAGATGACATTGATGACAACTATATCAATGTTGACACTGTGACAACAATGACATTGATATACTTCAGTGGTCACAATATACAAAAAAAAAACTAAATCAAAAAAACACATTATTTATATGTATATGTATTATTTTAACATCTTTAAAAATATAGACCTATGTTAGAGTAATACCTACACAATTTATACTAGTGTACTAAAACTAAATTGTTAGCATATTAGCAATTAGCATAAACTAACTTATTTCACTGTGAAGTTTGAAAGGCATCGACAACAACACACCTGGGGGTCAATGACGACGGCCCTCCAGCGATGGCACACCAGGCTGATGTGTCGATAGAGATCATCTGCTGGGAGGTAAGAGAACATTTCCCTCAGGATCTCCTCGGGCAGGTCCTGAACGTGACCCTGGGGAACCTCCTGTCCTCCCTGCACTCCCAGCAGCCCGTAGTGGGCATCAGGAAGGGCTTCAACCAGGTCCTCCTCATGCTCTTCTTTTTCCACCAATTCT
The DNA here is from genome assembly GCF_029890125.1 of Rhinichthys klamathensis goyatoka. Classification (NCBI taxonomy): domain Eukaryota; kingdom Metazoa; phylum Chordata; class Actinopteri; order Cypriniformes; family Leuciscidae; genus Rhinichthys; species Rhinichthys klamathensis. The sequence goes on from NW_026606878.1 coordinate 988,851, forward strand.
TCTTTTTTGACTAATGTGGTTCCAACCTCAAAGTCCTCGTCGAACATGTCCTCAGTGATTCCTTCCATAAAGTCCTCCATCTTATCCTCTTCTGGGATGAGAGGTCCGATGGGTTCCTCTTCTTCCTCCTTCACTGGAGTCTGGGTTCCTTTTTGGGGGCTGGTGCTTATGACTCCAGTGACAGAGAAGAATTCTGTGATGCCCCTCTGTTGGTCCACACCACCTGAAGCTTTAAAGCAAAATTAAAGATGTTAAAGTGGGAATTTAGCATTGTTTTTTGCAGAAAGATGCAAAAGGCAATTACAAATTTAACAACACCTTGTCTGCTTCTTTTGGTGGGTGTCCTGGGCTGAAGTCTTCGGTTTGGATCACTGTTGCTAAGCTTGACATTAAATGGCTGAGTGAGAGACTGGTTCCCTGCGTTGCTTTGCACCAGTTCATCACATTCTGAGGGCCCCAGGTGCCTGCGTTTGGCCCTTCCTATAGAAAACATATGTAAAAAATATATTACCTACGTTAAACACGTTAAACAGCTAATAATCCATATACATTAAATAAAACACACCGACAAAACTCACAAGAACGGGGCTGAACACGAACTTGGACTTCAGTACTGATTCGCGTTTGTGTTTATTTATTTAAAAACATACATTCAATGAACATACATACAACATGACACGCAAAGAGAAAAGTGCAAAACAAAATATTTATTTGAAAATATTTAGCAGCTACCTTTGATGGACGATTCCATGATATAAAGACGACGAACCTCTTCAACCTCCCGATGTTGTGATATTTAAACTTGTGTAGAATACCTCCACCGAAACGAAAACAACAACCTCACAAGGGTTCCATTTCCGCTCTGCGTCCCTAAATTTTAAAGTTCACACAACATTTCAAAATAAAAGTTATAAAAGTCCAGCGATTTTTTTCCAGGGCTCTCAGCGGCATTCAGGGTTCAAATATTCCTGAGTATTCAAAAGAAAATTAATATCCTCGATGATTTTTTTTTTTTTTTTGATGGAGAGTGGTGCTGTACTTTTCACTGACCCTTTAGGTGGCGACAAGCGTTTAGTTAAAAAAAAATCGATTCATTCAAGAACACACTGCTGAAATAAAGTAACATCAGTAACATTTAAAAAACTTTGCTTATTTTATTTCAGCTAGTTGCCAAAATGTATACTTTTCATTTAGTTTAACTTGATGCAGCCTACTAAAATATTTAAAAGTAAAACTGAAACAAACAAAAAAATAAACTGACTTTTATTGTTTTTGAGGCACCAAAAACGAAAATGCTGTCATCATTTACTCACCATCAAGATGTTTGACATCCATAGTATTTTGTTGCCATATGGAAGTCAAATTCCCCACAACGGTTTGGTTAAACATTCTTCAAATATGATTTTGTGTTCATAAGAAAAAGGGAATTCATGCAGGGTTGAAACAACTTGAGGGTGAGTAAATTATGTAAATTTTTCTTTTTTCTTTCTTTCTCGGTTTTAGGTAAATATAATTCAAAATCCTTAGCCGGTCACATAGATAAACAACATAACGAAATATATTTTTTTGCCTTTTTTAAAACAATATTTATTTTATTTGTTTGTTGTTGTTATCCCTCTTTTAAACCATCTGTCTGTTTCAATATTGACTGCCTGTCTGTTCTCTGTAGTGTCAAAATAAATCATTAGATGGCGGCAGAGAGAGAAATTGACTCTTCGCTAAGCCCCGCCCCCTCTGCTCAACTCACAAGAAGTTTTTTTTTTTTATTGAACAAAAATCACAGGGGATGGTTAATGGGGATAGTACATATATCACATCGCAAAAACACAGGATAAGAAACTCAAGGTAGAGTGAGACAATAAATTACATTTTGTTACATTGAAGCAAGATAGGGTACACTAAACTAACTCAAAAGTAATAGCATAGGAATTAGCTTCTGTGAACAGCGCGTTTTTCAATAAAACGTGTTCATACAGTAGGCTAGTTAAAATCAATTTGTATTGCAATAATTTTTATATGCGGTTTTTATATACTGTAGACTGTAATCGAGGCAATAAACTCTTATCAAAGTTGATTGTACCTGGACGGGAAAAGCCTCATTTGATAATGAACCGATTGTTGAAATGAGCGGATGATAAACCGATTAACTTACTGCCTGGTGTAAGTGAAATATGTAGCCTAAGTTACTTAATTTATAGTCAACACACACTATGATAACTGTGAACTCATTAGTTAATCTACTTAATCGATATGCTTAACTGTAAATTGTTATTTTGCCATTAATTTACCTTGTTGCTATGTAGGTGTCCTTACCGATGTTACACATTGTCATTTGGTTATATAAAAAAGTGAAATGTCTTGCACAAGAACCTCAGACGTGGAGCATGTCCCTAGGCGAGGGATTTTGTAAAGGTTCACTGACCTTGTTTGTTTTTGCAGTAATGATCTTAGTCTGAGCTTGCTTGGATAAGTGTGTGTGTGTGTGTGTGTGTGTGTGTGTGTGTGTGTGTGTGTGTGTGTGTGCGTGTGTGCAGGTTAATATTATAATTGTGGGGACCAAATGTCCTTACAAGGATAGCAAAACCTGAGATAACCTACATTCCCACGAGGGAAATGCATTAATAAACCAACTAAATATTTTTTTTTGTTTTGTTTTGTTCTGTTTTTATGTAAAAATGCAGAAAGTTTTCTGTGATGGGTAGGTTTAGGGGTAGGGGATATAACATACAGTTTGTTCAGAGTAAAAATCAGTATGTCTATGGATGATACATGAAATGATGGATGATCCCCATGATACATGAAAACGTGTGTGTGTGTGTGTGTGTGTGTGTGTGTGTGTGTCTGTGTCTGTTTGTGTGTGAACGCGAGCCACTTACAGTCTGTAAATGTTTAAGGGTGGTTCTTGCTCTTCAACATCATCTCCACACAATACTGTCTGCATGTCTGGGCTGCTACAAACATCAGTCAAAAGCTCTCATTTTGCACTTGAACTTCATGCTGTCTTAAAGCTTAAAGACTACAAGACTCCAGTGCTTTTACAAAGAAGTGTGATTCAAATTGTAAGCATGCAATTCCTGCTAGGGATAAAGGAGTCATGACATAAAAAACTACAAGTTAATACAAATAAAGTCAACAGGTTTTTTTTTTTCTTTAGTATTTTCGAAGTATTGTTTGATAAGGTGAGTCTTGAGTCTGCGCATGAAGGAGGGATTCTGCATGTAGGGAAAGTTGGTTTCGCCATTTGAACACAAGTGTTTAGCCTTGTTGTGAGGTTAAAGTGTGACTTTTGTGTACTGTGAAAAGTGGTCTCTCTTGATCATGCAGTTAGTAAGTAATTAGCTAAATACCACTTTCAAAGCTATTACTAATTCGTTGATCAGTTTCTTAATAGTAGTTATGTTAATATTGCTTTACTCATTTGTTCTTAATGACGGAACAGTATTCTAAAGTGTTACCGAAATGGCAAGTATACACATTGCATTAAAAGTGAAATTTTGAAGTAAAAACTGAAATAGAATTGTAAAATGTACTCCAATAATCTTTGTTTGATTAAGGTTTCATAAGCTAAAACATTGTCATGGTATGGTAACAAAATTTGCAATAACCACTCATTTTTTCAGAACATCTATAGCAATTACATTCTGGTGAAAGTTTTGGCCGTTTTTTATTCATTACCAAACCATGTTAACTTAACCAAAGCCTACCAAATCTTTCCAACCTCATTTTTTTATGGATTCAACTCAAGCAATAATATTAATAGCTGCCCTTGGTTCCTTTTTGTCGTTTTTTCCACATGCTGCTGGTGACTGGGAATTCCTGCCCGTGTGAAGCTGCACGTATGCTGGACGATTCCAACACTCTGCTCCGCTCAGCTCATCCTGACGGGACAATGTGTGTGTGTTATGAGTCAATGCTCTGTGTGTGGCTGGACTGTCTACTCTATGACATCACCTTCAAGAAGAGTGTGTTTTAGCATGCACTCCTCACGACTCCTCTTGTCAGAACGTTAGCTAAAGAGAACATTCCCTGTTAGCTCAAATAATCAAGAAATTAAGAAAGTGTCCCAATTCGTGTAGGCTACTTATGCACTATGATGTTTTGTAGTATAAATAGTGCGAGTAGTGTGTTCACACTGAACATGACAAATAGAAAATGTACACTTTAAATACTCGGATGATGCACTTATTTAACCGAAAACACGAAGGCTTCGTCTGAAATACTATACTATCTTGAGTAGGTACTTATTTTGAATAAGTAATTACTTCACAACTGCTAAAAAAGTATGTTCTTTTATATAGTGTGAATGTGTGTATCAATGTAATCTGGACGTACTACATTCACCATATTGTCATTATCATGTGACCAGTGTCAGTTGCGTCGCTTCACTGCCATTCACTAATCCACTAGTGTCCATATGATTCAGAATTACACTGGAAGAAGTAGGACATCCGGGTACTTTTTGCATACTCTTTAATGAGTACTGTGAATTTGAACATACTTGTTTGTCACATACTGTTTAGCCTACTATAGTAGGGAAGTTTGTGATATTGAATGTAGCCGAAGTGTGGAATGTTGGACACTTCATCACGGTTAAGTACATCGTGTACAGTGCGTCATTTGGGATGCAACTAAGATGTCAAAAAATCGTGGCTTATATTATCTTGGAAATGGAAGGTCAAGTTAAGTGCAATGCATTGTGGGATACAGCATCTTGCGCAGTGCTCCACATTTTTGCAAACGCTAAAAAGTTGCTACATACTGGAAGTACTACAATAGTTCAAATCGTATATTTGTAGCCCTTATATGGAAACTAACACTTTTAAAGAGCGGTTTAACGGTTTGAGTATTCACTTTTGAGGTCTGACTGTGCATAATTTATGCTGTAGAACAGAACGTGACGTCTTTTTAAATAATGTTAACCACAGTATTTTACTCATAAATCGAAAACCGCAATTCTAAATGTCCATTAGAAAGTCTGGGAAACCTGTGGCTTGAACATGTTCATTCTCTTAAGACTACAGCCTGAAGAAGTCAGTTTTACAGCAGCTGACATGACTGTGACGTTCATTGCCTCTGCAAATGCGTCAAGACATTGGTGGTGAAATCTGCAATCTTTCCAGTGAAGTTATTAGTAACCTTGCCTTTTACTACTTAACCTGTTAACTGTCACCCACATTTTTGAGCATGTGAAAATAAATGTTTGTAGTTCATGAATACAAAGGTTAGTCTCTTTTTAAAGACACTCAGCAGATTATATCCGTAGTGAAAGTACTTTAGTTTGGGGACCAATTCTCACTATTAAGTTGCATATTATTAGGCTGTTTATTAGAACTTATAAAGCACATATTCATGCCTTATTCTGCATGACCATATTCTACATCCCTTAAATCTTACCCAAATCCTAACTAACTATTAATAAGCAGTTTATTGAGGCAAAAGTCATAGTTAAAGGGATAGTTTAGTTAAAGGGATAGTAGTTAAATGCAATTTTTGTCATCACTAACTCACCCTCATGTTGTTCCAAAGCTGCATGAGTTTCTTTCTTCTGTTGAACACAAAAGAAGATATTCTAAAGAATGTTGGTAATTAATTAGACAATTGATGGTAGCCATGACTTTTTCCCTATATGGAAGTCAATGGCTATACCGTTACTCTTTGATTACCAACCAATTGCTGTAGCAAATGTACTGAACTAAACATTTTTTGTTTTATACAGTTTTACAAAAGCCCTGTGTCTAACCAAGTTGTGTTCCAAATTTGAGGATTTAAAGTAGCCTTTTCATGTTAACGTAATGTCCAATTTCAAAATGGTTTTCACATGATGAATTTGGAAAACTAGGAAATCAGGGTGGTACCAGATGTGTCCGAATAAAACTAACCCTTTAAGCTTTCAAATGATATCTAATTTATGGTGATTAGTAAAAAAAACGTGATGGGGGGAAAAGGCTAAAATGCATGCCGAAAACAGGTTTTAACATTAAACATTGAAAACTATGTGTGCATGACTGCTTGTTTGGGCAAGCTTGTTTGGCATTGATTCCATTCATTGCTCTCCCACACATTGTGCCTGAAGATGTTTCTCATTCACCCTCCCATGTTCAGGGGTACATGCTTTTGTATTTACAGTGAAGATTCTTGCTGAGAAGAGCATATGTTGAGCTTTGAATGCTCTATGATGATAAACCAGCCTGGAAATTTATGCTAGTTGATTCTGATATATCGTTAACGATGATGGTTTTTAAATACAATGTTAAATGACTATAATTACTCATTTCATCCTTAGAAAAAACTGAAATGCTGCAAAATACGGCAGGCTGTGTCTGTTCTGATTACTTTAGTTAAATGAGGCGCGTCTATATTTGACTCATTTTCTTTGGACACTTCTGGTACCACCCTGATTTCCTTAAGTACACAATATAAAAATACATGATTTGAACAATATTTGTTCGTTTCTTAACCAGGCCAGATTTGGTAAATATTCTCTGCATAATTTTCCCCAGTGTATCTGCTTCTGAATATTTTCCGTCCATTGAATGTGACAGTGTTGTTATCGTTAGCTAAAACTTTTTTTGTTCATTGTTCAATAAAGCTGAAATAAAGTAAAATAGTATTAGATGAAAAACTTAAACTAAATAAACATTGCTAAATGTTGCCTTGTCAACTAACTGAAATAAGTTTATGTTGAAGTACTGAAATACATAATAAATATAAACAATTTAAGATGTAAAATATTTTTAAAAAGAACTATTAAAATGACAAAACCCATAATAAAACGGGCCTTCTAAAATTAAACTACAATTAAAATGAAAACTGAATATAAAAATAAAAGCTCATTCAAAATATTACTAAAAACTATAAATAATACTAACATAACACTGTTTAAATGCCCCTGCTTCATAATAGCAAAAATAAAAATAGCTGAAGACCTTCCTACACTTGCCTTTATTTGAATACAATAATATTTAGGATAAATATTATATTGGTGGCTTAGTGCTTCTTATAAGGGTGTTTCATACACAGCCTGATGCACTCTGGACTGTGAATCATTGAAAGGTTAAAGGTGGTCAGCTTTCTCTGTAACCTTGAACTTTTAGACATTTGTTTTCTCTGAAGTGCCTCAGGAATTCACCATTTAAACATCTTTTATGAGAACCTGTGACATGAATCAGAAATAGAACTGTCTGAATGTAAATCACGTGTTAAGAATGATGCAATCCTGGCTTGAAATTACCATCGGCATTCCCACTCTTGGTCCACAGATATGAGAGATACGGTGTCAGATGACATAAAAAAAATGGTCATATGCAGTTTGTGGACTTACGTCGGTCCTATTGCATTTGAAGGACATGGTCGTCCAATCGCATTGAGCTTTTTTGAAAACGTTCTGCTCTAAATTAAACATTAATGCCTTTCACTGTTAAACTAGATTTAGTAATACTATTTTTTTCCTATGAAGGCTGTGGTCACCCTATCACACGGTCAGCTGATTGGTTTATCTCACAGTGACCTGCTCTTTCTGCACAGCTGTTAGTTGCGTGGTGTTTGTGATAGTTGCCCGGTCACTTATTAATGGCTCTGTTAGAAACCAACTTTTCCTGAGTGGAAATTTCGTGGTGACCTGTATGAGTAGAGTGTGAGCATTTTTATTGGCTTGCTAACCGGTCTAATGTTTAACTTGTTGTGTCTGATGCCAAGGGGCATCATTGGTTTATTAGCACAGATTTGTGCATTGGGAGATGTTGTGTAATAAAGTTTATGAATCTGGGTGTTGCAGTTACAGGAATATGTTTGTGCGGTTCCGGTGCTCTTTAGATTCATAAAGATACTGGATAAGCTTGGACAGATATTGCAGACAGACACAGGCATATTTGTTAATAGTTAGTATTCGTCAGTTGTGCGTTATATAACTTAACGTTAACTGCAGTACAAGGTGACTAGACGACCTGAGTTATATTTTAAGCAAATTTGTGAAAAGTGAACATGATTTAATATCTGGGCTAATTTATGTAGAACAAAAAAAAAAGCAAAATTAGATGAATAGAAAATAAAAATTTTAAATATAAAATTATATTTCAAATGTGTTCAAATTAATTATAATTAAGTTTTACTATTGTAAGTAATGATTGTGATATATACAATTAAATTATAATTAAAATTCATTTCTATATATATAATGAGCGATACAACAGTTGTCCTGGACTTAAAGCAACACCATCTGGATGTGGCATCCTGGAAAAATAAATGATTTGGGTTGTCAAATTTCCTATTTACAGGCTTATTTGTCACTTATGATACATTTATTCTGCAGCTAAACCTGTCGAATAGGTCAAGTAACCCAGATAAAACATATTTTTCTAGACCTCTGGTATTTTTATTTTTGAGTGAACAATCCCTTTAATTTGTGTTTTGCGACGTCTGTGTGTCCTTTCAAAGTAACAAACAACCGCTGTTCACATTTAAAAGAGAACAACACATCAGATTTCATCTCACTACTACGTAGTGCTTTATTTCACAGACAAAAAATAACATTGTATGGGCGTGACAGACTAATTTTATCGTCTTCCCAAAAATATAAAAATTTGTCGTACCCAGAGGACACCTCTGGTGTGTGAGAAAACACTGTATGTGATAAATAACGTCTTTGGTGACACAAATGCAAACATAAATACATTAACTTAAATATCAGATCTAATAATAGGATTCACAAAAGATAGCGTACATGATACTGACCTCTTCCTAGTTCAGTGTGCTAACGCCCTTTAAAATACATTCATACAGATCCTGCTCAAATTCATAACACACAACTCAAGTTCAAGTGACAAACATAGAAACATGCTTTAAAGTGCTTCGCATGGTAGTAACAACAAAACTGACCTTTAGTATCAACTAAAATATTTAAGGTTATGCTCATGGTCAGGATGACGTTCATACACACTCACACATACGTCTTTAAAAGTCACAGATTCACAACGTTCTTTGTATTCCTTCATCATTAAGACAGTTTGTGCCCAGTGCTCATCTGTGAAAGCTAATGCTTGTGTTATTCTTAATGAACTAAGTACTGCTTTAAAGGGGGACAAAGGTCATGAAAATATGCGATACACACAAAAGCACACAAAAACACGCGCGTACGAAGAACGATCAGGGCCAGATACTGACGCACTTGTTACGTTCCAACCCATGTCACCAAGACGTTCACAACAACTCATCCGACAATAAATAAATAGATAGTTAAATAGTCGAAAAAAGGAATGTGATCAATATATAAGTCAACACGAGGCTCTCCCTGTGCATGTACACAAAAAGTACAGATTAACCAGCTCTCAGCAGTTTAAAAGCCTTTTAATGATCAGTCACGAGACATAAATTGGATCGATTACAGCAGAGCGAATGGTGTCGTCGAATATATAGAGAGCCTTTGTGCAGATTAGAGCCAAAGCACCAGCGATTATTGCTTCCTATGATCATCATCATTAGAATCAGCCAGGACAAAGAGAAAGACTTTTACAGTTATCAACACCAACAAATCCAATTGAAACTTAAGCCTATATGTAAAATAAAAGATCACTGAATAACAGTATAGTGTGAATGCACAGAAAGGTATCAAGTAAGTTCAGGTTTTTTGGTCAGTTCTCTGCCTTTCTGGAGTAATTTGAAAGCAAGTTGTCCTATAACATATAGCACATAGTGGGAAACCTAATGCTTTCTGAGAGTTTGCCGAAATTGAGTATTTGATGTTTAAGTAGGATTTTTAGGATTACTCCAGCTATTTTAATCCTCAGACATGCACTTTGATGTCTCACAGCATTCCCTCGACATCCACAGACCCCCAAAAGCCAGGGAAGAGTTTTAAATCGCTCGGTTTTAACGGCTACTTTTCCTATGTCTGCTGGGTATTTTTGGTGTGTGTATCCACCCACGTATTCAGAGATGATTATTATAACAAAAGGGAATTCTTAAAATACATGACACGGATGGAGAGTGTTTTTGGAAGGCCATGTTCCCGAAAGACTTTGGCACGCCCGCGCCTCATATTTTGGTATAACTACAATCTTTAATTAGAGTTACAAGAATGAGCTTGTGAATGACTTAAAATGACGCCAGTCGATGTGTGTTGAGAATATTTTGAGGGCATTTGATGATATTAAAAATTGAGCAATTTAAAAAGAATACTTTTTTGTCCATACAATGCGAGTCAATGGGGTCCAAAACCAACAGTGAATCACTTTGACTTGCATTACATTTTTCAAAATAACTTCTTTTGTGATGCGCAGAATGAAAAAGTCATAAAGCGTTTGGAACGACATGAGGGTGAGTAAATGATGAAAATTTTTTTTTTCACTATCAAGATGGGAGAAATGGTTTTCAAATAGCCCTTCGGCTAGTTTTCTCCTTTGTTATGGAGCTGTAACCTTGGATATGGTTATTTATGGGTGAGCTTTAGCCATCATTTAAGAATGCTCCGAAAAGTCTTGCTTCTGTTTATGAAATGTGGCAAAGCCCAGCAGGATTCTGTCAGAGTGGAAACTGAGACCTTGGGGATTATAACTCATTCTCGTGACTTTATAAATCACGTGAAGTGTAATATTCCAGGCGCCAGACCTCAAAGTGCATTGGAAAGCAACAATGTGTTAATCCGGATTCAGTGGCGATTGCTACTGTATTGTTCGTGGGTTCAATCAAGAGACCACTGTGTTTATAAAGTCACAATTCGCCATTGTCTAAAACCCAAGATTTAAACCCAAACTTGCTGTAACTATTCATGTGAGAAGGTATCAGATGGGGGTCTTAAACAAGCTCCGAAGCCATCAGAGAAAGTCTGCTTTCTTCTTAAAAGTGCATTGGAGACACACGAGGTGGGAGAGTTCAGAGTCTTTTCGAACACATGGCCCTCAGACTGACAGAAATCCGATCGCACACTTTGTTGAAATCCACATTAAAGGCTCAGCGGGTTTGATCAGTGGTGTAGAAGTTAACAGCCTTTGATGAGTCTGGATGTAATGCGGCATAACCCGGCATAATCTCTTATCTGAGGACTTAACAAGATGACAATATCAAAATAAAGAATCTGTTTTGAGTACCATAAAATGAGAGGCCAGAGTCAAAGTGTTTCAGAGGCACTGAATTCAAAAGTTGCCATCAAGTAACAAGAGGTCCTTTCTGTCCAAAAAGGCACAGTATACACTCCAGAAAACCAAGGCAGAGAGCAGGAAAGAGTTCTACAGCAGTACTGCAATAAAATAGACAAACACCAGGAGAGAGACATGTAACACGGTTTTCTTGGTCTTAGTTTTAGCCGGACGTCCCCCTAGACTCATCCGTAGCTACGTGGATTGCTCGGGTTAATGGGGGAGTCTTCGCGCCGGCTTTGGCCGGCCAGCTGGTAGAGGCGGTGACTGAGGTTTTGTACCTGGCAGGTACCGAGGACACATCCGACGCGCATCAGCTGGCCGTGGTGATGGTTGTGGTGGCCTCGCGAGTGCACGTTGCGACGGTCTCTCTGCCTAGGGCTTTCACCTGTTTGGCTGGATTCTCCTGCTTTTTGCTGACCAACGTGGAGTGGGTTTCCTGTTGGGTCTGGAGGTGGTGGTCTGGAGAGGATGGCCCTCCACAGAACGGTGCGGTCGATGGAGACGCCATGGTCAGTATTTGGGCGCTCAGTAACATCTGGAGAGATGGGGTCTTCCTCTCTTAACTGATGGAGTCTTGTCATGAAGTCCAACCTGCAATGAGACAGAAGTAGGACTTATAAATATTGCTCTTGAACAGGAATTGATATGTTATTTTATTACACTTTGGAATACTTCATTCTGATTAGTCAATCTGAATTATATTTGACCTATACTCTTGTCGAACACACAATATACAAAAATTATATTGATAGAAATATTATATGACTACATTACATTTTATATATATATATAGTGGCTACAACACCTAAATAAAATTGATTTGAATATTATAATATATTTTATAATTAATATTATTTAAGTTATATGAATGTTTCAAGTCCATTTTTTGCACATAAACGGCTTGATTCAACATTAAGCATCATTTACTGCTGATACTAAATGTGCAGTTTGGTCAACCGTGCAAACATGTACTGCAACCACACTTATATGCTCACATTTACTGGAACCACACAATATATGCTCACTGTTCAAAAAGGGTATGACTCTTTGGGACACAGCGTATGCTATAAACACACTTGATTTACTCCGGTTTTGCAGTAATGGCTGAGGCCATCTGCCCTCTGTTTGATTATCACACTAGACACTGAAACCTTTGGTTTTTGCACAGGCCACTAGTTCAGGTCTTGCTCTTAGCAGTGGTTAGCAGATCATGGCAGGTGCATGTTAAGGCGGTGGCAATTTCAAGCCTCGTTATTCGCAAAGATCCCTGCATTTTTGTACTTTTATTTCCAAATGAAGTGGGAAAGCATAACTATAAAAGAGCAACCCATTTATACAAAAACCCTAAAGCTGAAATTTGAGAAATGACAGGGTGTATTGTTAGGTTGGACCACACCATCTAATCTCACGGTGTCATACTAAACTTAGTGAAAAAGCTTGCTGAGTAACACTGGCTTGTGCCAGACATGTGTTTAGCATTTTTGCTCGCACGTTCTTGAATGCTTAAAAACTCAACTTTCCAGAAATATCAGTTACTCTTGCAGTTGCTCTTTTTTCATCCAAAAGTTTAATAATTAGGTCTATTTATTAGGTATTATATTTTTTATTCTTAATATAAATGTAAATATATGTTTTAATATAATATCCTTATTTATATATATACATTTTAACATGAATTTTCTTATTTTATCTAGTTAATATCTTATTTCCTCAGAAATATCACTATGCAGCCAGCTGTTTTTTTCCTTTGCATTGTGGTCAACCAAAATACCACCCCTTTAAAATATAATGATTATCTGCCCAAAGTGTCTCAGATGAATAGTAATTTCACCCGTTTTAATGTAATGTAATGCCACTGGTCTAATATATTATGCTGTATTCAATTCTTGCGAATTCAGCACGTAAGTCTCCACACCTCTGAAAACTATCTCAGCAGCTTCACATGATCAAAATTAAGTGTTTGCCCCCTGACCAGTAGTTTCTCTTTGAACTTGATCCAACTATGACTTTTTTTTAGATGCTTAAGCAGAGATAAGCTGCCCGTAGACTTCATCCGTGTGCCCTTTGACCTTCTCAGAGACTCCATTGTCACACATCCATATTTCTCAAATCCTTTAAAATGTCTGCTATACCACCCTGTCTCATGGCTCATCCTATGTGTCATCAACAAAACTCACTCACATTGCAAGGAAGGTTGCCAGGATGTTAGAGCAAGTATAGCTGTTGTTTCTAGAAATGTCCTGTTTATCCATCCTATTGTGATCCTTCTGTCATACTGTGAATAAACCTGAGAAGGGCAGCCACTTTCCATATAATTGAACAAACGTGCTAATTAAAAATCTCACCTGGCGACATTTAACCAACAGACCACAATGAAATAGGATCTGTGATTCTGGGGTATTTCTACGCTGAGCATAGTGTTCAGCTAGGAAAATTAGCACCTGCCCCTCGAAATTCAACCCATCTCGGGATAAAGGTGGTAATCATGTTTTGCAGAAACTCTGTTTGCAATGCGCTGAAAAGACGAGGCACTCCCAGAAACCAGAGAAGCAGTCGAGTTTTTACGTCGAATTAAAGTTGAGGCTCTATCAAATGAGCAATCAACCTGGTTATGTCCTGAAGTACAAGCCTACAGTCTTTGATAGTGGACTTTGTGTCTCGAGTGATTTCATCTTTTGAAATGCAACATGCTCTTAGCTGCACACCTCTTGTCGGCCTGGTACTGGCGGACTGCCACGAAAACCCTGTGATGCCTTGTGGGAACAAATCCTATGTGGGGAAACAAGGAGATCTGATATTTGATTGTGATTTACTACTTGATGCTTCATTGAGAGAGGCAGGTCAGATGTATCCAGATCAATCCAGTACTATTGTTTGTTCTTGCCGTAAGGCTGGGATTTTTGCACCTCTATGAAACTGGTCATGGCTGTTTGTGAATTGGTCATCAGCTGCTTATATTTAGCTGGACAAAAAAAAAAGTGATTATAGTACCTGCGCTCTTTTATGGGAAAAGTGACCGTGAGTCAAACCAAGTGACCTTCTCTAATTACTATGAGATGCTTGTTCCATTAAAACCAGCTTCTATCATGGTCATAATGCACATAATGGGAACTTTATGTTCAGAAACAGTAGGATAAAAAAACGAATGTTCAGTATTGGAGGGAATATATATTGTTTTTAGTGTTAAATATTAAACATAATATGTTTAATTAATATAATATGTTTAATATACATATGAAAAATGTTTTATATCATTTTAAATTCCAAATAATTTACAATGTTGGGGTTATGGGCCTGGAAAGGTGTTTAAATATTATATATATATTTATATATATACAGTATATATATGGGCACGTTAAGCTGTGGATAGCAATAGTGAAACTCAAAAAAGTGAAAGTGATTTAAGTCTGTTAATGGTTAGATTATGGTGTTGATAGGGGCTTTTTAAGCACTTCCTCCTCTTGTGTGTTTGTTTTTATGGTTTTTATGGTTTCTGATCAGAGTGGAAACATGTCGCTTAAGGATGAGGAGAAAGGCATTTAGGTCTTAGTTACTAATCCACAACGGAATTCTGCCTGACGAATGAGTTTTCCCTCTCGCCTCTAACAATAATGACCAAGCGGCATGGTGTAAAATGCTAATGTTTATATTGTAAACGGAGGACTGCATAACTCAAGTCCAAACATGACCGGCCCAGATTCCCATTGAGTGTGACCCAACTTGTCATAGACAGCACGCTTCCCCTTGAGCGAGCTTTAGGACTTGTTTCCTCCAGAGTTAACAATAGGAAATCAATAGCTTAATATGACAACCAAACAGCATTTTACTTAATTGACAGAAGAAAAACATTGCTTTGTCTGATGCCCTACAAAATAGACAGTAACATCGACTTCCTTAAATCCTGATTATAGAGGATCAAATGTCCCAGATTTCAGTGAATTATCATACAGAGAGCCAATCCTCTCGACCACAGCGTTGAAACAGACGGTGTTCGCTTCAGTCATGGAATGCAGATGATACACTTTTAAAAAATAAAGCTACTTTACTGGCATTGATGTTCCATGAAGAACCTTTGACATACATGGAACCTTTCCATTGCACAAAAGGTTCTTTATAGTCTAAAAAAATAATTCAGATTATTGAAATGTTCTTCACACTAAGAAAGAAATAGTTCTTTTTAGAACTGATCCCTGAATTTATTTTGGGGAACCTAAAATGTTTCTTCCATATTGTTGTGAAAAGCATAGACATATATATATATATAGATGCCACATTCAACCGCTCCAGACACGTCGGTGCGACCGGCCGCCATCTTGGAACAGTCAACGTGTCGTCACTCACATTAAGACACTCACACTCAACATTGTGATTCTGATTCAGATTCTGGTTGTGAATGCTGAGATTTAAATTTCTGATGAAATAAATAACCTTTCACAGGTGAGAATATTAACTCAATATTACAGGTTTTCACTATGGTACTTTTTAATGTTTTTACTTTTACTTTGGTAACTTTTTATTGTCGTGTTAGCTAAGGCCTTCGTCTTGCCATATTGTGTTAGTTTAGCAAAATCATCTGCTGAAGTCTATTGCAGATATAGATATTCAAACATACATCTAAGTACGGTTGCAGACGCTCAGTCAACTTGCTCTCAACTGTTCATGGACCAGCTTTGACCGTTCCAATATGGCGGATGGCGTATGTATAGAGGCCCATAGAAACAGTCGCTAATGAGGAATATATATATATATATATATATATATATATATATATATGGTGTACACCAAATAACCTAACCCCACCACAGTGGGGTGATCAGATTTCCGAAAGTAGTTTAAAAAATCTACATCGGACCTGTCGTTTGGCTCCTGCCTCCGCATATTCTCTCACGAACTAAACCTTGAGATATTATGTAATGGAGAAAACTAGGCTATGTTTGCATAGTTTTTTTTTCAGGGACCAAAATCATGTTTAAACCACCACAACGGGCTTCACTAACCGCCATTTTCGATTCAGGGACAGCATGTCACAGAATGTTAAACAATAAAAATCCCTGACTGATATGGCAAAGGTTGCTGTACGTTCTGTGTACAATTACATGGATGGTTATCGAACACTGAGTGAGTCCATGTGAAGAACGTAGAGTTCTCTGAGATGAATTAAGACAAGAGAGACAAAAAGCTGAGAGGGAGAGACTTTGAAAGGTCAGAGATGAGATAGGGACTTCTTTAGCGATGCTCTTATCAGGCTTTTTGGAGATTTGGAGCACCCGGCCACTTCATTGTATGCAGAAGAGCAGTGTGAACATCCTACTAAACCTCTCAAATGGGTTTGGAATGACATGAGGGTTAATCAATGATGACAGATATTTTGATTTTGGGTGAACTGTCTCTTTAAAGGCACCTGACATTATTGCAGTAATCAGAAACTGTCTGACACCACAGTATTTATCAGCTGTTCATTGTTTCTTTGTAACTGTAAATCGACTATTCAGACGTCTGTGACTAAATATCAGTCTAATGTCCTCACCAAATATCGCTTAGACCAGCAGAAAAGCATGCGGAATGCATGTGCAACAATTATACTGTAAATATTGTAGGTCAAGGACAAATACAGTCCTTCCCTTGACATTATGGTTTGTCATGTAGGCTAACAGTATCGGGTGCAAGAGTGTCACAAGATATTAATGAGCTGCTATGAAGGTAAGAAAAAGGTCTGGTAAAAAAACTACCCATTAAATTTTGGCATTCAGATTGGGAGGGATTAAACTTTTCTATTACAGCTTTTCAAAGCCTGAAGTATCAGTTTTAGTTCATCTGTTCCTCAGGCCGACAAGATGAAGAGAATTGCACAGTTCAGCAAAACGGATGTGAGCACAGTATGCAGGTGTCAGCCAGAAGAGGGCACACAGACACTCATACTTTGCAATTCATTCCTTTTGTATGCCGTCATTAGTCATCAGCCAGAAATAATAACTTGACAAAACATGTTATTGCTTTAATACATTTAAATTGCGGTTTTCAGGAATAACTACCCCAATATCCTATTTCAGAGATTTGCTGCCAATCAAATAACTACAGTATATTTATATTTACAGTATAACTAAAGTACTTGATCCCACACCAGGCTACCATTTTGTCAGATTTGTTGAGGAATTATACTCTATTTCCTGCACCACTCAGTCAGGCTGTTTCTTTTTCGCCTAACCTTGACTCAGAAATGATACAAACGTTTATCACTGCTCAAAAAAAAAAAAAAAACATTGTACATTCATTTGTGTAGCTTTTGAAGGCATGGCAGTGACAAAGTATTCTATTAATCACATGATGAGCACCAATTGACTAACGACTTTTTTTGTGAGGGTAGGAGCCAAAAACTATATGATGCAATTACTTTAGCTGCTTACCTTATGTAAAAGGGCACACTGTAGTAAAACTGTCTTATCTGAACCCGTTTAATCTAAGATTTTACTCTTTGGACACAAACTGCACGCCTTTTCTAATAAAAGTTCAGAAAATGTTTATTCCTGGTCACAGGCTGGAAACTACCATTGTCAAAAAGTTCCACAATAGGCTATAGAAACTTTTTAAGTTGTTCTTATATCAGGCAATTTTGGGGAAAGGGAAATGAAAATCCAATAATAAATTCACATGTAAAAGTACTTGGAAATCGACTTTTCATTATGTGACTTACTTAGTTCCTTATCCAAAATGAGGTTTTGGGCTTCCCCACTGGTCACAAATGTGTCTGCTCAAATTCGATATCTGTTATGAGCATGATTTATATGAGTAGCTAATCATTAATAATATATTAATAATAGACCCTTTAAGTATTATATTTATGTAGCTACATGTTTAATGCTTATTTGGAGCTTTGACAGCCATCATCTTTCAGAGGCACAAACTGCTCTGGTCATGTGACTCTTTACATCAGCATTCAATGCGCATTCAAATAGTTACTGTTATCATGCAAACTTTGTATACGAGAATGTATAGCCTAAACTTCTTATCTGTATAAACTACTATCGTAAAGTGTTACTGTAAAAGTTTGCTTTACCAAGAAGCTGCAGCAGGCGGCCAACTATGCTGGTGAATGAATGGTGGGATGCGTGCGTTTAAACAGTCACGTCTACCATCCTAACTGACCTTGTTCACTGCAACCATTAGCCTATCCATCGCGAGTCGCGACAAAACATCGTCTCTTTGTGTAATAACATTTTTTTTTTTACATAACACATCCCTGGTGCCAGCCTACTTCGAAATAGTTTGAGGGGAAAAAGTTAAGTGTGACTTTCAACGGGTGTGTTTAACTTTTTGAAATATTGAATTTGCGCATTCGACTCGGTTCTTTTGACCAATCCCTTTTAAAGATCTAAAAACATTATAAAGCCGTTTCTTGCTGTTTAAATTTATTTATTAATTAGGGGCTTTATTGTAATTTCATTCTTATCCAGTTCATAAAAACATAAAGTCCTTAATATAATTTACATTTATAATAAATAATACTGAAATAAATGTATAGCCTATACATAATTTGCTTAAAAAGGTGTTTGCCCATTTTAATGAAATTAAAGTAGTCTATAGTCTAACTTGCATTTTCAGACAGTTTTTGGTTTAAATCAGTGATTTATTGACTCGAGTACCTCCGATTGTTGAACAAATCATTTAGACCGGTTTTAAACCCGTTCAGCAGATTCATTAAAAAGATTCGACTCAAAAGAACGATTCCTTCAATAGACATCTCAGCCGTTTTTTTCCATCCCTCAGAGAGCTTGGTTAGATTACTTCACCACAAAAAACACACAAAGGCAACTCCTACTAATAATGAGCATCCAGAACAAAAGTTGGACCGACCGACAAATCTGAGACATTTAAAAGGCGGATTCCTACCTGTTTCTCACCGGTAGTGCCAACAGTTGTGAGGAGAGCAGGCTGATGCAATACACAAAAACCGGGAAAAGTGCTCCCATCGTGGGCAAATAATGTTCTCACGCCCCCTTGGTCAGGAGGGGGCTTCCAATGCACCTGGTCAGTATTGAATTTCCAGCTACTGAAACTTCCGAGTTGGACCCAAAATTTCCAACTCCAGGGAACTGTGGTGTTCCTAAAATAAAGGGAAGGAAAATATTAATTGATCCCCACTAGATTTTCTCCCCGCGCACATATTAGCCTAATAACATATTGCTAGCAATTTGATTTGCATCACATAGGCTACTACTGGTATAAATTCCGGCATTTAATATAATTATATGATTAAATATATACAAAACTAGAGTGGTGCACGAATCTATATTAGTCCATGTCCATCAGCTCTAATTAGTTGCCAACTAATTATAACCTACATCTTTCCCTTAGTTTTTCTTTTTTAAATAGCCTACATTCTGAGTATGTTATACTAGTACATCATACATATAAACTTTACTGACCTTTATCTCAGGTTAAGATAGTGCCACGCGCAAATCTGCCTTGAGAATTTTCCCACGGGTGTGCACGCGCTCGCCAAGATCACGCTCTTGTGAAGTCTGAGGTTCAGCTGACATTGGCGCGTTTAAATATGGGTGGGCGGGACTACAGTGCGATTTTTCAAAGGTGTGTCGAATACACACGGGATCATACAGCTACTCTGAGTCATTGTCATATATGAACACACTTGATTGGTGTCAAATGCAGTTATTTTACGCATAACTTGCTTGATATTGCATTTTAGGGCAGCTCATTAAATGCAGGCTTTATAATTTGAATAACAGGCGTTCTTTATCTTTATGAGATAAGCAATAGTTTTTGCATTGCTATGTTTGGTGACACTGACCTTCCACATTCTGATCAAAAACAAAATGTATCCCTTTAAATGGTAACAGTAACCCAATGTACAAGATTTTTCCACCTAGTTTTACCAATTCACTAACATTCACTAAACCCCTTCTCTTGTGTTTATCTCTAACATTAGGGTGAGTGTGCAGAGGGGATAAGGATGCTTTAGAGACTTCCGCAGAAATGCAGGAGGGCAGGACGCACCCTTGCATATATCAATGTGCATTTTAGTGATAATTGATTGGATAGACATTCTCTTCCAATTGTGTCACAGAAAGCAAACCCTTTTTTGCACTTTTTGTTGTGAGATTAATATCGGCAGTCATTTTATGTTGTACAAAAAGGCCTAAACGTACTATAAGAGGTGTTTGAATGGAGAATTGTGCACTTGTGAGTCTTTCTTTTGTTTGAATGGGCTTAAGTTTAAGTATTCTTCCGCAATGATGACGTAAGCTTATCTAATATATAATTTATTATGAATGTGAAACTGTTTTAAATGGTTGTCATGAACTATTTTTATTATTTTTATTTTCTTCTTTTTTTCGTGTATCTCTTACGCACAGTCACGGTGCAATTTCAATGCCAATTGAGCATGTGACGAACAAACTTTTGAACTTCAACAATTTGTGGTATTTTTCCCTTTTCCTTGAAAAATCAAGGTGTCACGAGCTCTTGTATGTTTAATTTTAGCTTCTGAATGATTTTATTCAAATTTGTCCATGTTTGAGCAACAACCGTGCCATCCATAACAAATACACAAAAGATTTAAGAAGATTTAAAAGACACTCCGGTCAAATCTAAGGTTAAAATCAGCATGAATTGGGAGTTGCGATAGTCTTTTCATCACTATTGTCCGGTATATCCGGCTTCTCGAACAAGAAAACAATGAGGGCTGGACTTGTCCATGGGGAATTGATCAGATGGTTGTGGTTTGCTATTGGTCAATCTCATGTGAGTGACAGGTTGCCCCGCCCTCACGCCAGTAAACACGCCATCAGAGAAGAAAGGAGATGTCATATAAAAATAATGATGTGCATGGATAAATAATTTATAATAAATACTTTAACATTCCATAAAAAAATAATTGTCCATTTTCATTTCATGGTGACTTTAACTATA
Organism: Rhinichthys klamathensis goyatoka; assembly: GCF_029890125.1. Taxonomy (NCBI): domain Eukaryota; kingdom Metazoa; phylum Chordata; class Actinopteri; order Cypriniformes; family Leuciscidae; genus Rhinichthys; species Rhinichthys klamathensis. Next base: position 1,009,910 of record NW_026606878.1, read on the forward strand.
TGAAATCGGATAGTTTACTAATCACATTCCTTCACAGTGCCTCACAGCAGTGTAAATATATGCACTTATTCAGGTCAGTGTTGGACATTTATTAGTGTTTTTTTCTTTTAGCTTTAAATGAGTAAATGTGTACTGCTGCTTTATATGTGACTGGAAAAGACAATTGAAGTGAATAATGAACCAGATTAATGCAGTAATTCTTAGAGATCCGCAAGTTGTACGTGTCTGGGAGTTAACCAGGTTGGCAAGTGCCTCCATTTACATAATGCTAAAAAAATGTGACAGCAGAACTGTGAAGTGGAGCCAAATCCCAGACGAGAGCAATTGGTCTTTTCCTCTGATCTCTCATCAGCTGTATGTGCCAATTAGTGTACATGAGTAACTACTAACCGCAGCCAATGAATCCAGTTCAAACCGCAAAACACAAACCGCCTGTTAAGCTGGGCTGATTTCCCCAAACACATGATGACGTGGTTGTTTTCATTTACAATAGCTGAGATAAAAAAAAAAAAGCTTCCCTGAATAATAAACTGTTTTAATAATTAAGTATACCAAATAAGAAACATATTCTATATTCATATATCAATTCACATAAAAAATATGTGTTATTTACACTTTTTGTGACTGTTTTTTTTACAATCTTTTACATTTGTTTTACCATTTCTCAATATTAAGGTCACTTTTTTAAAAACTCTTCTCACAGTGAGCACAACTGCACAGTCTATGTGGGCTAAATGTAGACCGGTTTCCGTTGCTTTGGCACAAAATACATCTTTCAAATGACATGAATTATTTTCTCACTCAGACACAAACAATGACAAAACTCTACACGGGACAATTTGCATGTTCTATAACTGTTATGTTCAAATCACTTCTACAATACTGTATTGTGTATAAGTCATGTATGTGGTGTTTTGCTGCATTTTGGATGTGAAATTTGCTGCTGTGGTAAGGTGAAATTGGTTCAGGATAACTGTGTGAAGAGATAGATAGATAGATAGATAGATAGATAGATAGATAGATAGATAGATAGATAGATAGATAGATAGATAGATAGATAGATAGATAGATAGATAGATAGATAGATAGATAGATAGATAGATAGACAGACAGACAGATAGATAGATAGATAGATAGATAGATAGATAGATAGATAGATAGATAGATAGATAGATAGATAGATAGATAGATAGATAGATAGATAGATAGAAAGCAATTAGCCTATACGGTTGTCTCTTGTATGCTGCCCCCTAGTGAACATTACTATAACTACACTGAATAAATATCAACAATGTAATGAGAAATTTCAGCGTTCAAAACAGAAAGTAATAGTATTTGATCTCCCAGGGGGAAATTCTCATTACGTTCAAAGTGGACGTAAACAATATATCTTAAACATTTCAGACACAAAAACAAACCTCTCCAATGACGGTCCTTTTGCTGAAATACCAGTGATGTCTCTTCACTCTTCTTCCTCCCCAGTATGAAATAGTAAATCCCTGTGTTAAATCGATTTGAAAACATGCTTGTTCCCACTGAGCTTGTTTCCATCGCATGTTTACGATGGCAGAACAATTGAGTTTGAGAACGCAACTGGTTTGTTATGGCTCACAGTCAAGTTTATTTGCATTGCTGGGATGTACAGTTAGGGGTCATGTTTACTGCTTCTGTTTCTTTTCTGTTACCATTACGCATCAGCCAGTGCAGCTATGTCATACACTACACTTATCTTTAGATTTGTGTGTGGGAATGGCAATCTGCTTCAGCGGTTGTGTTTGGGTGTGACTGCAGGGGAACAATGGATACATATTTCCAGAAATGGATGAAGACAAAGGCACGAGACTGTGTGATGAATCAAATTGCTGGCAGTTATAAAAGATGAATGAATGTTGGTGTATCAACAAACACAGACCGCCTCGTATGTTTCATCCTGTCACTTCATCATCCTCATCATGACTCATTGTTATATTCCCATCCTGCATTTGAATGATTGATCTTTCAGGTGGTTACATTCTGATGCTTCATTGTTCAAATTAATTAGACTTTCAAGTTTACCATAGACATGGTTTACTTGGTCTTTTTTTCATTTTCAAAGTAGGCTATACACTTTGCCAAGGAGAAATGTCTTAAATGATTGCATAATACTTTCATCAGATGTTTAATGAGTTTTTTTCTCTCTAATGATCAAGTATGTTTATGAGCTGTTTAATTCATAACATTTAATTTTAATTAAAAATGAACTAAAACTAAATTAATTAATTAATTAAAACTAAATCCATAAAATGCCCTAAAAGGTTCTATGAAGCACTTTAAGGTTCTATATAGAACCTTTTCTTCTAAGTGTGATTAGCTTGATTGTTTTGGAGACAATATTGCCAAAATATCAATAAGGCACCAGTAATAGTCATAAAAATAAAAGCAATATTAATATAAAATAAAATAAAGTATAAAATAAACATTAAACAAGACATTATTTGGTTTGTTAATTCAACTTTTTGATACGGAGGAGAAGAAACAGGTTTTTATCCAATATTATTTATGCATTGCCATGTCTTCATGCAAATTTCTCAATGGATTTGGTTAAATGTCACTTCCGGTCAGTTTTGCATGGGTTGTTAAGGTGGAATATCTGATGCATCTGTAAACAACATGTTTCATGTTTTATGTTTGATGTCAAAACACAAATGTAAGAAACTCAAAATTGCTGAATTTACTATACACAGAACAGAATCAAAATAAAGATCATATAGCAGCTAATATTGTTTTTTTTTTAAACAAGCGCGGCTCTCTGAAATGTTCTCTTCTCACATAGTAAAATAATGTCAACTCAAATTAGAATTTTATGGCCATTTATTGATACGATGCAGTCAGCTCATTAGGACAAAATAAACACTTCAGAGTAATGAATAAATGAACGAATGGATGAGGCATTTATATCACTTTCATATGTACTATACACCCAAAGCGCTTTACAGTCATATCAGGGAATCTCTCCTCAACCAGTCCCAGTGTGCAGCATCCACTTGAACGATACGACGGCAGCCACAGTACAACGGCCCATGCGCTCACCACACACCAGCGAGAGAGAGTGATAGAGACAATTGAGTGGATAAGGAAGCCATGATTGATAAGGGCCATAAAAAAGAATAATCATCACGCTTGGGGATTATTATTTTATCATTATTTTGCAATAATGACTGCACATTATGCCTTATTCAATATGCATTTTGAACATAATATGTATTTATATAATTGTATCTATTATACTGTGTTAAGTCTGGAGACGTATTCTGGATGCGTGCCTTTCTGTCCCACTCTCTCTTTCTCTTGTCTCTCTTGTCTTAGGTGTCTCCTCCGCCCTAACTGGACGTACGGAAGTGCACCTGCTGATCTGTCACCTGACGACTGGTGTCTTTTGAAAAACACCTGGAGGAGGAGAGAATAGAGTTGGCGTTGTGGTCTTTTGTGAATCAGTGTGTCATAGTAATTTAGTTGTATTATATTCTAGCAGAGGGACTTGCTGTTAAATCATTTTGAATGTTTATTTCTTTATTTTCTCTCGTCAATTACTGTTTTGTTTCTTAAACCCGTCTGTTGGTTGGTTTTCTTTGTTTTGTTCTGCTGAGCTGGCAAGTGTGCCGCCTTTTTTCTTTAAAAAACTCTATTGTAAATAGTGTAAGTGTAAATATTATGGTGCTTTTCACCACAGAGGCTGAAGGGGTGCCATTTTTTTATGATTGTAAATCCTTTTCTCATGTTTTCGGTGCAGTTAGGAAGTCAGGACAGACCATCATTAATTTTTCTTTATTTTCATGTAGTATATTGAGCATTTGTGGGTTTAGTCTGCGATATCTTTTGTTTTGGGCTTTGCCCAATTCTGAAGAGATTGCCTGAATTTTGAGTGGTGACAAAAAAAAAAGAAGAAGAAAAGATCTAAAATAAAGATAAGCACACAGTATCTGTGGGTTCAGATTTTTTATTTATGTTTTTTTTCCCCTGACCTTTGACCAGGGTTGTAACAGCTGTATGTATTTGATATATTTAATCATATATATATGAATTAATATGTGTATTTTTGTAATATGTTACTATATGCTTTGAAACATTGAAAAACACATTAAACTTTTAATTAAGATAATTTTTTTCATCCAAAACACATTTATCAATATTAGCAGGGTTTTCCTCATAGTCCAGATTGTGACATAAGGAATTAGGATGCTCTGAGACTACCTATGATTTTCAATCAGCCAAGAGACCACTTCCTGGCTATTGGTTTGTTGACAGGATGTCATGTGACTTTCAAATCCGGGCCAAAACAACTCTGCTTTATATTCTCCCAACAGATGTCTCATGCTATGGAGGCCGGACACCTTTACACGCAGAGCACTACCTTTAGAAACACGTGTCTACACATTTGCCCTTCCTGTCACATGGCGCAGACCAAAGGGCCAAAGCACAACCCACGACTCTTCCTGTGATCGTCACACTTGTCACTTTTCTGTTTCATTATGTAGTGGTGAAAGACATACATGGGCATTTTTTGTGTTTAGGTGTAGTTATTCTGCAATATCAAGCTAAATATCATTTCATGCTTCTCTGATTGGATCAATAGTAACCCACAATGCACTTTTCTTACAGATACGCATGCAGGTGCAGTGCATGGTGGCCCTTTCGGCTCGATAGTGTGATCGGCTCCTTTTAGGAACTGGATATGGAGGTGGCCCAGCTGCACGACTGTTAATGTTGCTTTTCTCAAGGCATTGTGGGAAACTTGATCACTGAGTCCATTGTTAAACAGGAGGGATGGGGCTCATCTTTACTGAATCCACTCCTCTATCTTTCTCCCTTTTTCAGACTTTCTACTTTTTCTTTTTTAATGAATTTGCTCTTTTGGGCCGTCACAATGGAGGGCTAAAGTGTCATGCGAGTCACCTGACCCGCAATGAAATAACATGACTCCTTTGGCTGGGGATCTTTCTGACTTCAACAACCTCAGTGACTAGAAAAATGACCAACAAATATAATTTCATTAATAAAATAATTATTTAAAATTATAATTATACAAATATATATATATAAATAAATAAATACAGCCAATTCCCTGGGGCATTTTCCTACGGAATATTACTGTCAATTGTAAAGCGCTTGTTATTAGATGGCAGGCTGACAGTATAACATGCCTGTGAATGTTTTTAATTCTGCTGTGATAAGTACTCTGGGTCAAAGGACTTTACACAGGAAGTGTTGGAATTCTTTTGGAGGCGTGTCGATGCTGACAGGCAAGGACACAGGCCTCAGATTGTGGGATAGGGGGGTTATCCGGTAGGACCTTTCAGCTTTTTCCTCTGTGATGAGACTCATTACTGCAACATTTATGGAACAACTGTCCAAACATTGAGTCTTTATAGTAAAATCCACCAAAGGAGCCACCTGTTCATGCAATCAGTGTGATTCTGTTACCTAAGCAATGACAGCTGATTTGACTTTTAGGGGGCTAGGATTAAAGGCATGGGACTATTGTTTGTACAGCAACCTAAGAAAAAAAAAGTGCAAAATAAAACAAACCAAATAATTTGTCCTCTTTCCATTTGCATGCATCAATCTCAAACATCATCTTACTTAGCTCTATCTTTATTACAGTTATCCATATAAACATTGTTGATGTTAAAGTATCATGATAATACCTTTTATATATACATATATATATATATAAAAATTTTTTTTTATATTAATATTACGGTAAAATTCTGTAAATGCTGCCGATTCGTACTTTTTGCTGATAACAACATTATTTTTTTTTTTTTTTTACTGCACAAGAAGTCAAGTTTAAATTTTTTAAACACAGGTTTACATTTTCCTCTACGTAGAGCCTTTTAAAATATTTTTTTTATCGTATACGGTAAGGTAACTTAAAGGTAACAAATTAATACGTTTTTTTTTTTTTTTGACAGTGTATCTTGTGCACGAGCTCTAATGAATGACTACGCAACATTCCCTGAGCGTGCGCCCCTCCCTGCCGCCGCTGAGCTCACGGCGCATGCGCAGAGCGCTGTCAGGGCACGGCACATACTCACAGCGACAGTATGGCGGCGGGCTGCTGCAGGAGGGATGCTGCTGTCGCCGCTGCCTTCACAATGTGATCGGAATATCGTCTACTTTCGGAAAGACTACAGTCACCCCCGAGGCCTGTCGCTGTGATCTCGATAAGATGACCAGGCTCGCCGATTACTTCGTGGTAGTCGGCTACGATCTCGATAAGAGAGGTAAGAGAGAGAGACACAGCAAGCGATTCTTCCTCCTCCTCCTCTCCCCCTCCTCCTCCTCCTCCTGATCTGTTAGATTGGAGTGTATTAGTCGCGGTTTATTCACGGTAAACACAGCAGAAGGCGGAGGGAGAGGGACACAGTCCCGACACAGCTGATTCCGGCCTGGGTTGGGCGAGTTACTATCAGCCGCGGATGTCCCAGGCCTCTGGATCTTTACTCCCGAACTCAAAAGCCGAACCCCACCGAAGTTGCACGAAGACGGGACTGTCTCTATGCCCTTTTACGCGATTCATGATTAGAAGTTTGACCGCGGGTACTAATTTGTTGTTTTGCCAGGGTGTGACAGTACTAACAGGGATTTTTCAGCGTAACCTTTGCCACTTGTGTTTGTCATGTAACAGCCTGTTATATTGACCAGTATGCGCCTGTAGAGTTGAATAGAAATGCAAAAGTTGCACCAGTTCATTCCTAAGACATGTCAACAAACATCAATAACATGCACCATGGCACTAAGGCTTTTGATAGTGTCTAAACTTAATAGGTTGCCTACCTAAACAGCATGCTTAGGCTCATGTGATTCACAAAATGCTGTCTTAGTTTACAACAAACTAGGTTTTGAAACAACCTTAGTTTTCTTTTGCAAAAAAGTAGTACTGTTTTAGTGAAAATGCTTGACTAAAAATGTCAAGCATCCAAAAGCAAGTAAACTCACAATAAAAGCATCTTAAATGTGTTTTTGTGGGCCATGTTGTGATAAGTTAAGATAACCGTGTGAGGAAAAGACACAAATATCATTTTTTTTGCATCCTTTGACATGACAATCCATTGTCAAAAAGTTACCAGGACGTTTAGCAAAATTTCTCCTTTTGTGTTCCACAGATTTTGAAACAACATGAGTTATTTCGACAAACACATTTTTCAAAATATCTTTGGGTTTCACAGATAAAAGAAAGTCAAAACATTTCAAGTACTTATTTTAATGTGAATGAATGTAGAGAGCTTTGAGCTTTCTGTAAAATCCTCTGTCTTTAGTGAGTTTTGTTATCGGGAGGTTGTTGAGTGTTTTAGTTAGTGGCCTAGATTCGTGCCATATAATGGTCCCGGTGAGCATGCATAATTTACCAACCCTCATCCGAAGAAAGCAAGTTGCTGGAAACTCGCATCAAACCTTTGAAACCTTTATTTAGAGAGCTGCCTCTGTGCATGTCTTATTACTTATTTATGAGGCACACACAAAACATGGTGAGTCCCCTTTTTAACGACAGTATCGGGGACTCGTGAGATGAATATGCATGTTATGGATGATGTGTGCAGTGGTCCGCTTCAAGAGTTGTTCGGCGCAGATAGATCTTTTTGCTTTTTGTTACCCGTGAGATGCAGCTATTCGTATGTGGCCGTACACGTAGTCTGGCAGGATGTTGAAAGGCTGCACGCGCTGCAGAATGTCTTCCTTTCCTGTTTCTAGCCTTCTGCTGAGTTTCAGCATCTGGTAAGCAGACCTTCACATTACAGTAAAGGTGTGTGGAGAAAAAAAAAAAACAGAGCTCTCTTGAAGTCAGGGATTTGCTCTATTTATGCCCATTGATGTCCAAGAATAAAAACACATGAAATTCTAAAAATAACATGAAAGTACAACAGAAATCGTTCATGTTCTAGCTTGCAATGCCACATAGCAGCAAACTAAATCAGTCTGAATGGCCCGGATTGAGCTGTTCCATGGGCAGACCTGTGACGCTATAAAGCTGTGCTGTTGTGGTTTGACATCAGATTTGTGAGATCTCTGAGAAATCGGCGAGTGAAATTGTCCAACCCTTGACACTTGACATCTGTCTCACAAGTTACGTTTTTTTAAATATGTAAAATAATGTCTAGCAGGTAGCAGACATGCTGTGCAATGTTGAGCCTTGGTGCTCATGAGGGAAATTTGAGCTTGAATCTCACTTGCAAGATCTCCTGATCCTGTTTCTTCTTTTTTTTTTTTCTGACAATTTCCTGTATTTTGTTTGTTGTACCCATATAAAAAGTAAGCTTAAATGGATTGTTCACCCCAAAATCACTCCCAACATGACTTTTACTTTATGACGTTTCTTCTGCAGAACCCAAAGGAAGAAGTGTTTTTGTTTTGGTCCATGTAATTAAAGTCAATGGGGTCCAAAACAACCCTAATGGACCCCATTGTCTTACATTGTATTCAAATGGTTTTGAAACCATTTTCTGTAATTTTCTATTTTAAGTTGTCTGGATTTAATTTTTTTATGGTTTAATTACATTTGAATACCCCAGAAATTCTGTGTTGTGTAGGCCTATTTAATTTTTTCTGGCAATCAAATTAAGGCATAAAATATTAATTTATTTGATCTTTTAATCATATGAAATTAAAAAAAGTTTTTTTGTGTGCACAACAGTGCTGCACAACAGAGCTTTACTGTTCAAATTAAAACATGGAAGAAAATAGTGATTATTCCTTAAAAAATAAAGTTTAAATAATAATAATAATAATAATAATTATTAGTTAGTATTATTATTACTACATTGAGATGTAGCTAAATTCTACTGTACAACAGTAATATATTTTTGTCATAATTTCTTAAGGTTAAACCAAACTTTTATTTTGACGGGTTGCCGTGAAGAGCTTTGAGTTTTTGTGTGTTTATGATATGACAATAGTTTTTTCTCAAATGAAACGGTAAAATGCTGATGAAGTGAGACTCAGAGATGAAGTTCATGTATTCATGTCCTCATATAGTGAGACGGCAGAGGCTGAAATGCTTCGTCACGCATGCTTCAGTGTGTAGGCCTATGTGATAAATGAAACCGTGCATCTGCGCCATTCATTCACACAGAGACACTCAGAGCATGCAGGATTCAGATTTAAATAATCTTTTTGTCGGTTTAATATTCACAGACATTATATCGTGATTTGATTTAACTGTACTGACCTACTTTTGATTTATTCATCCATTCCAAGACTTGACAAATTCTGTGAAATTCCACGTTATACAGTAAATTCCGTTTTTATGACTGGATTCCACGATTCCGTCCGTGTTTTCCGCATCGCGGAAATCATAGGCCCCTAAGAAAGTCATACAGGTTTGGATAATTTTAACCCCATAATTTTATGTTCGCTCAAGAAGTTTGGAGTGAATTTTGGGTGAACTATCCCTTTAAGTCCTGTTATATTTATGTCTACCTGGCACATGTCTCTGAGAGGTGTCACATCTCTGAAAACATGTAGTGAATGTGAGCCTGGACATGTTTCAAAGGATTTTTATGAAGTGCTGTTGAAGTGGTGCCTACTTAACACCCAGAGGGCTGGCGCTCTTAAATGAGATAACCTCGCTCTGTGTTTTGTTTACCAGTGCAGAACACGTCCAACTGACCCAGAGGCCATGTCCCTGTCTCGGGCCCTTTGCCTTAGTCTCCATCAGTCATATAGCCCACAAATCTGGCTCAAGAAATCACCATTCTTGAGCCAGAATGACTGCATCAGTGGAGGGCAGTGAGCTGTCAGGGTGGAGTCACCCAACGTCTGTTGTGAAACTGTGCAACGCCACTTGTCCGGCTGATTTCCAGGCCCTGCGAGGAGAACGGCGCTGAATAGGATTCTCTGGACGAGGGGCTTTCTGTGTAAAAAAACAGGAAATGGGAGTTATGTTGAGGCTCTAGGGAGAAGACATGATTGAATGAGAATCCAGATTGTGTGAGAGTGAGAAAATGGAGGTCTAGAGTTTGGGGCCGGGCTGGGCTTCACTAAAAGTGGACATCCATGGAAATGTCTTTTGGGGTTCGGCGTACAGCCCCCCCTTCTTTCTCGCAGCCCTCTTTCTCTTGCTCTCTCTCGGTTTTTCTTGGGAGGAGCCCGGCTGAAAACAGAGAGGCCCTAAACAAAAGAGGAGAGCGTTTGTTCTGTTGCACACTCATTGTGAGAGTTGTCTCTGCCAGTCTGTTTAACCCTTGCGTGCCGTTGAGAATGTATGTTAAAATGATTGTCTGCTGTATGATGAGCTACATTATTAACTTATAGCCAGTCATCTAAAATAAAACTAGCCTAGATTTTTACAAAAATGTGCTTGTAAAACTTCTCAAGCAAGGGGGTTTTGAGTGGATGTCGCGTAATCTGGTTCTTGAATCAAAATGCTCATCACAACTAGTTCATTACGATTCCAGGACGAATGACTCGATTCAGTTGAGACAGACAATATTTAGTTAAAGATACACATTTCGCTGACACAATGTTAGGGTGTTATAATTGGTTGTAATTGGTTGCCAACCAGTGCAGTATGATACCTTTTAGTGAATAAAACACATTTTAATGGAAAACTACTGCATTTATTATAAATGATTTATCCATGCACAACATTATTTTTAAAATCATGTGCCCCCCGTAATCTTTAATCAAAATTCCTTCCCCTCTCGCAGCGACATCTCCTCTCTTCTCTGATGACATGTTTACTGGTGCGAGGGCGGGACAACCTGTCACTCACATTAGATCGACCAATAGCAAACCACAACCATCTAACCATCCAATCATTTCCGGGTGAACAAAATTAAGCCCCGCCCTACATTTTTTTCTTGTTCTAGAAGCCATTTCATTCAGATATGTCACAATAGGGAAGAAAAGACCATTGCAACTTCCGTTTCATGCCGACTTAAAGATAAATCGAAGCAGAATTGTTGAATTCGTTATGATTCCCATTTTAATCAGTCCAAATAGTAACATGCCAAAGTGTGAAACTTAACAAGAAAAAGTTGGTGGCTTACCAATAGTGGCCCACCTTTAACAGATCTGCTCTCTGCCTTAGACAAACGCACTGACTCAGCCGGACGTCTAGAAATATTCACCAGTAGAGCACAGAACAGATTCTTATTCATGAGGAAGAATAAGGACCGAAGGGGGCCATGGCGTGACACGCCGGCCGCTCTGTGTTACCATGACTCCCCAATTCTGGTCATCTGGCGTGACTATAAACGGTTCTGTGCCGAGAAAAGGGTGGCTGGGTCCGTGGATACAGAAGCCCGGTCCCCATGCCTGCAGCGTATGGCCGCAAAAGCTCTGATGGCCAGCTGGTGGATGAATACTTCTCATTCATGTGGCAGCCGAGGGGCTAGAGGGCAATGGAGATTGCCCTCATTCTGAGAGACAGGGGGGCTCAGCACACACACACACAAACACGCACATTTTCCATCTCTTTTTGTCTTTAAAATGGTTTGCACTGTAGGCATTAGGATTGTATGCATATGCACAGTTAACACACTGTGAGGACAACATCAAGTAAATGCATTTGAAACTCCTAGACGTTAAGTTTCATTATGAATGTGGTGAACTCACATGATAGTGTTTGGCTACTGTCCCAAGGCCTGTGTGATGGAAATGTCATGTGCCTCATTGGGTCTTTACTGCATTGTCATCTTATATTCGTTGATTTTTATGCCTTGGAATCCCAAACATTTGGTTTGGAATGACGCATTGAATGTTGCTGCAGTTTAAAACTTGAGTTGGCCAACGTAGAGTGTGTCGAAATCGGGAGAGTGACTTGTGATCATATTGGAATTGGAAGCATTAGCCTATTTAGAATAGGTTAAAACGAAGTATGTTTTTTTTAATTTTGTAAAGTGTCAGTAAAGACATTAATAATGTTACAAAACATTCTATTCCAAATAAATCCTTTTTTTTTTTAAAACTTTCTATTCATCAAAGTATCCTCCAAAAAAGTTTCCACAAAAATGTTAAGAAGCACAAATGTTAAGAAATATTTCTTGAGCAGCAAATCAGCATATTAGAATGATTTTTTATTTTTATTTTTTTATTTTTATTTATTAGAATGATTTCTGAAGGATCATGTGACACTGAAGACTTGAGGGATGATGCTGAAAATTCAGCTTTGCGTCACAAGACTAAATGACATTTTAAAATATATGCAAATAGTAGTATATAACAATCTGGGTTTTTCTTTACACACATACTCGCACACAAACATCATTAGGTTTGGTAATGGGACGCGGTAAGCAGTGACTAGTTAATAGCTGTTTGTATGCTTCATATCCAGAGGTCATGTGGGTCAATGAGCAGTCTCTACTGGAGGGACGCGGAGGTCAGGGCGGGAAGGGGGAGTGTGCGCTCCATGGCCGCAAACCTTTCATGGTCTTCCCTGGTATTTTGGGAATGGGGCCCTCTCCTCCTCCCAAACCCCTCGGGTGGAGACTGAAGACCTTATTCTTCACATGCCTATGGGGTTGCGGGAAGTAATTCTTCAAAATCCTTTTTTTCCCTCATTGCTGCTGACCCACTGGATTATATGTAGGGGTCTTTAGCATTGTGGCTGTTGGGATTCAGACACGGAGGAGTGAATTATAGTCTGGTGTCCCACTCTTTCTGTCTTAATCTTGGTTTCAGCTGCAGCCCACCCATTGGTAGAGAGTGCAGTGAAGCTGATTGGTCCATAGGTGAAAAATAAAGTACCCATTTGCAGAAAAAACGGAGCAGATTGGTTGGCTTGGTGTAAGTGAAGCTTAATGCTCTGTGGTTAGCAGGATTTTCAGGGTCTCTTTTGGAGCGGGTTTCCCTTCTTCAGAGGTCATCTTGGTGCATCAAGTTACAGGCTATAATTTTTGTAAAAACTTTTCATTCATTCTTTCAAAAAAAAAAAAAAAACTAACAACAATCATATTAATAATTATTATTCATAATAATATTTTTATATTATTTTAATAATACAAAAATAATAAATACATCTACTACTAATAAATAAATATTATGAATAAATGCAAAATTATAGTTTTTTTGGGGGGGGGGGGGGGGGTGATTTGAACCACTTGCTTTACTCACATTAGCGAGGGTTAGACTATAATTATTGCAATTCTATTAAACTATTATGTGGCAGTTTCTTATAAAGTCCACTGTTTCTCCAAACCTTTCATTCAGAGCTTGGCTAGTGTTAATTTTGTTCTCTTTTTGTGAGTCAGCTGTTATTGTTTTGCCATTATTACACATTTCTGAGTCATCTAACATAGACATGAATCATTTATACAGCAAGAGAGGCAGTAATCTTTTGAGAGTTGGGTTAAAAGCATGAGAAGCTTTAAGCCTCACATTTAGAGGCAATGACAAAATAACCGTGCAAAGCCAATGTCAATACAAAAAAAAAAAAGTTTAATTTGTGTTTCTATCGATATCATCTGTGACCTGCTGTGAGTTAAAAATGCCATGTTTACAATGGGGCGAGAAGATGTCTCAAAGCAGAAATGTAAAGCTACGCGTTCAAGACGAGTTGAAAAATTCTATATAACTTTGCGTTGTCACACTACTAGTCTCGACTTAGGATGTATAATGTTTTGTGGCTAAACTTTTGAAACGGTGTGTGTTATGCAATACTTTGCCCCATTGACTTTTATTCAGTGCAATTTTTTCTTTTTCACAAACTGACTGGCAAGTTAAAATTGTTTCCTGTCCCAATTGACAGCATGCCATAGATGCTTTCTCACAGTATGTTTGCTATGTGGTGTTGCCTTGTGGGAGGATAGTGAGACGTCAAACGCTATAACTGTTGGTGATTTTTCTACGTGTATTCCCTGAATTCCTAGTGCTAATAATCTCTTTACTATATCTTAACACCGGTCACAGCCTCATTTCTTCTGGCTGCCTCTTTCATGGCCTTGCCGGAGGAAAACTGACTAAACCGATGCTAATTTCACTACTACTTTCCATATGATTTCCAAACCTTGTCGGAAGGCTTGGAATTTCTGCTGAGGTGGAATGCCTGTCCAATGACGTCAGCATTATGTAAGCAAAAGGAGTCCAAGTGCGTTCTTTTAGTTTGCTTTTCGCATTTCACTCAGGATATCAGTCACTGCACTGAGCTTTAGTCCTTAAGGTCCAAGGTACCTAAAACGACGTAGCTGCTTATCTCTTAGTATATTAGCTGGAGGTTATTTAAATATATTAAAGTGTGTGTGAGAGAAGGGGTGTCTGTGTTTATCTAGTGTCATGAAAGAGACTAGTTGTAGATCGTGTGCGTATCCTTGTTAGGCCTTGGCTAATAGAAATTCTGTATATTTGTTAGCATTTGATGATATTTAACATATTTTTTATTTAAAAGGTATTTCTTTATTTATCTATCATTTTGACCTGTTGTTGTGAAGTACATTTAAAATACTTTAGGTAAAACGCAGTAAAAACCTTGTTAAAAATAATACACTCACCTAAAGGATTATTAGGAACACCTGTTCAATTTCTCATTAATGCAATTATCTAATCAACCAATCACATGGCAGTTGCTTCAATGCATTTAGGGGTGTGGTCCTGGTCAAGACAATCTCCTGAACTCCAAACTGAATGTCAGAATGGGAAAGAAAGGTGATTTAAGCAATTTTGAGCGTGGCATGGTTGCTGGTGCCAGACGGGCCGGTCTGAGTATTTCACAATTGCTCAGTTACTGGGATTTTCACGCACAACCATTTCTAGGGTTTACAAAGAATGGTGTGAAAAGGGAAAAACATCCAGTATGCGGCAGTCCTGTGGGCGAAAATGCCTTGTTGATGCTAGAGGTCAGAGGAGAATGGGCCGACTGACTCAAGCTGATAGAAGAGCAACTTTGACTGAAATAACCACTCGTTACAACCGAGGTATGCAGCAAAGCATTTGTGAAGCCACAACACGCACAACCTTGAGGCGGATGGGCTACAACAGCAGAAGACCCCACTGGGTACCACTCATCTCCACTACAAATAGGAAAAAGAGGCTACAATTTGCAAGAGCTCACCAAAATTGGACAGTTGAAGACTGGAAAAATGTTGCCTGGTCTGATGAGTCTCGATTTCTGTTGAGACATTCAGATGTTAGAGTCAGAATTTGGCGTAAACAGAATGAGAACATGGATCCATCATGCCTTGTTACCACTGTGCAGGCTGGTGGTGGTGGTGTAATGGTGTGGGGGATGTTTTCTTGGCACACTTTAGGCCCCTTAGTGCCAATTGGGCATCGTTTAAATGCCACGGCCTACCTGAGCATTGTTTCTGACCATGTCCATCTCTTTATGGCCACCATGTACCCATCCTCTGATGGCTTCTTCCAGCAGGATAATGCACCATGTCACAAAGCTTGAATCATTTCAAATTGGTTTCTTGAACATGACAATGAGTTCACTGTACTAAAATGGCCCCCACAGTCACCAGATCTCAACCCAATAGAGCATCTTTGGGATGTGGTGGAACGGGAGCTTCGTGCCCTGGATGTGCATCCCACAAATCTCCATCAACTGCAAGATGCTATCCTATCAATATGGGCCAACATTTCTAAAGAATGCTTTCAGCACCTTGTTGAATCAATGCCACGTAGAATTAAGGCAGTTCTGAAGGCGAAAGGGGGTCAAACACAGTATTAGTAATGGTGTTCCTAATAATCCTTTAGGTGAGTGTATATAATATAATAATAATATTATAATAATATATAATAAATAAATAATAATAATACAAATTTCCAAGTTAAAATGTATAAATATAAATTTAATTTATATGCACCAATAAAACAACAAAAATAAGTATTTACTGACACATTTTGTTGTTGCTAGAACAACTTAAAAAAGGCCATGAATAAGTTTGATAACTGAATCCGAGTTTTGAATCAGCTTATAGAAAATAATCTTTTGTACTGATTCAAACTTCTTAATGCTCTCATAATTGTCTGTCACGTGACGATGAGAGGGGCACGGAACTAGCCTTTTGGAAACTTAACGGCCAAATAAAAAGCTCATTAAAATCATTGCAATGTTTCTCGCCCAGCCCTAATCCTTGTTAATGTAGCAGTTAAGGCCTCTGCTTCAGTGTGTGTAAGAGTGTTTATCCGTAATCTAAATAAAACTCGATTTATGTCTCATGCTGTGACAGTAGTTTGTCTTAGAAGCCCATAAGCTCTTTAAGAGTTTTTGGAAAGACCAGTACTTGTCCACTGAAAACCAAAGTGCCCGACCTAAAATATCTAAAACCGCAGGTCTTTGCATAGAATACAGACAAGAGACAGACACAGTTTCACACATCGCTGACGTCATTGTGGCTGAGCAAACAAATCGAAATTGTTGGGGTTCATAAAACTTTTTTTTTTTTTTTTTTTTTTTACGGCACCAAAAGCCACGTATTTTTAGAAGTAATGAGGTGTTGTTTTGTTGTTAAAAACTAGTGCTCTCTCTAAAAAAAGTGTGGAAATCGTCTTGAAGCTCGAGTATTTCCTCTATTGAAAAAGCAGCCAGGGCTGAATGCGGTTGTGGGACGGGTGGTTGCTGGCGTGCAGGAAGGATGTGAGTTTGTTGAAGAGCTTTTCTGCACAGAAAGAAAAGAAAACGGCGCTCACAGTATCCCCGAGCAACAGCAGATTTTGGCAGATGCAATTCTCTCAGTGCAAGTCCACCCAGAATGACCAAGGCCAAGAGTTTGGGTCTGAATTTATACAAGTGCATTGAGCCATTTACTCACTAGCAGTTAATCTTGTATCAGAAATAGCATGTGTTTGAATGCAACAACATTAAAAATCTGGCTGATGTGAACAAGCCAGTAATTAATATATTTTCATTTGGCCGATAACTAGAATTAATATTCTACGATTTTGTCTAAATATATAAAAAATAAAACTCTAAAAAAAAAAAAAAAATGTTTTAAACGAACTGCACTCATAAATGTAAAAATAGGAGAAACGTGCATGCACAATTAAATATCCAAATTCAATTTATAGAGTATTGTTTTGATATTCACACAATTATTAACTAACTTGCACTACCATTCAAAAGTTTGGCTCAAGTACAATTTTTTTTACAATTTCCCTAAAGGGCACCTATTAAGCCCCTTTTCACAAGATGTAAAATACATCTCTGATGTCCCCAGAGTGTGTATGTGAAATTCTAGCTCAAAATACCCAACATATCATTTTTTACACCATGTTTCAATTCTCACTTTTTGGGGCTCAGAAAAACGCGGCGTTTTAGAGTGTATCCCTTTAAATGCAAATGAGCTGCTGCTCTCGGCACAGAGGGCGGAGCCTCACGAGCTCGCGCTTCAGTGTCAGGACAATCTCTCACGGAATAAGATAATGTGGATGACGAACAGTTACATCGGATCACGAATAGTTGGTACAAATCCATCCTCGAGTAACAACGAGAGTAAATGAAGACTGCTATGTTCATTCTTACATCTTATAACAAAACTCCTCAATCGCTTAGGAGACATTCTTGTCTACAGCTGCACCAGCGTTAAAACAATGGTCGACAGTGTTTAGCTCACTCAGGGCGGGTCTAGTGCTGCCACTAACTACTAATTTTCTAACGACTAATCTTTCGACTAATTTTTCGATTAGTCTACTAATCTAAACGACTAATAAAAAAAAAACCAAGTGTTTATTTCGTTGTGTCCATTTTATTTTGAACTCAACTGAAGGGTCAAAACATAAAATGTCACCTGTTCAAAAACATTATGTATTAACAATCTAAGCATTAAGTATCTGCATTTCCATTAGGCTATACCATATTAGTCAGAGTCCTAATCTAATTCTCTAATAACAAACATGTATGTATTACTTAAATTAGCTCTTTGTTCTGCCTTAAAAAATGTACAGTAAGCTAATAATGATTAATTTATGTACATTTCTGAAAAGCATAACTGATAACATCACTCTGAATAGTAAAGTAGATGCAATGCATTTTCTGTGAAAAGCGCTATACAAATAAATTGGAATTGAATTGAAAGAGTCTGGACTAGCCCACTATGAGTCGCGCTGAAAGCAGGCAGGCACGCAGTTATGTAGCTCGCGTTTACACTTGCGTGCATGGCGGGCCCGTGCCGTGGTTCGCGTGAATGTGAAAGCAACACGGACTCGGGAGCGCTTGTTCAGGAAGGTAAGTAACCTGCCCATGCGTTTTAGCTGATTATGATGCATTTAGTTAAATAAAACACATGTAAGGGATGATAGTGTTGATGATTTACCTTGGATACGCGAGAGTTGAGTCTGCAGTGTATTCGCGCATTGCGCGTGCAATCAGGGCAACACATTTGGAAATCCACTGTCTCCTCAAAAGAGTCCGTTTGAAAAACACAATATATTGACCCGCGTTCTGTTTTCTATCATGCGCCGTGCACGTTTGCGATGGCATAAGATGCACGCAAACTCAACAGGGTTCGAAAGAATTGAGTGTGAAACCAGACCAACGCTGCGGGGGGCGCCGGGAACAATTGCGCTCGCGCTCGGACTCGGACCGCAGCAAACGAGCCCACTGTGAAAGCTCCGTCACCTGCCTCCGCAATTTTTCATATCAAAGCAGTGAAGGTGGGCGGGAACGTGAAGGAAAATGATAGCAGATAAACCAGCAGGGCGCGCACGGCACACAGACTGGTGTGTGGAGGTGAATTACAGTGAGCCGTTTGTGACGGGAGACCAAAAATAAATAGCGGTCAATAGTAAAACGACACGTCGACTAAAAAAATTGCCGTCGACTAATTTGCATGGTCAATTACGTCGACTAAGTCGGCTAATCGCGGCAGCAATAGGCGGGTCTACGCTAAACTGCAGTGTCAGTCAACAGTCGTGGGAGGGGCTTGTGCAAAAGTACGTCACATTGTCCCGAATCTGAGAAAGGCTTGTTCTGAAACAGTGCTTATGATTTATGGGGATTAAAAAAAAAAAGCACTGGGTGGATTTTTATCATTATAGGGTGGTTGTGTGCACATACTGCCAACACAGATTTATGTTCAAACACCATGTAAAAGTGAATTTTGCATAATAGGTGTACTTTAAATTAGTACTTTTATTAATCAAGGATGCATTAAAATAATCAAATGTGACCATAAAGACATTTATATTGTTACAAAAAGTTGTCTCGTTCACATAAATGCTGTTTTTCTTTAAGCAGCACAACATTTAACATTGGTAATAATCAGAAATGTTTCTTGAGCAGTAAATCAGCATATTATAATGGTTTCTGAAGGATCATGTCACACTGAAGACAGGAATAAATTACATTTTCAACTATAGTAAAATAGAAAACAGTTACAAATATTACTGATTTTACTGTATATTTGATCAAATAAATGCAGCCTCAGTGAGCAAAAGAGTCTTCTGTCAAAAACATCTGACCAACCCCAAATATTTGAACATTAGTGGATGATAAAATGCATGTACGCTGCAGTTCAAATGTCCTGGATTTGACAGGTTAGACTGCTTAAAACTCATATCCTTCTTTATTCATGTTCAGTCACCTTTTATTACTTATATACACTCACCGGCCACTTTATTAGGTACCCCATGCTAGTAACGGGTTGGACCCCCTTTTGCCTTCAGAACTGCCTCAATTCTTCGTGGCATAGATTCAACAAGGTGCTGGAAGCATTCCTCAGGGAGTTTGGTCCATATTGACATGATGGCATCACACAGTTGCCGCAGATTTGTCGGCTGCACATCCATGATGCGAATCTCCCGTTCCACCACATCCCAAAGATGCTCTATTGGGTTGAGATCTGGTGACTGTGGAGGCCATTTTAGTACAGTGAACTCATTGTCATGTTCAAGAAACCAATTTGAAATGATTAGAGCTTTGTGACATGGTGGAAGTAGCCATCAGAGGATGGGTACATGGTGGCCATAAAGGGATGGACATGGTCAGAAACAATGCTCAGGTAGGCCGTGGCATTTAAACGATGCCCAATTGGCACTAAGGGGCCTAAAGTGTGCCAGGAAAACATCCCCCACACCATTACACCACCACCACCAGCCTGCACAGTGGTAACAAGGCATGATGGTTCCATGTTCTCATTCTGTTTACGCCAAATTCTGACTCTAACATCTGAATGTCTCAACAGAAATCGAGACTCATCAGACCAGGCAACATTTTTCCAGTCTTCAACTGTTCAATTTTGGTGAGCTCTTGCAAATTGTAGCCTCTTTTTCCTATTTGTAGTGGAGATGAGTGGTACCCGGTGGAGTCTTCTGCTGTTGTAGCCCATCCGCCTCAAGGTTGTGCGTGTTGTGGCTTCACAAATGCTTTGCTGCATACCTCGGTTGTAACGAGTGGTTATTTCAGTCACTGTTGCCCTTCTATCAGCTCGAACCAGTCTGGCCATTCTCCTCTGACCTCTGGCATCAACAAGGCATTTCCGCCCACAGAACTGCCGCTCACTGGATGTTTTTTCTTTTTCGGACCATTCTCTGTAAACCCTAGAGATGGTTGTGCGTGAAAATCCCAGTAGATTAGCAGTTTCTGAAATACTCAGACCAGCCCTTCTGGCACCAACAATCATGCCACGTTCAAAGTCACTCAAATCAACTTTCTTCCCCATACTGATGCTCGGTTTGAACTGCAGGAGATTGTCTTGACCATGTCTACATGCCTAAATGCACTGAGTTGCCGCCATGTGATTGGCTGCTTAGAAATTAAGTGTTAACGAGCAGTTGGACAGGTGTACCTAATAAAGTGGCCGGTGAGTGTACTCATTTTGAACAGACCCACGACCCATTTTGGGTCACCACCCACCCACCGGCCGAGAACCGCTCATATACATGTTGGTTGACAACTTCCTGTGTCTGCCCACCGAGCCTCTGCTATACTCCCTGACATGCTTAACTGCGGCCTCTCAGGTCCTTGCAGCCATGGTGACGGAACTGTTTTGACAACGTGGGGCGCAGGCCAAAAGAGCAGGCTGCGGTTTTCTAGGTTTTGATACAGTGCCAAATCTTTCTCGAGAATCCATGTTGAACTCTTAAAGAGACCGGTTTTAAGATTAGACTTATTAATTCTAGAAAGATTGCCAGGTGACGGCAAGAGATTCTTTTTGCGTTTGAGAGCTTTTATAATGCAACCCAGTCTTTTCACTTTGCAAGCCTACATAGGCTACTTGTTTTTTGCGCGTTCCACCCACATGCGTTGACACACAGTCGCAAACACACTTCATGTCTGTCTTACACAAGCGTGATAGTGAATTCCTGTGGTGCACAGGCACAGTTGCTTCAGAATGAGATGTCTGCATGTTAACTTAAGGAAGTATTACTCATGCCCTAACCACTCATATTTTAGTTGTAATCTCTGTGATTGATACATGAGTATCAATGATGAGTGCCACATTGGTGGGATGTATACATCAGTTTCCTCATTGAATAAACTGATGGAATAATCTTGTGATTTCTGTCCTGTAGTAACTGTTGTAGTGTGTCACCTGCCTTTGGTTTCACTTCACCTGCTTCAGTCTGACCAGCAGGTCGATATGACTGTCGCATGGCGTCTCTCTCAGATCCTTCATGAAGGAGTCAGTGAATTTCCCTATTAATAACCAGACACTCTTGTGAGTCACGGTAAAGCAGAAGTGCTTTGTAATGTGATCATTCATGGTTTATGGAGGCCATGTCAACCTTCCTCCAAAAAAGATCTTTGCAAAGTTTTGCACAGATATCTGCATGTTTTCATAATTGGATAAATGAGATTTGAGAGCTCTGTAGTTGTCAGGGTCATAGTTTGCATAGTCCAGACCCATTGATTTGTTTGAACTCTCACCTATAAACAGATTTTAGCGGATTTAAGTTCTTTCAAGGCCACATTAAATGGTGTGTAGTGGTTAAAGCTCATGGCCGGTTTGATTCCCGCAGAACAGGAGCCCCCGAGTGAGGTACTTAACCCCAGGTTGCTCCAGGGGGATTGACCCTGTAATAAGTTCACAGTGCTATTCTGTGGCGATAATCACGTGAACGTTGCGGAAACAAATCCCAACGGTTATCACCGTTGTGTGCCAATAAAAAATAATCAAAGGCACATTTAGCTTTAGGATCACATAAACCTGAGCATTGCCTTCCGTCTAAACAAGCAGGCCTTGTCTGGGAAAGATTAATTGAAGTCTCATATGTCCAGATCCGTCTTGTGCGATTATCCAAGCACATTCCCCATGTCCACTTACCATACGACCCCATTCATGAGTCAAAATCTCAGGTGCAAGGTTTTTGGTAGTCTGGTCCCACAAACAAGGTGGATTGCATTGACAGACCATTGAGAAACCTTGTACGACCGAACTGACCCCATTTTTCCTTTCGGATTTCAGAAGTTTCTCAGACTTGCACTAGGGCTGTCGCAGTGAAGGAATTTCCCTTGCGGTAATTTTGAGTGGCTCAATAGTGCGATATTTATTTACATTTTTATTTATATTTATTTGTTGCAATATAAATACGTGTTATGATGTGGTCAGCATACATACACAAAAACAATGTAACCGAAACTAAACAGCGTCTCTGCGCATTGAAAGACTGTCACTCACTCAGCGCGCAGTTGTTACGCCAACGGACTTTCTTTGAGTGAGTCATTAAACCGTTCATTCAACGAAAACTAGTGCTGGGCAACGATTAAAAAATTTAATCGCGATTAATCGCATGATTTTCTTGCGATTAACCGCGATTAATCGCATTGTTACGCGCAAAATTGAATAATGAATTCTAGTAGTTATTGCGCACTTTTGATTTAAATGTACTGCTACAAAAGTGCAATAACATGTGGTTTGCAAAAACTTTAAACAAATAAGGTGCTTTTATACCAGCAGTATTCCCTTTACACAGTATCAATAAAATATTTCTTGTAAATCTCAACTTAAACATTAATGTAATCAAATCAAATATTTAAACAAAGCTATTTGCCACTGCCAGGGCATTACCTTTTATCTAGCTTGTTAAAACGAGTCCAGTTTTCTTGGGGTTTTTTTCTGAACAGGTATCTTGTATCAGGGAGCAGCAGAAACAGTCTGTAGTCAAAGGGTCATGATCACTACTACAGATATAAGTCGACCAACATTACTTCTCTGATAGCAGCTTAGGTTTGGTCATGGCATGCCATGGTTTCCCACGTAAGATTACATTAAACAGAGGTAAAGCCCAATTTATACTTCTGCATCGAACTCACGCCGTAGCTGTGTAGCGCGCGTACCCTGACGTGCATCTCTCCAAAAATGTAACGTCAATTCTACGCGTACCGCAAGCGCTGTGATTGCTAGAACCGCTCCCCGGGTTTCACACTCTCCCTCTGCATGTGTAATTGCGCGTCAACGCGGACAACGACGCAGATATATAAATGAAAACCAACGCGTTGTCTATAGCGTAGAGGCTCCGGCGTAAGTCCGACGCAGAGGTATAAATCAGCCTAGAGTGAGGTGAAGTGGTCGAGCACAGGTGCAGCGACAAGCGGGTGCGTTCCTGTGAAACTGTTGCAGTCATGCTCGCCTCACGCACGCGCCCGCGCGTTGCCGAAGTTGAATTGTCTAACTTTTTTGTACACGACACGCAGCACAAATCATTAGAAGAGAGACTGATCCTCGGCTCGCTGTTTGTGAGTTTCCAGAATCTAAATAGTTATCAGGACATCAACAGGAGGGAATTCACATGGCAGAGCATCCCCGCTAAACTAAACGCAGGCCTATCAGGTAAAGTTATGTATAATTTTAATTTAAGTTAAAAAGGCTACAGCTGCGTAGCGCACAGAAGCCGGTGCCATGGTTACTATCCATAGAGCGCCTGTCATTCACTCGCGGAGCGCTGTCTCCCTTTCTGTTCACCTGCTGAGAGAACCTGCCAAAGCCTCTCCACTGCTTGTTTGGGTGGGTTATTTGCTGGCTGACCAACATCCCACCCCTCCTGTGATCATGGTTTGACTGTAGGCCTATGTGTATTCAGAGGCAGTGAGCAACGGACTTTCAAAATAATAATAAAAAAAACCTCTGCGTTAACGCGCGATAAAAAAATTGTCGGCATTAATTAATAAATGCGTTAACGCGATAATAACGCGTTGACTTGCCCAGCACTAACGAAAACGTTCAAAAAAGCTGATTCCTTAAATGATAGATGTAATGAAACAAGGTGTTAATTATTTTTTAACTTTGAGCTCCACTTTTCAAGGCTCAGCTGGCTAGCAATGCTTCACTTTTGGGCAAAGCTGAAGCAATGCTTCACTTAATAGAGACCAATGGCATTGATTCAATGCGTGACTCGCTGCTTTCCCCCCACGGCTTCCTCGCGTTGTTTAATGCTGACCAGCGCTGACGCCATTCATGGTAAATACCCTTACACGTTAAAAGGATGATAGCCTACGACAAATATTTCGCTTTCCTTGGAAACGGCAACCTTTTCACGAATATACAGGACTTGACTTCAAAGACAGACGCAGGTAATCGCACGCGCTCAGTCGATCACATTCACTGTCTGTTTAGGCTTAAGTCCAAATCCACGAATCCTCTGTACAAATCACCATGATAAACAGTCTTGTTATCATTATTAACTTATTTATCATTCAATGCACATGGTACGAACTACGAAGGGTGGCCTTATGAAAAAAGAAAACGCGGTTCGCGGTTGCTGCGGTTACTTGCATTCCTCTGCGGTTGGCCTGTCAGTAGCGCGGTACTGCAATATTGCGGTTATCGCGACAGCCCTAACTTGCACTGACTTTGGCTGGCTGTGGATTTGTTCTCAACTCACTTGTATTGATTCCAAGCTTTTTGTTTTGTCCCTGGAGTCCAAAAATGAGGTCAGAATTCTCCTCTGATTTGTCCAAAGCCTTGTGTGCAATGTTTCTACTTGTGCACGTATGCGAAATCTTGAGTTTAAATGTGATCAATGCATGCGTATAACGTCTTTAACTTCTGTTTAGGTCTTTCACAACGTTCCCCTCGGGAATATTCTTGAGAAAAACGCAAGCCTCGTTTGCCGACTCAGCTGTTATCTGGGAGCACCAGAGTTCTGCAATCGGAATGCTGGAATTCGGCTTGAGTGAATTAGTGTTGCAAGAACAGTGCCTGTTTGTGCTTGGACGTCTCTTTTTCTCCTTCACTCATCTAGTCACTTTCACTCTCATTCTAAGATAGTGGAAAAGTAGGAGGGGTGGGGATGAAAGCGAGTTTTAGATTTCCCAACAACACGTTGGAGGCCTCAAATATCATTGTGATGTTGGCACGCTGTTTCTGGCTCAGATTCCTTCCCTGGCTGCATGTCTTGATTTTTTTTTGTGTTTTTTTTTGTAAGAGAAAACGAAGCTAATCCTGAGTCTGCACTCTTACCCTGTGGCACTAACATGTCAGTTCACTAAATGGGGGTAGAGTGTAGAGTGACCGCCTAGGGGGCCTTGGCAGCAGGCCAAAGTTGTATATGAATATCACCTGAAGTTGGTGCATTTGCTTTGCACCGGCCGTCTTAATCTTTATCCGCCCCAATCCCTGGAGAGATAAGGGAAGTGCCATCCAAAGATCATTTTCACAACAGGGTAATTTTGGCAGCGTACAGTGTTGTGAATAGGCTCTATTGTGGTGTGTGTATTTTGGACATACTCCAGATAGGCTCCAGGTATTATTTTGCCCTGTATCCACTCCAGTAGAATTGCATGTCTTTCTGCCGTAGTCTACAGTCTTTCCTTTTTAAACTGTATCAAAAAGTGTTTTCATTACCCTGTCGGTCATTTTGTCTATATTGTGAGGAAATAAATGGAAGGTCCTGAAAAACCTGAAAGTATCCTTCCTTCCTTCCTTCCTTCCTTCCTTCCTAATATTAATCCTTCATTCTTTCCTTCCTTCCACACGTTTATGGAAAAGAATAAAATCTAATGAATTTCTATATTCAGCTTTCTTTTTAATTGTTTCTTTGTCTAGGAATGCCTCTTTGTGATCTATAAAATATCTATAAAATGAAAATTCATGAAAAATGTAATTCATATGCAAGAACTGTATTTAAAAAAAATATTACTATCAATAATATTACCATTATTCACTCTCTCTGGTGAGATCATAAAGTCATCTGCATCATTTGCAAGATTAGAGTGTTTGACTTTCTGTCAATATTTGTTGTCTAACCTTTTAATGGTTAGTAGGTTGGCTTCTTTGTTCAGGGAGCGGTTAAAGTCTTATTCCAACTCCAGACTTGTTTAATGACTACACGTACCAACGTTTAGTTAATTTCCCACAATGCCTCATTGATTATGGCTCACCTGGCTTGCTCTCGTGTAAATATGACACTCTTCATAAGCCCCAGCTGAGGTAAGGAGGAAGGTGTGGCCGTTTACACCTCGGTTTATTTTAGCTCCATCAACCATGTGCACCTTATCACTCACTCAACTATAGTCAGTCGCCTTTTTATACGTGCAAGCTTGCACACACGTGAGGGTTGCACACATGGTGCAGCTTCTCCTCTCTCCCTGATTTTGTGTTTATGAGCTTAACAGTTCCCTTGTATAGGGATTTTTTAAATTGTAGTATTATTATTTTTTTAAACTGTTTGGGTTATTTAAATGGTTAACAAACTTATAAAATAGAGTAAAATAAAAGGAAACAAAAAAAAATAATAATTTAATAAAAATATTAATTTGAAAAATGATATTACAGTAATATTCATATAATCATAATAATAATAATAATAATAATAATGTTAACTAATAAATTCCACAGGAAGAATGTTTGAGAAGTTATCATTTTAATGTGTTTTTTAAATTTTTAAATTTTATTTTTTTATTGTTATTTTAGTATTATATTTTCATGGAAAAGTAGTTGGAATACAATTTTAATACAATATAAAATAAATAAAAATAAAACAAAACAAAAATAATTTAATAAAAATGTTAAAAATTTTATAACAATTATAACAATAAAGAATAATTAACAAGAACAACAATAATAATAATTGTTATTATGTGTTAATTAAAAATATTCAGGAAGAAGATTTGAGAAGGTGGTCATTTTGTTAATTATTGTTTTTTCTTATTATTTTGTTATATTTTCCACACTTTCATGGAAAATTATTGGGAATACAATTTTACAAAGTCAAATTTTAAGTTTGCTTTGAAGGATAAAGAACTGCATGTTAATGACAAGTTTTCCAGAATATTGTTCAAATAATTGAGCCGTGTCGAAAGCACGGGACTCTGGACTCAAATACAGTGTTCATTCTTAACTTTTGACCTTTGTCCTTTACTCAAAAGGAGGGCTTTTCTTGGATAAGGCTTTGGTTTGACACTTAAAGTCTTGTCCTGCTGGTCATCGCGCCATCAGCATCACAGGGGCTGGGTCGCTAACTCATTTATTCTGGGTGAAGAGGGAGGGACAGCTGTCTAAATGAACTGCTCAAATCCCATGATTCCTCTGTGCAATAAGAGCACTTTCTAACTGACAAAGTGCCTGTGTTCAATCTCTTGCAAGACTTGCTTTTCAACAGGCCTTCTACTGTAGCTCAGTCGTGTGTGTGTGTGTGTGTGTGTGTGCGTGTGTGCGGTTGCCACATATCTGATAAGATGTTCAAAGAGACAGATGAATTCCTCACTGATGGTTTTCTGGAGTGCTGTCAGCGCTGTACATTGTATCGTCCAGCCCTGCAAGATTTAATTTGTGTAAATCTGATTCGTGCATCGGGTCTTGGAAGACGTCCCAGTAATTGTTTGCTTTATAGTGGGTCTGTTCGTGGTTTTGTTTAGCTGTTGAAAGCCCCAGACAGGTGCTGTTCCTCCTCTCCTCTCCTGTTGTGACATTCTCAGCTCTCACTTGCACTGTATCATTCTGCTTCAGACTTCAAAATGCTGTTTTTTTTTAATATAACATAATATATTATGCATTTTCTTAATTTTCTTTTATTTTCAGTCAGCTTCTTCAAAATGCTGAAATATTTTTTTGGTTTTATTCTTTTTTTATTTTGTAAAGTTTGTAGATATTTTATCTTATATTCTATAACATATTATGCTTTATATATACTGTATATATAATATACAGTATTTTATATATGAAGAGTTTGGTTCCAAAACGCAATAAATCCATTTAGATTAATTTTTAGTAAAAATGTGTTTTCTTTACCAAGAAAGTGGAAAGATGAAAACCACTATTTTCTGTTTCAAACTTTCACATAGCATTTGTAGGTCATAATAACAAAAAAATTGTAAAATCCAGGTTTTGATTTTCAAAGATTTATTATAAAAACGGATTATTTTTTCCCCCAAAATGCAATAAATCCATTAAAATTTTTTTTAAAAATGCAATTAATCCATTGAATCAATATAAAAGTTTTTTTTTTTCATATTGAAACGGTTGAAAATACACAACAACGTAAGTTTATTAGTATAATATTTTTATTAAGAACTGTAAAGAAGATTGAAAACATTTTTCCTCCTCCCGAGTGCCTCATCTTCTTAATCCCCTCACGTAAATGATTCGTTTTCGATGCCTTATGTTTCTTACCCACCGCAGAAACAACCACAGGTTCATCAATGCCATCAAAATTATTCATTTTTTTGTTTTTGTTGATCGAAAAGTACAAAATAGATAAGAAAAACTAGGAAGCCGTGTGTATTTAAGGCCCTGCCGTTACTGTTTACATTGCGTGGAATGGTACGTTGTGATTGGTTGAGAGCGGATATATCGCATTCTGCAGAGAAGGGAGACTGGCGTTTGTCGCGGTTTGGAAAGGAAGGGAGAAAACATGACAGAATAACACGGCGGATATCGCATTTTACTTGAAATTAAACATTGACTTTTCAATACCAACCAGATACAATACTGATTTTTGCAGTAACTAATCTTTTTTTTATTATTATTATTATTTATTTTTTTACCCCCCCCCCCAACAACAACAACAACAACAACACAAAACCTCCAGAGAAATTAAGAAATCAGATCTCTGATTTGATAACAAATAAAGCCTAAATCACTTATTGTCACAAAGCCATGAACATTATAAAGTTTTTGTTTATAGGTCAGGAAGTGCTCATTATCAGCCTATTATGCCAAGTTATGTTTTTTCCTGAGAGGGTTATGGGGTTATCATGTCATGTGAGCTCAGCTGAGCGAAACACAGTTTCTGTCAAGTCCAATTTGCAAAGCTTTACATGCGTCCATTTATCTTTTGTTTCTCTTTTTGTGTAGGAGGTAGTGAAGGTCAAGGCCGAATTCACCAGCGTTTCCCAGAGAAGGACTGGGAAGATAACCCCTTTCCTCAAGGCCTTGAGCTGGTAAGCCCATCACAAACAAACTCGCAGCATATGATATCCCAGAATTCACAGATTTGTCCAACAGTATTGAATGATTCTGGCCGCGTCTTCATAGGATCTGATGATTGCATCGTTTTATCTTTGTGGCGTCTCTTTCAGTTCTGTCAGCCCAGTGGATGGCAGCTGGTTCCAGAGAGAAAGCCTCCCTCTTTCTTTGTGTCAGTTCTCACAGACATCAACTCCGAGCGGCATTATTGCGCGTGCTTCACCTTCTGGGAGTCCGTGGAGAACCCGCAGGTTTGTGCCGAGCACGTGCAGATGAACAGAAGGAATGTGAGAGAGAAGGGAAGACAGAAATTATGTAACAGGATGCAGTGGGGCTGATGGGTGGGGTGATTTACTGCTGTGTGAAATGGATTATGCTGGTTTAGAAACTGCTTCTTTGGTTGATTGGATGTCTAATGTTTAAATGATTTGGAGTGTGGTAATTCCAGGTGCTGTTTGAGGGTGTTTTATGGGCTGTGTGTGTTCAGCTACAGAAAGGAGAGCCCAGTGAAGCCGATGAAGATGACGGTCCAGACGTGCTTCAGCCTGCTCAACTCTACGCTCCTAAAAGCCTGGTCCTCGTATCCCGTTTGGACCACACAGAGGTCTTTAGGGTAAGAGACGCGCACACAGGAAGTTGACGCATGACAGTCACAGTTCAACTGTAAGGATTATAAAGCATTTTTTATTGTCCTGCTAATATTTTCGTTGACCTGTATCACAAAAAAGCAACATATTTTATATATCAGAGAAATTTTATTTTTTATTTTTTGGGATGTTCTTCTATATCGGTTTTCTTTTAAAAATAGAATTATCTGGAAATTATACATAGATATTGTAACTCTTCAACAGTAATTGCAACTTTTTGTCACAATTGTTTTCTTGCGATTCCCACAATTATTTTTATATCCCACAATTCTGACTTTTTTTCCTTAGAATTGTGAGATACTGTGGGGGAAATAAGTATTTGACCCCTTGCTGATTTTGCAGGTTTGCCCACTTACAAAGAATGCAACGATCTATAATTTTAATCATATGTACATTCTAACAGTGAAAGACAGAATCCCAAAGAAAATTCCAGAAAATCACATCATATGAATTTATAAAAATTGATAACCATCTGATGAGGAAAAACAAGTATATGAACCCCCTACCAAACAGCAAGTATTCTGGCTCCTACAAGCCAGTTAGTCTTTCTTTAAGACACAGGCCCAATCCCAACCAATTATCTACATCAAATACACCTGCCTCACCTCGTTACCTGTATAAAAGACACCTGTCAACACCCAAACAACCAGCATCCAACATTACCAGCATGGGCAAGACCAAAGAGCTTTCTACGGACATCAGGGACAAGATTGTTGATCTGCATAAGGCTGGGATGGGCTACAAGAGAATCGGAAAGCAACTTGGAGAGAAAAGATCAACTGTCGGTGCAGTTATCAGGAAATGGAAGAAGCACCACACCACCGCCAACCTCCCTCGGTCTGGGCCTCCACACAAGATCTCGCCTCGTGGGGTGTCCCTGATCATGCGAACGGTGAGGAATCATCCCAAAACCACAAGGGGGGAACTGATGAATCAACTGAAGGCAGCTGGGACCACAGTTACAAAAGAAACGGTTGGTAACACACTACGCCGTCATGGATTGAAATCCTGCAGCGCACGCAAGGTCCCCCTGCTCAAGAAGAAACATGTACAGGCCCGCATGAAGTTCGCCATTCACCACCTGGACGACTCAGAAGAGGCCTGGAAGAAGGTGATGTGGTCAGATGAGACCAAAATAGAACTTTTTGGCCTCAACTCAACTCGTCGTGTTTGGAGGGCAAAGAACACCGAGTACAACCCAAAGAATACCATCCCCACCGTCAAGCATGGTGGTGGCAACATCATGCTTTGGGGGTGCTTTTCAGCCAAGGGGACGGGACAACTCCATCGTATTGAGGGGAGGATGGACGGGGCCATGTATCGTGGAATTCTGGACCAACATCTCCTTCCCTCAGTGAGAGAGCTGAAGATGGGTCGAGGATGGGTGTTTCAGCACGACAACGACCCTAAGCACACCGCCAAAGCAACAAAAGAGTGGCTGAAGAAGCACATCAAGGTTCTGGAGTGGCCTAGCCAGTCTCCAGACCTGAATCCAATTGAAAATCTTTGGTGGGAGCTTAAAATTCGAGTTGCCAGGCGACAACCTCGGAAGTGGGCCAACATCCCTGCCGAAATGTGCACAAACCTTGTCACCAACTATAAAAAGCGTTTGACATCTGTGCTGGCCAATAAGGGCTTTTCTACAAAATATTAACATGCTGTTTGTCCAGGGGGTCAAATACTTGTTTTTCCTCATCAGATGGTTATCAATTTAAATAAATTCATATGATGTGATTTTCTTTGGGATTCTGTCTTTCACTGTTAGAATGTACATATGATTAAAATTATAGATCGTTGCATTCTTTGTAAGTGGGCAAACCTGCAAAATCAGCAAGGGGTCAAATACTTATTTCCCCCACTGTATAAACTCAGTTTCTAGTCATAAAATCCCAGTTGCGAGATATAAATTCACAATTGCGAGAAAAAAGTCAGGATTTGGAGACAAACGTCAGTTCACAATTCAGACTTTTTTCCTCACAAATTCGAGTTTAAATCATGCAATTCTGGACTTTTTCTCAGAATAGTGAGATATGTGAACTCGCAATTGCAAGTTATAAAGTCTGAATTGTGAGATATAAACTCGCAATTCTAAGAAAAAATATAATTTACGGTACCTTTTTTTTAATTCTTTGGCGGAAACACACTTCCATAATCACAAGCACACTTTTGCTGGAAAACAATGGCACAACTATCAAAATTGTACAGATTTATTTTTATTTCCAACCCAGAGCCATCAAACGGAGTCATTCTTGCAATTTAAAAAAAACCTCATCTACGTCAGCCGGCTAGATAATGTTAAGTTGGTGACATTAAAATCCACAGAAATTTGCAATGTTAAAAAAAACAAAAAAAAACGAATTTGGCACACAAGTGCATAAAAACCTGTATGATGTAGCAACAACACAGAAGTGGCCTGATTGGTCAAATGACATCCCAATTGTTGAACCCTGAGGTCATGGCCTAGTGTTTTACACCAGTCGTGTTGAGCCAGGAAATACAGGTTCAAATCCGGCCTATGGTGTGTCCTGATCCCATTTCCCTCCTCTAATAATTTCCTGTCTTGTCTCAAAAGTATCAAAACCTTTAAAAAAACATAAGCAATAGAGGTATGATGTCATTAGATTTCCCTGTATTTAAATGTACTCTTTCGTATCTTTACTTTGCAGAACTGCTTAAGTCTCATCTTCACTGTTCATGTGGATGGCCTCACCGTTCCCATGGAAACGGTGATCGGAAACCTTCTCACCTGCATTATTCCTATAGCTGGAGGCTCTCAGGTAAGAAATGCGCACAATCTAATATGTTTTAATCCAAAACCGATGTCTATAAATATTGTTTTCTTTTAAAACTCCAACACAGACTGGTTCTCTCTTGATGAATGATTTCTCTGGAGGGATTCTTATCAGAGGTTAAAGACACATTTGTAAATTATCCTGTGCATCATGGGTAGTGTGGAAGATCTGCACTATTATGGATGCCACAGATGCTCTAGTCTTAATTCTCTCTCAGAACGATAGACTCATGATGACCCTGAATACTGTGTACATTATGTACATTAGTGAAATAAAAAAAAAATATATATATTTCTCTTAATAAATTCATTAATGACCAGTTTAACCCCATATCAGGTTTTTAAAAATTTAAAGGGACAGTTCACCCGAAAATGTAAATTCTGTCATTTAATTATCCACATCACTCCATTGAATGACTTTCTTTTCTCTCTCTCTCTCTCTCTCTCTCAGTGAAACACAAAATAAGATATTTTGCAGAATATCCAGACTACTCTTTTCCATATAATGAAGATGATTAGGGGTTTGAGGTGTCAGGCACCAAAATGACACAAAAACACTATAAAAGTATCTTAAATGTAGTCTATGTGAAGTCCTCTAAAGTCATAAGATCACTTCATGTGAGGTTGGACCTAAATTTCTGAGTTTATTCTCTGAAAAGCATTCATTTTTTAGAGCTTGACTGCACAAAACACATAATGAAACATTGAGTTTCATTATGTGAAAAAGACTAGCCAATTTCTTCTTTTGTGTTCTACGAAAGCAAGTCATACGTATTGGAACAACATGATGACCGTTTTATTTTTGAGTGAACTATTGCTTTAAATATGATTGGTTTTTCTTTTCATGTTATCATTCTCAAGTTCACGTTTGGTTTTTGTGTTACAACCAAATGATTCCCTCCCCTCAAGTGTAAACCTGACTCCCTTGTGTTCCAGATAAATGACCCCCCTCTTTGTAGTTTAACTGACTGGCTACTGGGTTGTTTCCAGGTAACATTTGCCTTTGAGCAGCTTCAACCAATCAACCCATCTGTGATTCTGCCTGATAATCAATCGTCAATCTATGCTCTGCATTTCTCAGTCATTTTGAAATCACTGCTGCTCATGCAAATCAACAACGTGCCTTATTTCTGTCTGACTCTTTGGCTGTAATCGATTGCACCTGAAATGCATTAATCAACTTTGTTTTGGTGACCGTTTTTTTCATCTGCTTATTGTTTGTTTTTATGGGACAGTGTACAGATAAACACTTAAGCACCTCCTCACACACGCAGAGGCTTATGGGGCCAGTCTTTGTGTCCTGGGCCTGGTTGGCGTGGATTGAACATATGGGCTGGGATGGTGGCAGATGGCGTCTAAGCACACTGCAGTGTGTATGAATGACAGCCTTAGAAACACGCAAGCTACAGCTTCAGTGCGGCGTTTCCATTGTTTCTCTTCTGTCTCGTGTGCATTGGAAAGAGGTTATTTTGTGTATTACATCATTTGTAAGTTTGGTTGGTTTTGACCTTTCAAATGATGATGGATTGAATCTGAATCAATTTCTAATTGGATCAGCCATGTTTGAAGCCATTATAAAATGCAGATGCGAAATGCTTTTCTCATCCTCATAGTTGAGACTTTAACTTGCCAGAATAATTTTTTAGTACTATTGTCTTTACAATAAGGTACCATTAATTAACGTTAGTTAGCGTTAACTAACATTAACTATCAATGAGCAATACATTTGTTACAGTATTTATTAGTAACGTTGGTTAATAATAATACAACTGTTCATTGTGAGTTCATATCAAGTTTTAATTGCGTATTAGTAAATGTTGAACTTAAAGGTGCGCTATGTAACTCTTTTTGTTCAAAATTAACCAAATTTAAATGAGTCAATACACCATCAATGCCTTTTCCAAGACTTGTTTTTGTCTTACCTT
The DNA here is from genome assembly GCF_029890125.1 of Rhinichthys klamathensis goyatoka. Lineage (NCBI taxonomy): Eukaryota > Metazoa > Chordata > Actinopteri > Cypriniformes > Leuciscidae > Rhinichthys > Rhinichthys klamathensis. Next base: position 1,044,534 of record NW_026606878.1, read on the forward strand.
GACTTACTATGGTAAACCTGTTATAAGTGTTAATATTTCAGACGAAGCGGGATGCTTTTCGCGGGACATTGCGTACGTGTGTCACTCGCTCGTGTGCGTCTTGTCATATCCGTAAATAGAGAAAAGTTGCTCCGGCTACTTTGACGCGTGAATGGCGTGGCATAGATTAACGAGCCAGAAAGGCTGTGCTCAATCTGTAAAATATCAAACATGCCTGCCCTGGATATAATGAATGTCTTTGTGATCGAGACAAGACGTTTGGCAAGTATCTGTGTGTTGGGATTGGGAAGCCAGTGGAATTGGTGAGTCAGGTGTGACTTGGTCATACATCTGTGTGTGTATAAGGGGGCAGTAGTGCTGAAAATCCAGAGTCTCTGTTATTTTGGACTTCCTGGAGGGCATGTTTTACTGCCCCTGACCCAGGGCCGCAATGCTAGGTAAAACACGTCTGTCTGTTTTCCCAGTTGCAAGATAATCCATACCGATACGGCCATACCAAGTCCTCAATGTAATATCTAATCTGTTACGCAAGTCAGAGTTTCCCAGGCCTCACTTTCTATTTCAGTAAAGGTTTTACCTGTTAGAACAGCAGCTTTATTTTCATATTCCTGTGACCCTTGCCCTCACAGCTGTTTTATCATCACAACCTTGTGTTGTGCATTTTTGTCATGTATTTCCTTGTTTTCTTTTTGTTTGCGCTTTTATTTTGTATTGCAATGTCTCTCAATTTTGGTGTGACTAACGGTTTGTGTTTTTTGTTGCTCTGTGGTTGCTAATCTAGCCAGGCCAAGACGACAGAGAGGAGAGCTCGGTACGCCCCGTTTGATTTAGTTCAGCTCTTTTTCTTACTGTCAATTCTGCTTTCCCCTCGTTTTTTGCTCCACCAATTAAAACACATGCTCAACATCAGGGGAACCAATTAGATTACAGTAATTCAGATCAAAATGAATCCAATATGTGACTAACCATTGTTTTAGACACTATAATCTGTCTGTCTGTCTGTCTGTCTGTCTGTCTGATGGAGGGACAGCATTTTAGCATCCCCCCCTGCCCCTATTTTAATCTTTACATTTTCAAAATATATGTTCATATATTCAATAATCTTCTTCAGTTTGACCTACTGACACACCATAAAGAAGGATAAAATGTGCATTGCATGGCATTTCCATAATCACTTAAAATTCCCATGTTTGGATTGTAATTAAGTGCACATTGATTAGGGTTGTCTCAAATAATCACCATGAATGCATGATTGCAAATTACGCTTCTATGCAGTTCCATGTGTTATTGCTGTGGATTTGTCCTGTCATGAGGTTTCATTACAGCAAGCATTTTATGAGGGTGTGTCGTGCACATGCTCTAATGCGAGGCTGTTAAACGCTTATGTGTGCTGTGGCTGTTTGAAGTGATGATATAACCCCCCCCCCCATGCTGTCATTTTACAGCTTCCTCTTTACTTCCTGTCCTGATGTGACATTTACCCTAAAAGGACTGGTTTCTTGACACCTACTGACTTCACTTCTGCCTGAATTAACTGATATAAAATCAGTCCTAAACAAAAGTCCTAAAATGGTCATAACAGCAGTTTGTGTTGGGCTGCTTGGATGGATGATATAGACTAATTACAACTGTATAATGTAAATCTTTTCCTTTGGCTGATTGCCAACTGACTTAGATGAATGCTTACTATCTTATTATCTCTTGCTAAATTTTGAAGAGGAGATGTTTGTCATTGTCTGGCATTGCTCTAAATATAAACCTTTTTGCATGACCTTACCTCATAATATAGAATGCAAAACATTGTATTATTCACTTTATACTCCTAAAAATCAAAATTGTGATTTTTAAGATTCTTTCTGGTATTCAACAGCATTTTTTGATCCTTCCTCACCCAGAACATTTCCAACTTTTTCATTTGTAACTTTCACAAAAGAGCAGTTATTGTAAATGTGACTTATTCATAACAGGAAATAGATGTTGTTTTCTTTTTAGTGCTGGTTTATAAATGGAGAATGGCTTTGAATTATTTTTTCCCCTTCTAATTAACCTCCTGTCTTTAGCTCACTCTACGACCAGCCTGCCGCACACACATTAATCTTTCCCATAATGCCATGGTGGAGGTGTTAGATGGTGGTGCTTTTCTTTTAAAGATGAGTTCACTCCCATTTCTCATCTCCAATCTCTTTTCCCCATATCTTTATTTTTGTTCTCTCGCTCTTCTTTTGGTTTCTACAGAGGACCATAACGCTTGGTGCGGGTGACAGGCAGGTTATCCAGACACCCATAAACGACTCCCTGCCTGTAAGCGGCTGCAGCGTGGCCCAGCTTTTCAGACAGCTCGGTAAGCCAATCAGCAGCAGGCTTAGGTGCTAAACAGCAAATCAGCCTCATTAAAACAGCAACAGTTGGTGTCAAGTGTCAGCTGTGGACGGTGTAATCTCCACCTTGTGTTGTTAAATAAATAACAGAGGAAGTGGGACTGATATTTTTAGGCTAAGCTCTCTCTCTCTCTCTCTCTCTCTCTCTCTCTCTCTCTCTCTCTCTCTCTCTCTCTCTCTCTCTCTCTCTCTCTCTCTCTCTCTCTCTCTCTCTCTCTCTCTCTCTCTCTCTGCGCAGGAATTGCGAATGTTCTCTGTCTGTTTTGTGCTGCTCTGACAGAGCACAAGATCCTGTTCCTCTCCAGCAGTTATCAGCGTCTAACGGACGCTTGCAGAGGTTTACTGGCCATCATGTTCCCACTAAAGTACAGGTAAAGAGGGATTTGCCAGCGAATTGCTTTATGTAAAACATTTTAAACAGCCCCAACCATTTCTCCCCCTACCATAATTGTTTTTAAAAGTTTTGAATACATTTAATTTAAATAAAAGGTGAAATTTCTGGATGATTTGATAATAATATTAATAAATTGAATAATATATTTATTTATGTATTAGTGCTGTTATTACTATTTTCATGATTATTATTTATTATTATTATTACTACTACTATTACTATCATCAATAATAATCTAAAATTCATAATAAATAAATACTAATTGCACAAAATAATAATACATTTTATTTATTGCTTTATATAGAAAATTCTGAACATCCCCAGCTGTTTTTTCCCCCTATCATAGTTGTTTTTAAGAGTTTTGAATAAATGCCTTTCATGCATCAAATGCAGGTCAAAATCTTCAGAATATATAACAGAATATAAAAATATTTTAGAAAACAAAACAAAAACAAGGCTTTTATCTTTTTATTTACTTAATCTGATTAAATGGCTCTTTTTTTTTTTAAGAGAACACCCTGTTCTGTTTTTCCATTTATTTTTCCTGTTCATCCTAATCTTGTCTTCATCTCAATCCTCTTCCATGACTTTTTCCCACTCTCTCCAGTTTTACATATGTTCCTATCTTACCGGGAAAGCTGCTGGAGGTGCTCAGCACGCCGACGCCCTTCATCATCGGAGTCAACTCATACTTCCGCTCGGAGACACAGGAGCTGGTGAGATGTTTTCTTTCATTTTCTTTTCATTCTCTGTGTTGTGAGACTGAGGATGTAATGCAACACACATCAGGACTTTTTAGATAAGGTTTGATCAGATATCTGACACGTGGTGCTGTGTTACGCATGAAATCACATGTAAGATGATACAGCGTTCCATGCCATGCACAACATGGGATTAGATGCAGGATACATGTTCCCTCATACGCCTGAGTTGGTTTATCTCGGTGCATCTCAACTAGGTTTTGGCCCTTTTAAAAGTTAATAAGCATATTTATTTAGCTATTTTGTCTGATTATGTGTTTGGTTGCATTTGTTATCTGGTTTTTGCATCAAATCTGTAACCCATGTTTTGGGGGCTCATTACCCAACAGTTTATTTTACATAAACACTGAATTATCATGGATTTATTGGCCATGTAATAATAACATGTGACTGGTTCCTTGCCCTCGCATATTTGACTCTGTTTAGAATTTCTGGTGATAAAATCTATTCGATAGTAAATTCCTGACCCATTTTTCAAATATTACCTGCTGTTTTTTTGTACTGGCAAGTGCCTTAACAATAGGTATTTACTCCAACAATTAAACCTGCTTGACTGTGGTTATCTTGGTAAGCTTAGTTCAGGGGTTTTCAATCCTTTAAATGCCATTGACCCCCCAAAAATTATCATCTTCATGCCCCCATCCTAAAACTTTAAAGGCATCTATTTAGTTTCTTGTATAACGGCCCAATTTATATTGATATTTTCCTAGATGCATTCTTTTTTTATTTTCTTATTTCTTTTCTTTTCTTATTTTAATATGATTGATCTATTTTTATGTAATTATTTATTTATTTATTGTAATCTAATTTTCATTTATTTTTTAATAAATATTTTTTTAATTTATTTTTATTTTTATACAGTGTTTCTCTAAACATTTAAGCCACCCTGGCTCAGTTTACGAGTGAGCATGTTTACATGCGGTGATCTGTATGTAGTTGAGTTCAAATGAGAGATGATATGATACTTGATTCCAGGGAATGATACTTGACCTGAGGTCACTTTGTTTGGACCTGAATGTTCCTACATGTCAGAATTTTAAACAAAAGACATTTGCGCAGGACATTTGGTCTCATTCAATTACTTTTAATTCTTTTGTCAGAAAAGCTTGAATCGGGTCTGATGTGCATCGTTTAACCAGTTTGGACTTGTCTAAAAGAGTTATTCAGTTCCATGCTTTTGAAATATGAGTTGATGCTATGCATCTGCCCTTGTAGAACAATGTGGGTCCATATTTACCCATGTGCGTGTGTTATATTCACAGCTCGACGTAATCATTGCAGACCTGGACGGAGGCACGGTGACCATTCCGGAGTGTGTCCACATATCCCTGCTGCCTGAGCCACTTCTTCATCACACACAGACGGCCATCTCCACGGTAATAAACCCGTTTTACCCGTTAGATGGATGTATGGCAGTCTCGGCGTTGAGTAATCCCTGGCAGAGATGACAATGTCATAGTGAAATTGACTTTAAGTTTTTAAAGATAATTTAACAAACCACAGTACAGGGCGACGAAGTGTTGATTGTTTAATGGACTGGGACTATACAATTTTTTTTTACAGTTAATCGTTGCCCAGCACTAATAAAAACACATGAAATAAATATTGATCTTCATGATGAGGTAATTAAATGGTTCTCGGCACACATTACTCAGCCACACGTACTTCCTTGTTTAAGTTACGCTCACTGTATTGCTAAGAAGATGATTGGGCTCATAGTTATTTTTACAGGCTGCTTTATAGTGGTTTAAAGTAGTTATAGGGCAATATTCTATATTATTGTAGTTGATGGGGAAAAAAAGTGCAAATACATGTGAAGGGTTTCATAAAACATTTTATTACTTACTAGTAGTGTTTTAACTACGTGTTTACTTATTATCTCTTTCAAAAGTAGTCATTTAAAGGTATTTTTTACCCTTGAGATCGCCTTTCACACATTTTTTTTAATTAAAAAAGTGTTAATTCTATCATTTATATATATATATATATATATATATATATATATATGTATATTTTTTTTTAAATGTTCTGATACTGATAAAAAAAATCCCTTCAAAACACTTTTTATACAGGCTCTGACAGAGGACAGATAAAGAAACGCAAGCAGAAATATCACATTTAATCTCTGGTTTATTAACAATTAGGAAACATCATTTTAACTTTACAGTAGGATGTATGACTCAGTTTCATACCTGGATCTTTTCTGAAAGGAAGTTATTTTTCTTTTCAGGAAGGGGACAATAAATAGGGTTTTCCGTTCTGTGCTCATACCTAAAAGTGTTAGGTTGTCTGTCTGTGTTGTTTTAGATTGCATCAAAATTTTCACAGAAAGGTCCTTGTGTGTGGCATTCACATTTTGCCCCTCTGGAAACGAGCCCAGAGTCCCTAGATATACATGTGTGTGTTTTTCCTCAGTCTCGCAGACACTCTGCTGTCTCTCTGAAAAGTGCGTCTGTGGCGCCAAGGCAGACAGACCATCCCAGCAGAGGTGGCAGAGGTTACGTGTGTGTGTTTGAGCTCACATAACCGCATCCCCTCAGGGAAATAGATGATAATCATGGCTGAGAAAAGAGATCGCCATGCCTCAGTTATAAACCCATTTCATCTGTTTAATTGCCTGGAAAACGTGGGGTTTCTTTGTTTTCTTTTTCCTGATCCTCACTGTTCTTTATCCTAAGATTAAAGATGCTTCCGATAGTTGTGTTGGCAACTACCGTCTTTGGTTTATGTCCTATGCCTAATCCTGCACCTTATCAATTAGCTAAGTGAGTTTTGTTATTAGCTCCAGCTCCGGACGGCAGCTTTCTGTCATTACAGGAGCGCTTATGTGCACAGATGAGCCAGATACGGATACTTTCAGTGGGAATTGTATATCGAATCACAGTTATGAAGACATTTGCACCTAATTTTTCAGTCGTCACTGAAAGCAAAATACTGCAAAGTGATTTAATGTTTAAATTGAACTATATGGTATATGATTTTGGGCCAGTTAGATTTCACTGTGGGCTACACAGTATAGTATACAGTATATATAACACGCCAAACAAATGACGAAATAACATTGCTGTTGTGGCTGGACAAAAACTCAAGGAAAATCTGATTTGTTGCTTTGTCATGTCACGGACACAGTGAACATTGTGTTTTAAACTGTTGCAGCTGACATTAAACTGAGTTATGACTTGAAGCTTAAAATGGTAGCATTGTTAAGTAGGGGTGTAAAAATGTGTGGTGCACCAATGAAAATTCAGTGCATTCATTACAGAATTTAATAATAATTTTATGCTGCAATTACGTTCATGTCGGATCCAAATTATGAAAAGACACCACATCCAGACAGTGTTGTTATTTATTAACTAAAAACATAATTTCATGTGTTGAATCATTTAGCGCAAATGTCAGAGCAAATATTTACAGCCGTGATTGTTTGTATTGTAGAGTATTTTCCTTGAAAAGAAAATCTGACGTCAATTTTGCTTCTTATCACTGTGACTAGGTATATATGAGGCAATCAAGTAGAGAGATTATACTGTAATCCTAATGTATATGTATGTTTTGTGTGATAAAGGTTCTTGATCCAGAGCTGGAAGTGTCTGATCATGCGTTTCCTCCACCATCCATTCAACCATCCACACCTAAGATTCAGGTACTTCTTCTTTGAAAATGTATTTTTAATCCATAAACGTTTTTCCTCCCTCCTTGTTTAATCGTCAGCATCTCACGTCAAATCTAGAAATGCGATTGTCTTACGTGAGTGTCATTGTTTGGTGTGTGTTGTAGGATAAAGAGATCCGCGCTGTCTTCCTGTGGCTGTTCGCACAGCTCTTTCAGGGCTATCGATGGTGTTTGCATATAATTCGCATCCACCCTGAACCCGTCATACGCTTCCATAAGGTACTGAAGACCCCCCAATTCAATTACACACAGAGAAAATGGTAATACAGAAGCATGAACAGGCCTATAAAGCTTGTTGTTTTTTCTCCAGGCTGCATTTTTGGGGCAGAGAGCACTAACTGAGGATGACTTCCTGATGAAGGTGCTGGACGGCATGGCCTTCGCTGGGTTCGTGTCTGAGCGGGGTCCTCCGTACCGAGCCACGGACCTGTTTGATGATGTAAGTCATGGGTGTACGATGGATATAGCTGACATCCAATAGGAAATTAAGAAGGATGCCTTCTCTTTGTGTTTTTCAAGCTCTCTGATCTTTCTCCCTCATTTCCTTTTACTGTAGCTTATAGCCAATGAGGTGGAGCGCATTCGACAGGAGACAGGAAATCCTCATAAAGTGATGAAGCATGTTAAGGAGCTGGCGGAGCATCTTTTCAAAAATGTAAGTTTTTCATGTGTCGTATCTGCCGTGCACCATGTCTAATTTTTCCCAACATTTAAAATAAAACATTTCCAGGTCAAAATTGAGACTAAAACAAGGTTTTTGTTCTTTTACTTTTGTTTTTCACACGACCTTTTATTTTTTACGGCAATAAAGAGTATTTGCGGTTAGGGATGCGCAATATATCTGTACAATATAAGTTATCAGCCAATATTAAAAAAAAATATTAGCGTTTTCTCTCACTTAAAATGACAGTTCACCCTAAAATTCAAAGTTTAGTTATTATTTACTAACCCTGTTGTTGTTCTAATGCCATATGTTCTTTCTTTCTATTATGGATTATAGCTTTAATGTTTATCTAATTAATTAATTAAATATTTTAATACACTAATAATTGAATTGTATTGTAAATCTCAAAATAAAGATTAATTTTCCATAAGTACATTACAGTCTTGTAATGTTGCAACATTTACATTCATTGAGTGTTTTAAATTTAGCATAGCATTTTAATATTGCCATTATTTCTAAATATAAATACTAGTGCTGTCAAACGATTAAAATATTTAATCGCGATTAATCGCATTAATGTCATAGGTAACTCGCGATTAATCGCAATTAATCGCACATTTTTATCTATTCTAAATGTCTCTTGATTTCTTTTTGTCCCATTATTTTTTTCTCATTTTAATGCTCTTATCAACATGGAAAAGTGGATCTGCTTGCTTTGTGCAAATGTTTTTTTTATTGAAAACAACACTGACAATACTGTTCAATTTCACAGTAACATTCTCACTTGGAGCAAATAATCTCTCACACAATGTAACACTGTCCATCAATAAAAGGGTGAAAGAAATACTGACGAGGTCCTGATATTGACGAGGGGGCGGAGAATTCGCATCAGCTGTGTGTGTGCTTGGCCATCAAGTGGTATTTCAGACTGGACGTGCTGCGATGATGATAGCTCAGTTCACAACGACAAAACACACAGATCACTTTGGTCTCGCCAATGGAACCATTTGGCAACTTTTTAAAAGTAAACTTTCCATTCAGAATCTTATTGGCATCCATTTCGGCGTCTCGCGCTCGTCATCCACTCAAAACGTAACGTTAACCAACTATTTGGCCGGCTCGCAAGCCTAAACAAGTGTGTGCGGCGTGCCTGTTGTTTTGTTTCCGGTCTAGCTAGATCCGCTTGTGCCTTGATCGACGAAGCAACAAAACGTCCTCGCGCGGCGCAAGCCATTAAAATGAATGGGTTTCATAGCGTAGCGCCGCACATGCCGCGTCCTGTTGCAAAAGCATGTGAAAAAAACGACAAAGTTTGCTAGGCCAAAAAGACCGTTAATCACGCGATAAAAAAATTAACGCTGTTAAAATGGGTTTGCGTTAACGCCGTTAATAACGCGTTTAACTGACAGCCCTAATAAATACATATGTTACATTTTGTATTTATATTATAATATTATAATACTTAAGAATTGGCATATAGTATCGGTGCATTGTTATTTGTCAAAATTTTGTTAAGATCTCTCTAAACACAAGTTTGTCTGTTTTTCTGTCAGGAAAACCCATACCCAGCGGTGACCATGCACCGACTTCAGAGGACAGCTGAAAACGTTCTGCACCGGCTACCACAGTCCGTTTTCCCTCACCTGGACGAGGTCTCCGTGCAGCTCTTTATAGACCACGCTACAGCAAAACTCAAAACCGCCCCTCCTGTGGTCAAGGCCGAACTGAAGGGCATGGTTCCGTCCGGACCTCCACTGGGTGAGATTGCAAATCCAGTGCTCAGTTTTAATCTTCAAATCACACTAATCGATATGTACACAACTTTGTGCTAATCTTAATAAAGCCTTAATGGGTATTCAAATGTTTTTATTTCTTTGGCTTCTAGCTGACATAGTGGACAGGAACGGGAATGTAATGGCAAACAGCGCCCGGAGGTTAGAGGTGGTCAGGAACTGCATCACATATATTTTTGACAACAAGATGCTGGAAGCCAAGAAGGTAAGAACCTCTTATAAATGTTTGTCAGGCTTTTCTGTTTAGGTGCCTCTATAATGCTATTTTAAAGTTTCTACAAAAGGTTTAAATACAGCCAAGCTCAAAAAACACTTTTAATTTTCTCATAATATACATTGCAGCTTCGCCTCTTTTCTCACTGTGTCTAAATCGGTTCGATCAAGGATCCGGTCTCTCTAAACACCTCCTTTTACTCGGCTCTGATTGGTCAGATGGCCCAGTCTTTTGTGGGAAACGTCTATTACCATATCTGAATTTCAGCTCCAGAGGCTTCCTCAGCACTTGCTGAGGAACATTTCGACAACACAAACCAAACTCTTCCAGTCTCTGCTACAAGTGCAGTGTTTGAGGGCGGGTCAATGTAGACGTTGTTTGCGGGCGGCCAATGAAGACCATAGGCTGGCATTGTGCAAATTTGTTACAAACCTATGTAGGTTCATGTAGGAAGTAAGACTGGAATTACTGAAGACTCGTTTCAGGCATTTTAGAATCAGTGCTTTTGGAAGACAATAATGTCATTTATCGTGCACTTTGATCAATAGAACTTTGCATACCTTTTACATTCATAAACCGCTATTACACATTCCATGAAAGGTAATATCCGAAAAGCATAATAGGGGCACTTTAAACATAAGCCAGATTAATGGTGTCTGTTTCAGTTGAAGCTTTTATGATCTGAAATAATTAGTAAATTTTTGTGTGTGTGTGTGTGTGTGCAGTTAATGCCGGCGGTGTTGAGGGCGCTGAAAGGTCGGGCGGCGCGTGTTTGTCTGACTCAGGAGCTCAACCTTCACGTGCTGCAGAACAGGGCCGTTCTGGACGACCAACAGTTCGACTACATCATCCGTATGATGAACTGCACCCTGCAGGTGAATCACGGGAATGTGCTTTAACAGCTGACTTTCAATAAATCAGATACAGAGTGTTTATGGGTATTTCTCGGATTGTTGTGCTGCAATAAGGAAGTGGAAAATATGATGTTTTGGTTTAGTTTATGATTGTTGTTGATCATCTGTTATCATCATTTACCTCCATAAATTGTGTTATACAAATGTTTTGATGTCCGCAGATAAATGCTTCTATTTTTATCTTCAGGATTGCTCACATATGGATGAACATGGGATTGCTGCTGCCCTGCTCCCATTGGTCACTGCCTTCTGTCGCGTGAGTGAATAGAGTACTTTTAAGTATAATAAATATTTATGGTTAGCATAAAACATTTTGTAGATGCCTTAGAAGCTCAGGAGTTTCAAGATAACAATTGCATTTCTGGGATGAATGACGAATAAGAGACAAGAAGAACATAAAGATGGAGGATAAAATAGAGGAGGACTTGTTACATTGCAATTAAATATGTTAGCGAAGTACTCCGTAGAATAAGTAACTTGGATTGCAGATGAATACAGTTTATAACATAAAAATAAAAAATGCAGTATTTGTGTTGTTGCTTAGCTTTAAGATAATCGGAGCTTAAATATAAATAATTTAAACTCAAATTAATATTTCACATGCAATTAGTTGTTTTGGTAAATAGCCATATAAGTGGGATAATGTGCAGTGAACTTATTTTGTGATAATGACTAGACAACAGGACATATTTGGCCATTTTGAGAAGTTCAATAATGAGTGATGAATGCTCTGTTCTGTAAAGGTACTGGATAAAAGGTGGATTTTCTCTGACTTTTCTTTTGTGTTATACAGAAATTGGGGGGAGGCATCACTCAGTTCGCCTACAGCTGCGTTCAGGAGCACATGGTGTGGACGAATATGCAGTTCTGGGAGGCCATGTTTTACAGTGATGTTCAAAAACACATCCGGACCCTGTACCTGGAGAATGGCGAGGAGGGAGACGCATCCACCCCTGTAATATTTTATTTTATTTTATATATATATATATATATATATATATATATATATATTTTTTTTTTTTTTTTGAATTTGAATTTGAATAATATTTTCAAGTTATGAAAGTTATTTTAAAGTGTTGCCTTTAATTTTAAGAAAACGCTACTGTTCAAAAGTTGAGTGAAAAATTCTTACTTTTATTCAGCAAGGATGCATTAAATTGATCAAAAGTGACAGTAAAGACATTTATAATGTTACAAATATTTGCTTTTGAAATTGAATTGAATTTCTATTCATCAAAAATTCCCGAAAAAAATGTTAATTCTTATTATACTGTAATAAAAAATGTTTCCTGAGCAGCAAATCATCATCATAGAATGATGAAGACTGGGAGTAATGATGGTGAAATTTCAGCTTTGTCATCAATGAAATTATTATTTTTTTAATAATATATTAAAATGGAAAACAGTTAAAATTGTTTAAATTGTAATCATATTTCACAATATTACTTTTTACTGTACTTTTGATCAAAAAATGCAAACAAAACATCTTACCAACCCCACACATTTGAATGGTAATGCATGTTATTTGTTTTATGTTTGAAAATGTATGTTTATAAGGCGTATTTTCTTTTACTGCTGCCCCTTGTATTTGACCTTTGACCTCTGCATCTTTCAGGAGGTGGAGGGCATGGGGGGTCAGAAGCAGCTGTGCGCCCTGGACTTGGCATCAGAGCAGAGCCGTCTATGGCCCACGTTGAGTAAAGAACAGCAGCAGGAGCGCGTTCAGAAGGAGGAGAGCACTGTGTTCAGTCAGGCTATTCACTACGCCAACCGCATGAGCTATCTTCTGCTGCCGCTCGACACCAGTAAAAACCGCCTGCTCCGCAACACTGGCCTGGGAGATGTGGAGAGCGTCAGCAACAGCTACGTCACTAACAGGTGTGTGCTGCTATGCTTGGGCACAACAAGACGGTTTGAAAATAACATAACATGGTAAAAAGTCAAATAAAATGAAGAAAAATAAAATAAAAACTTGTATACCACTAACTGCTACATCACAATAGTGCTTGAAATGTCCTTGAAAGTCCTGGAATGTTAAAGTATCTGTACGAACCCTGAATAATTTTTTTTTTTAAATTGCAATAAAAAAATATAAATTACAATAAAAAAACAAAAACAATAAAAAGATTACGTAAAATAAATAGTAAAGCCAAAAAACAAAAACAAAAACTTGTAGACCACTAACAGCTACATCACAGTTGTGCTTAAAAAAAGTCCTTGAAAGTCCTGGAATTGAATTTTACAGTATCTGTATGAACCCTGAATAAAATACAAATTATGCTAAAATAAAAAATACCACTAATTTTGTTTTTCATTCATCCAGTATTGCGGGCAGCATGGCAGAAAGCTACGACACAGAGAGCGGCTTTGAGGATGCCGAAAGCTCGGATGTTGCGAACTCGGTTGTTCGGTTCATTAACCGCTTTGTTGACAAAGTGTGCAACGAGAGCGGCGTCACCAACGAACACCTGAAGGCCCTTCATACAATGATACCAGGTAAAACGACTTTCACAGACAATGCAGCCATCCGAACGGGTCTGAACAGTGCTACCTTTGTTTTTCTTGCATTTTTTTTTTTAAACGCTCATATACTATATTGTGTTTCTCTTTCAGACATCGTTCAGATGCACATCGAGACATTGGAAGCTGTTCACAGGGAGAGCAAACGACTGCCACCTATCCAAAAGGTAACCAACTCAATGTTTTATGTTTCGCTGGGCAGGAAATGCAGTGTAGAAAACCAGGCAGATCCACCCACATACCACTTCAACCCCTCCACCCTTGAGTCAGAGTGCCACGGCAGGTACGTTTGCGTGACGGCACTGCCTCACTGACCGTGGCCTGAATGATGCATGCTGGGTCTTATTGGCCTGCTGTTCTGAGCACACTTTAGTCTATGTTCTGCCATGCTTTCCTTTAACACAGAGGTTTGATTTTATCGTAGATCCTGGTGCAACATTACCATAACGTCCTAGCAGAATGCGCTAACAAAACCTTCATGCTTTATTTAATTTGACATTTCCTATGTATTGTATTGCACAATTGCTCTAATCTCAAAGCAGTCTTAAAGGGATAGTTCGCCCTAAAATGACAATTATCTTCATTTACTCATTTCATGTCGTTCGAAAATCTGGTTAACTTTTCTTATTTTATTTATTTTATTTTATTATTTACCATCATTGTATGTTACATGAACTTAATTTACTTATTTATTATTCACTGTATGGAAAAGAACACAGAAGAAAAAGTCATATGGGTGTGGAATAGAATAAATTGAATCCTTTTGAACTATTCTTTTAAATGCCCATCTTTATCGCAATGGCAGAACTGCGCAGTGAAGTGTGGTAAAGACTTTGCAGTGTTTTTTTTTTTTTTTTTTTTTTTACTTGACTTTATTTTCACTCCACTGAGTTCTTAAGAAAAGTACTCTGTGCTGGAGAAGCCAGTCATGCATCTTTCATCACTCATTGCCTAGCAACCAGTGCTGTCACGGGACGCCAGCATTGAACACTTTCCCAAGAACTCAACTAAGAGAGTATGAAAGGACCCCATCTACTGTACAGCTCTAGATAGGTGGACTCAAGATCCCGTTACGAGGACACATTCCTCTAAAAGACAGTAGATGGCCATGAGATCTGTAAATCATTCAGAATCTCAGCATCGAATGTGGTGAAACTTGCTCTTGCGTAAGCGCCTGGAGAGTATTCTGGGTCAAGTTTTTGTCCCATAATGCATTTGTTTATTTGAAAAAAAAGAAAAATGCTAGCATCAGTTAAATAAACACTGGCTACTTTTCCCCGATGAATATGTAGCTTCTGGCCTTTCTGGACTTATGAAATTATATTAGAAGCACTGTGGGAATGAAAACATTGTTTTACAGAATGTTTTAGAATCTGCATTCTAAATGGACTTATCCAAGTATCCCATGCTTTATGCCAACGTGAAATCCAAATTGACCCCATTTACTTTGTAATGGACGTCAGTCCTCCTATTGTGCATGATTCATCTGTGCACATTAGGGATAATTCCGAATTCGGAAAGGCACAGAAAATGAAAAACTCTTTCTACGGAGTCCTTAAAGGGACATGGTTAGGCTTGCTGCGGTAGTCGGTTACATTACAGTACATCATGATTTCACTTATCACGTGAATATTTTAAGGAGAGATGACTGACAGGACGATGGTGGAGGATTTGATGCACAACAGATCCTGATCATCATTGAGGAATATCTTGTAAAATGTGTGGTCAGTCTGTACCGCCGCTACTCATGATATATCATTCGATGCATCATGTTGATAACCCGCAAATTATATACAATATAATTACTCAACTATATAATTGCGAGAGAGTGCAAAACCATTGAAATATATTTTTTCCTCCCATCATTTTTTTTTTCCATCACCGTGCCCCTTTAGGTACATAGTATTTGGCTTAAGGCACATCCCTAGTGTACGTTGTTCAGTAGAAAGGACAAATGTCTTTTTGTAATCTTACAAAAAAATATTACAACTAGAATTGCTTTGTTGTTGTTTTTGGTACTGCAGTCTTTCAAAAATATTCCAATTAAAAAAATCTAATAATTTAATAAAACATTTGGTGAGTTAATATATATAAAAAAAAGTTAATTTAATTAAAAAGATTAGGTAATTTGATACATCTGTAATTTAATTTTAAAAATGCTAATTCGATTAAAAAATGTGGTTGTTAAAGCATTAGGTCATTTGATAATAAATAAATAAATAAATAAATTATAATTTAATTCCAGTTCTTGTTAATATAATTAGCGGCAATAGAATTAGTGCTGTCAAATCGCATCATATATATATATATATATATATATATATATATATATATATATATATATATATATAAATGTGTGTATCTGTGTGTATAGATACTGACATACAACTGTACACACGCATATTACATATTTACAAACTTTTATGTTAGATGCGATTCATTGATTTGACAGCACTAAATGGAACATAATGATATATTTGGAAAAGAAGGGTTACCCTTGGGGATCTGTTGAGGTGCTCTTATGGTTGTTCTTATTTTGGATATGTAACGCCCACATTTTTCATGATCTAATCAGTTCCCATAGATAGAATCCGTCCCACTCGATTGAATATCCTGTTTTACTCGAAAATAAATCACCTTATAAAAGCAGTTTCAAGTTAAGCCAAAGCTTTCTCTTGAATTTGGACTGACACTTCCTCGTTAAGCGGAATGTGTTTTTACATGCTCAAGTCCATTAACCTTCAGAAATATCACACCAACTGAGAGGAAATGCACCTTTGCTGTGTGCTGTATGTTTTTGTGATTTGAATGCTCTGTTTCCTCCAGCTCATGATATGGTAAAGCATTCTGCATGCTTAATGTGAAGTGTGGTATGAATTTTACATTAGAGCAACTTGAGCATAATATATACTGACAGTCGTTATTTTCCTTTTTTGCTTTCCTTAATTTCTTCCTTTTTATTTACATCTCCTTTCTCTCTTTTTCCTCTTTATTTGCCTCTGTCTCCAGCCCAAGCTTTTGAGGCCAACTCTCCTGCCCGGTGAGGAGTTTGTGATGGACGGCATGCGGGTGCACCTCATAGCAGACGGCCGAGAGGAAGCCACGGGCACGATGGGTGGGCCGCCCCTGCTGCCCGCCGAAGGAGCCATCTTTCTCACTACCTACCGGCTCATCTTCAAGGGCACACCCACCGACCCGCTCGGTACGCTCCTATTGGTCATGCTTCTCACTGGGATTGATTTTGTTCTTGTTCAGAGCAGCAAGTCTCTGCAGTCGGTCATGAATTATAGAAATGTCATCCTTGTTTCAGCTAATTTTCTCAGTTTAAGAGATGTAGGGCACTTAACTTGACTCATCGAGCTCACGCTGTGAAGTTTGTAAAAGGAAATGAACACAAAAAGCCTTTTCGGAGGTGCAATAAATGTTGCCGTGCGTGTTTGTATTGTGCAGTTGGAGAGCAAGTGGTCACCCGCTCTTTCCCCGTCGCCTCCCTCACAAAAGAGAAGCGGATCTCTAATCTTAATCTTCCCATGGATCAGTTCATACAAGAGGGTCTCCAGCTGCGTTCCTGCACCTTTCAGGTATTGAGCAGCATCACCTGCCTTTCCTTTAGCTCCATTACTAACAATATATGAAATTACGTAAATGCACAAAAACCCTTCATTTAATACAGATTAATATTATATTACATTCATTACGTAATTTAATTTGATTATTTCACTCATGCAAGTACAGCTCCTATCTCTTTGAATGGGGAACATCAAATTCTCCAAAGCTGTTCACCAAGCTTACGATTAAATTTCATATTTAAAGTCTCCCATGAAATCTGACAACAACGTTATTGTAAATCTTGTTTCTAAATGCTCAAATCATGATGAAAAACTGCATTTTTCAGGCTGGACCAGCTTAGTAATATGACTTACCATCTTTATATATCTATAAGTCTTTAGTATTGTTTAGATGCCACTAAAAAAACTCAATTCTATTCTAAGTTATTTCAATCTTTCTCCTCTCTTGTAGTTGATGAAGATTGCCTTTGATGAGGAGGTAGCGTCAGATCTTGCTGAGGTGTTCAGGAAGCACATGCATAAGCTCAGATACCCACAGCACGTCCAGGGCACGTTTGCCTTCACTGTGGGTCAGTCTGCAAAGCTGGTGGTGGAGCACAAGACCAAGGACAAGAACCAGTCGCTAAAGTAAGACCAGAATGGATGTTAGTCTATGATCTTGCCCTTTAAACAACACACAACTTTTAGTCTCAGCACATCATTTCTGTTTTTACGCCCATCTTTTTCTCTCATACTCACATACATGCTTTCCCGGTCCAGCCTCTTCCCGTTTGGGTCAATCGTCCCCAGTGCCACTGGTTAAATAGAAACAGAACAAGAGGAAAATAAATGCCGTGTGGTTGCACTGCGCTAGCCATGAATTATTTGGCAGTGGAAATTTTGAAAGCTATCCTGCATTAGCAGCAAATGGATGCCATGACAAACTCAAATGCGGTTCTGTTCTTCGCTGCACTTGAAGGCAGGACCAATTATCTTCAAACTCTTTTAAGAGCAGCTTTTAGCGTTTTTGACAACAGCTCAGACATGTTATGTATTTAAATGGTGAGTTTTCCCTATAGGCTTGGAGAGTGCTTGATATTAAAATGTTTGAGTTGCTGTTTCTTTTAGAACGCTGTCTAAAAACCTGGTTAAGAGCGCAAAGAGGACCATTGGGCGTCAATATGTAACCCGGAAGAAGTATTCCCCACCGACCTGGGAAAACCGCAGCAGTTTGCAGTCAGAGTTGGATGAGGATGAGATCTCTGGTGAGATAAAGACAAAAACACACACTTATTCATTTACATTTTGAGTAATGATTGTGATCACCAACACGTGATTATCCAATAATGCAACTTCTCTGACTGAACAGTGTCTGAAGAGCCGGACCAGAGTTCGCTCACGCTTTCCTCCACCATCCGCTCGTCGGACCGCCAGACCATGAGTAATGTGGTCGAGCGGGCCTGCTGTCGCGACTATCAGCGTTTGGGACTGGGAACTCTCAGCAACAGCCTGACACGCTCCAAAAACGAACCCTTCCGGATCTCCACTGTCAACCGGATGTACACGGTCTGTCGAAGGTCAGTCCCAGAATTCCCAGAAGCTAAAGTTCAAACGCTGTTAACCATTGTATTAGCGTAGTATTTATGTCTAAATCTCATTGGCTGTCTGTCCGTGTGCTTCAGTTACCCAGGGTTACTGATCGTGCCTCAGAGCATCCCTGATTCCACCATCCAGCGCATCTGCCGCTGCTACCGGCAGAACCGTTTTCCTGTGGTGTGCTGGAGGAACTCGCGCACCAAAGCTGTGCTGCTGCGCTCGGCCGGCCTGCATGCTAAAGGCGTCGTGGGCTTCTTCAAATCACCCAATGCACCCACTGCAGGTCAGAGCCAGATGCACATTTTAGAGATTAAAATGGCCATTCTCTCTGTAGTAATTGTTTTATTTTATATATATATATAATATTTTTTATATTATTTTAGATTATATTAAAATATATTTTATTATATATGTGTGTGTGTAAATTATTTTTTGAGTAAATCAGTGTTAATTTAGTATTTTTATATACTAATTTAGTATTTATTAAAAAATTTAATCAGCGTTTATCTTTTATATTCATTTTAATTTTACTAATTTTGTTATGTGCTTTTTTTTTTTGTTTCTTAATATTTCTATTTAGCTTTAATTTATATTTTTCATCAATTCCAGTTTTTGTAGTTTTAGTACTTTAACCTTAAAGTCCCTGTAAAGGCAATTTCAAAAAAAAATTCTAAACACATTATAAATGTTAGAAATGTATTGCTAAAACATATTACAAAGACTGTGAACTGTGAAGTACTGAATTGTGGAGTTAGACCGTTAAACAGTTTTTCACCATTGATATTTTATGGATTTTCTGGGCGGGGCTAAAACAGGGCTCGATGACGCACTGGAGCCCTTGAGCTCCTGGACACGCCCCTACTTGATGACGCTCTGAGGCCACTGAGGCTGGCCGCTCCTAACAATATTATAGAGCACATTCACATCAGTTTGCCGCTCAATCGCGAGTTACTGTCAGTTCAGTTCAGTTCATCTTTATTCATTTCCCGAAGGCAATTTGGTTGAAGCAAAACAGGCATACACATAAAAACACTGTCATACACATTCACAAATAAATACATTTACATAGAGTTTAAAAATAGTACTGTCAGTACTATTATTAGTAACACAGCCTACAGATTGCTAGCTACTAGCTATGCCTTCGTCACGGAAATGCGTACTACCTGGATGCAATCACCGGATCACGTACAAAACAGATCGGTGTCCTTGTTTAAATTTCCGAAAAACGATTACATCAAGAAGAAGTGGATTAATTTTGTGAAGAGCCACCTTGATGGAGAGCTGAGGATCACCGCCAAAACCCGCCTCTTTAAGTGATCATTTTACACTGGATAGTTTTTTAAACTTTCGTCGGAGATAACTGTCTGGGATTCACTGATAATCCGCTGTTACTGGTGAATAGGGCCGAACCGACTCCCGCCTCAGCCTTCATCCTCCCGTCGCGCCGACAACTGGTGCCATTCGGCAGTGCGTGCCCACCGTGCGAGCATCCATTCCGGCTGTAGAGTTGAGTGAGGCGAGTCGACGACGGCAGCTTTCCCGCGAGTGGGCGTGGTTTCAGCGCAGCCAGTGGACACGCCCCCAGCGTTTGAGAGCAGAGATTACTGCTCATTTTTTCAAGATTTTGATAGCTTATTTTATGTACTTGCTGGCTTTTTTTTATCATTCAAATTTGGCTGGGTGACTAATAACACATTTTTCTGTGGTGTGACAAACTCAAAACACATACTTAATTTTGACTTTACAGGGACTTTAACTTATTTTATTTCGAAGCAACATTTCTCATCTAATGTTATAATTTATTTTAGCTTTATTTCAAATAAAGTTTTAATTTTAATTAATTGTAACAACACTGGATTATGCATATTACAGGGTTCCCGCGGGGTCTTAAAAAGCCTTAAAAGCATTGAATTTATTAATTTGGAAATAATACCTTAAAAGACTTTAAAAAGTCTTGAATTTTGATGTTTGGGTCTTAAAAATTGTGCTGTATGTAACTTCTCCGTATTGTATTTTTCCTCAAAAGTTTCATTTGTCAACCATGATTATTATGATTTTCGATGTTTATTGTTCAGGGGTCTCTCAGTTCCCCATATTCCCAGCATGGAATAAGTAGCTAGCTAATGTTAAAAAACAACTTAACATTGTTCGGCAAACTTTCTTGTGGCCTACTGAAATGTTTTTATTTTTCACACCTGCTTGGCTTATCATCTTTTACCCATTCCACATTTGAAAAATGAATGAACACAAGTTCAAGGATTTTGTTTTTCCTTGCTGGTAGGGACGTGAAATAGGTATAAATTTTTTATATAAATGGTCTTAAAAAGGTCTTAAAAAGACTTGAATTTAACTTGAAGAAACTTGTAGGAACCCTGTATTACATTCATACATAAGCATATCACATTATAGGCCTTTTATGCGTTTGGCAGTCACTTTTTTAATACATTCAAGACATGCATTTGATCAGTTCATGCATTCCCTGGGAATCAACCTTATGACCGTTGGCATGCTAGCACTGTGCTCTTCTGTTTGAGCTTAACTGTTTAAGCCCAGCTCCCTATCCACTGTCACATTTACATGAAGCAGATGAGCACAGGAAGAGATATATTGATGGAATAAAACGCAAATTCAGTTAATAAAAAAAAAAGAAAGAAAGTGAATGCAGTTGTTTGGTTTCAGGCCCGTCCCAGGCCGACTCCACCAGCCTGGAGCAGGAGAAGTATTTGCAGGCAATCATCAGCTCTATGCCCTCGTACAGTGAGGCCAGCGGGAGGAACACACTCAGCGGCTTCACCTCCACACACATGAGCACCTCAGGTGAGACTGTGACCCTAACCTTTAACCTTAAATTATATGTTTATCTCTGTAAAGCTGCTTTGAAACAATCTACATTGTTAAAAGCGCTATATAAATGAGGATGACTTGACTTGACTTTAACCCTAACCAATACTAATCCTCACAGACAATGTCAGACAATTGGATGTACCTTAACGATTCACATGTGATATTCACACCCTATTTTTTGGGCCTCAGACTCATCAGACAAGCTGAGGCAGCCTAAAATTGGAGCTTTAATGAAACAAGTCATGGGGACTAAAGAGGACGTGCCAGGAACCTTCAGTAGAGGAGGTGAGAAGTGTGTTCGAGACATTTGATGATCCTCACGACTTAACCCCGCCCTTCATTCCTCTGTTCCCAACCATTTATATTCAAATATAATTTGACATCCAATCCTACATGACGTGTGCATTTTTGTATTGGCTTAATGCTATATGCTAATGTTAATTATCGGGCTGAAATAGCTGCCCGAATTTGTTTGCTGATAGTAATGGGCATTTTTATGTCATCTGACCTTAGCGCTGGGTCAGAGGGCAAAGGTCATCTCCCTCTCCCAGCCTAGAGTTTCAGTCAAGGCACGCAACTCGCCTAGAGGTACAGTAGGCCCGCCCCTGCTCTCAAATCTAACCAATCAAATTTCTCGACAATGACGCCAGCAAGTTTGAGCACTAAGTGTCCAAGTAGTGTTGTCATCCTCTTTTATCTGTGCTAACTAATCGTTGACCACCATGTCTGTTTGTTTTATTTGTACTGTTTGTGCGGATGTGATGAGCATCTCTTTGCATGTGATCCACCGGATTTTCACTGTCATCGTCTATAATGTGTTTGCAGAAATCACAAATTCTCTACGCCAATACCCAAATAAACACACAAATGATTCCACAAAGCAGAATTAATTGCCCATTCTCCATCAGTAAATGATCTTTATTGGTCCTCTTTGTGTTTCTCAGGGAAATGGGGCAGTATTCGTGGAAGTGGCCGGCTCAGCACGTATAACCCAGATGTGGGGAACAGGCTGGCTGGGAAAGAGTCTCCTCAAGCTAATGGAGGCCCAACCGAGACCTATTTCCTTCGCCAACAGAGAGCGTACCTCTACATCATTGGAGACAAGTCCCAGCTCAAGGTTACTGTCTTAACTCTTTTCCCGCCATTGACAGAATTTTCCGTCGTTAATGAGACAACTCCTCCTCGCCATTGACGGAAATTTCCGGCTTTCCGTGTTTTCACTGTTATATGTTAGGGGCGCTATGGCACTCTTCTGAAAGGGGCAGAATCTTCTGATCAAAACACAGGCGAAAAAGAAGCAGAAACAAGTGATAGCATATGTAAGCAGACGCAAATGTAAAATAACGTGATCATCAACATTAAACAGCATATAAATCAAAACTGCCTAATGTTAGCAAATGAAATGTCGACCCAGGAAGTGGTATAGGACCATGCAAGCTTTGGGGGTGTTTATGAACTCGATCTACTCCATCTATGTTTTGATCATCGTTCTGAATCGATGCAGGCGTAGTCTTTGACAAAAATGCAATTTTCTCAGTGTAGTTTTTTATGAAACTTTCCCACATTTAATTGTTGATGAAAAAAGGTCTGTTCTTTCTTTTGACATATTGCATGTTCAGATATTCATACAAAAAATATTCTGGGGGCCATGAAAGTTTTGTGAAAATGATCAAAAATGCTGGCGCTGGCTGGCAACTCTTTTTTTTTTTTAACGCTGGTGGGGAAAGAGTTAAAATATATAAAATTTCATAGGAAAATGACTCTATATATGAAGTAACTTACTAAAGCAATATTAGTTGATTTCCAAGAACTGTTACCACCAGAACTAATACACATTTCATTTTTGTAATTTTGAGGTCTAATGCGATTACTATGATTATCAATATTAATGATAAAGATTAAGTCATAATAATTGTATTTATTTAGATCAATAAATAATAATGTTTATTATTTTTATACTAACAATACTTAATTTTTTTTACAATTATTCTTAAATATGTATTCTATTAAAGAATAAATATTTTCAAATATTTATTACTCTATTTATTACTATCACTGTTGTTATTGTTATTGTTATTCTATTGTGGTGTTCCAAGGGTCTAAAATGAACTTTGCCACCGTTTACAATTCCTACAATACAGATTCCATAGATTCTAGATTTAATCAAACCTATTGATTGCGATATTGAATTGTGTGTGCACAAGTGAAACTCCCAGCCTTGTGGTGTCGTGTTCAGGGTGGAAAGCAGGACTCCTTCCAGCAGTGGGAGGTGGTGCCTATCGAGGTCTTTGATGTACGGCAAGTGAAGAACAGTTTCAAGAAGCTGATGAAAGCCTGTGTGCCTTCCTCAACCAACAATGATCAAAACATGACTTTTCACCGTTGCCTGGAGGAGTCAGAGTGGATGAATCTGGTACCTTACACTTTTTCCAATTTTAATTGGGTTTATCTGACAATTATAAAATCCAGTGTATTTTTGATGTTTATTGTTTGTGTCCCATAGCTTCACAGGGTTCTACAAGTGTCTGTTCTTGTTGTGGAGCTGCTGGACACTGGTTCCTCTGTCATGGTTAGTTTAGAAGATGGCTGGGATGTCACAACACAGGTAGGACACACACTTATAAAACATGTATGAGAGGTGAATGCCATCGATTTTTGCCATGTGTGGATTAACACATGCCATGTGTTGGATTTAGGTGGTGTCCCTGGTGCAGCTGCTGTCGGATCCATACTACCGAACGATTGATGGATTCAGGCTGCTCGTGGAGAAAGAGTGGTTGTCGTTTGGCCATCGATTCAGCCACCGTGGAGCCCAGACGCTAACCAGCCAGAGCAGTGGATTCACACCTGTCTTCCTTCAGTTCCTCGACTGTGTTCACCAGGTATGTGTACTGGTGGCTGTTCGATACAGGTTTTCCAGTAGCTGATAATATTCTTAACCTTCCCAATATTTAGCTTGTCAAGAAATTAGTATCACTATCAGTAATAGTATATGCACAAGCATTTGCAATATATGCCAGTAATTTAACATTTTTGTTGAGCCACTCTCATTTGTTAATGTCTCACCATTTTCTTTATGCACTCAAATGCATGCTATTTTTACATACAGGATGTGTCGCTTGTTTTCATGCATTATTTATATTTATTCAGTTTTTCAGTGGAACTGTTTCTGGAAAGTTGTGCACTGTAATAATTACATCTCCATTGTCAAATGACTGTTTTGTTAAATGCTGATAAAAGCAATCACTATTCTATAAGGAAAAGGGAAAAAGAATAAACTTTATCTGTTTGGTGATGATGTGAGCAGGTACAAGAAATTCAGCTGGCACAGGAAAGCAGCTTGTTAATACATGCTGATATTCACATACCTGCTCCAACTTCCTGCTTTGTCACTCTAAACCTACCACACCTTTGAAGATGAGATGCCCTACTATAACTTAACGGGATTGCGCAAGCCTTATCCAGCTAATTTACCCTGAAGATAAGGACAGACTTTCTTTCCCCACACATATAAAGAATAAGATTGCTTCATAGTGGGATTTCAGGGCATTGGATCTGGATTTGACAAGATATCAAAGATATGATTGTTATCTTTTACACAATGAAAACGATTAAGGTTCTAGGAGTTCCAGGAGTTCTTGTTTCTTATCCTACGTCCTTCTCACTTTATACAGTGCTGGTCAGAATTATTTGCCCCCTTGGTAAATATGATCAAAGATGGCTGTAAAAAAAATCTGCATTAAGTCTTGATATTTTATAAAAAAAAAAAAAAAATCTCTAACTTTTTATTGAAGTAAAATAATTGAAAGTGGGGGGAAAATCACATTATGAAATAAATGTTTTTCTCCAAAACACAATGGGAACAATTATTTGCCCCCTTTTATTTAATACTTTTTGCAACCTCCTTTTTCCAAGATAACAGCTCTGAGTCTTCTCCTATAATGCCTGATGAGTTTGGAGAACAACTGACCTGAGATCAGAGACCATTCCTCCATACAGAATCTCTCCAGATCCTTCAGATTCCCAGATCCATGTTGGCATTTCTTCTCTTCAGTTCAGCCCACTCATTTTCTATAGGGTTCAGGTCAGGGACTGGGACGGCCATTGCAGATGCTTGGTTTTGTGCTCAGTGACCCATTTTTGTTTTGATGTTTGTTATTGGGTCACTGTCCTGATGGAAGATCCAAGCATGGCCCATTATAAGATTTCTAGCACAGGCTGTCAGGTTTTGATTTTTTATCTGTTGGTATTTGATCGAATCCATGATGCCATGTATCTGAGCAAGATGTTCAGGACCTCTGGCAGAAAATTAGCCCCACAGCATTAAAGATACAGCAGAGTATTTCATTTTACACATGGGGTACTTTTTTATCCCTCTATGAACCAAACCCATCTTAAGTGTTTGCTGCCAAAAAGCTCTTTTTTGTTTTGTCCATAGAATGTTTATAAAGTACCTGACACTAGAGTCCTGCGCGGGACTGTTTTCTTCATCCCGCTCCCGCCCGCGCCCGCCGAATTTCTGACCATTACCGCCCGCTCCCGCAACGTATGTGTTACACTCCCGCCCGCTCCCGCAATATGTATGTCCACTCCCGCCCGCACCCGCAAAACTTGGAGAATTTATTCCCGCACAATAATAGAGATGCATTGACTTTGTGTCTTCTCCCGTCCCGCAGGGAAAAAAAGCGCGTATTTGTATTGCTATTATTAAAGAGATTCATGGGGTTGTTGGTTTCGTTTCCCTGGCCTGCATGTATTCTGACGCACTGATCAGGAAGATGAATAGTAAATGTCAGACTTGCCTTGCTCAGGTTTTGTGCTGTAAATACCTCGTTTAAGGTTCTTTTCCACATCATTGACATCTCCATCATGTCGTTAGGCAACCTCCCGATCCCGCAGGGGTTTTTTTTGTCCGCCCATTCCCGCCCGCAGCAAAGTTTAAACCGCCCGCTCCCGCGAGATTTGCGTTGGGTCCCGCGGGACCCGGCGGGACTCAATCCCAATGCAGCCCTCTACCTGACACTACTGGAACTTCAAACGGGATGGGTTCTATGGTCAGATGAAACACTTAAGATGGGTTTTGTGCACACAGGAATAAAAAAGTACCCCATGTGTAAAATGAAATACTCTGCTGTATCTTATATATCTTCGTCCTTTTCAAGTAAAAGCCAATGTGTAAAAAAAAACTTGCCCACTATATTCTCTGTTCCTTTAGAATGTCTTTTACCTCATCGCTATGATTCCACTTTTTGTAGATGCCTTCATAATTACTTTTCTGATTGATCGAAATGCATAGTAATGACTTACAGATGAATTTCTATAAGTGTTCCACAAGGTTCAGTCTTGGGCCCGGTTCTTTTTGTCATATATACTCTTTTGTGTTGTGGTTTTGGGCATATAAACCTTGCTGTTACAATTGCAATTTGCTTTTAGTAGTCTTGTAATGGTTTTCCAGTCAGTCCATGTTTAATGCAAGCTAATTTAATTAGTTGTTCTGCACATTAAGATCTGATAGATGTTACATTTCAATTTTCTCCCCTCTGCTCATTTTCACAACAGATCCATCTGCAGTTCCCCATGGAATTTGAGTTCAGTCAGTACTACCTGAAGTTTCTAGCCTACCACTACGTATCCAACCGCTTCCGCACCTTCCTGCTGGACTCGGACTATGAGCGCATAGAGCTTGGTGAGTCTTAATCCTCAACAAATTTGCAACATAATGCCTACTATAATCTTTGACTCTCGTAATGAGATGATCAGATCTTTTCATGTTATTGTTTCCTCGTGTATTACTGTCAAAAGTCAAATGACTTTGCGGGAAGTTTCATAATACATATTTACAGTTTTCAATCATTAAACCCTATTTGTCCCTATCCCAATGTGTTTTCTGTTTAGGTGTCTTGTATGAGGAAAAGGGTGAGAGGAAGAACCCTCAGGTGTGTAAGTCTGTCTGGGATTACATTGATCGACTCAACAAGAAGACCCCCATATTCTACAACTACATGTTTTCACCCGAGGAGGAAGAGGTCACTTTCCAATTTTGTTCTTGTCGTACTCAGTTTAGTTTGAGATTGGTAATTTTTTTTTTTCATTGTGTAATTTTCACACAAAAAAATGACTCAATGACTTTCAACCACTTAAATATTTAAAAACTTTTTATTTTTATACATATTCTTCTATTGATGTTAGTTTTATTTATTTATACTAGTAATACACTAGTTCCCTCTGTTGGTTATTGTGTGTAACCCACATGTCTTTTTTTTTCTTTTTGTGCAGGTCTTAAAGCCCTACAGTTTCATCTCCAACTTGAAGGTTTGGGACTTTTACACGGAGGAAACGCTTTCTGAGGGTCCGTCCTTTGACTGGGAATTAGTGCGGGGTCGACAGGAGAAGCCACAGGAAGAAGCCGGTGAAAGGCAGGAGACGACAGCACCCAAGTCCCAGCGGAGGATCGTCTGGCCTTGCTATGACAGCCTCAGTAAAGTAGTGCCTGATGCCATCACCAAACTCTTGCAGGTGAGGAATAAAGCTAAAGTCCTCATTATAATCAAATTATTTTCTTCATACATGCGTCCTAATTATCGTCTTATATGTGTGTGTTTGTGAGCAGGATGTGCAGAACCTAGAAACTGAGTTGGGACAACCTACGGAGAAATGGAAGGACACATGGGACAAGATTAAGACTGCCCAAAGGGTTGAGTCCAGACTAGAGAGCAGGGTAAGAGTCTAAACAACATCTTATCTCCGTCTACAAATTACTAATGGGATGGCGTACTAATAGTCTGTTTCTCCTTCCTCAGAACTCCTTTTCCAGCTCTCTGCTCATGTCGTCTAATCTGAGTCACCAGCGGCGCTCTCAGGGTGTGTATCTGCAAGAGAGTGGAGTCGGCTCCTCCATTAACCTGGCATTGGACTGTGAGGGCAGCAACACGTCCACGCCTGCAGCTGGTCGGCCCAGTACCAGCACGCTCTACAGCCAGTTCCAGAGCACTGAGAGCGAGAACAGGTCTGTAAAGGCTCTCTTCACGCTGGGTGTGATTCGGGGGAAATGACACTCTCGGCTTTAGTTATGTTGTATAGATGTAACGAGTTGATGTTTCACCTAACGTGCTTGGGTAGATAATGCATGACACATCCATGGACTTTTTAAATCAACTTTTAAGATTTAAATTTATATGAATGTATAACTGAAAATCTAAAGTGTAGGTCCTGTTGTCAGCAAATTTTTTCAGATTTTAATTATATATTTTTTTGTCGTCGCTAGTTCATTTTAAATGGTCCAGTGGGCTGCCAAAATGAATTTTAACACATTTTTAAAATAAATATTTTATAATATTTTTTTTTTTTTTTTTTTTGAAATAAAGCTGAAATACAATTAAAAATATAAATATTAGATGAAAAATTTTCCAGTTAAAGTACTAAAACTACTAAAAACTATATTTTTTTATAACGAATTATAGCTAAATAGAAATATTTGAAAGACACCAGATAAAAAGACTAAAATTTTAACTAAAATATACTAAATTATTATATATTTTAATAATAAAATAACTCAATAAACTAAATTTAAATAAATTATTATAAACATTTTAATAAATGATAATAAATACATTTAAAGTAAAACTAATTAAAAATATAAACAAATACTATAATATTATATAAAAAATACTAAAAATAACAGTTTTTATTTTTTAATATTAAAACTCTAAAAGCTATAAAGAATTTGCAAAATGATCTTTACTGTAGTTTCAAATGCGATATGGATTGGCCTAAGTTGAATGTTTGAAGGTCGGACCTTCTCTTTAATAAAAATGATGTATTTTTTGTTTTGGATATAGGAGCTTTGAGGGTATTTTATACAAAAGAGGTGCTTTGCTGAAACCTTGGAGACCACGTTGGTTTGTACTGGATAAGACCAAACACCAGGTAATTCATTGCAATTGAAAATATTGAAAACATTTTAGGATTTAGACCCATAATAGTTTCAGTATGCAGCAAATCTTAGATGCTTTCAATTAAAAATGAATTGTTTTCTAATCAAGAATCATTCAACGTGACTGCTATTGATGCTCCTATACCCCCTTTTCTCTTTTTTCCTAGTTGCGATACTATGAAACCAGGCAAGATAAAGAGTGTAAGGGAGTGATCGAGCTAGCTGAAGTGGAATCTGTCATTCCGGGGACGCCCACCATGGGAGCGCCTAAAAACATGGATGAAAAAGCCTTCATTGATGTAAGACCTCTATAATCAGCTCGCATTGCTTTATTTGTTCATAATTCACAAAGTATTGTTTAAAGCACGTTAACCTCTCCTCCTCCTCTTTCAGCTCAAGACGACCAAAAGAGTATACAACTTCTGTGCCCAGGACAGCACGTATGCACAGTTATGGATGGACAGTATTCAGAGTTGCCTATCTGATGCGTAGGGGCTTTGCTGAGGAGAGAACTGTGACAATTTGTGGGGGGGCGGAGCCAGTGACAGACAGTGCTCATGGCCAATGGGCAACGCTTCCCCAGAGTTTACAGAGGAAAGTTGTAACGGGCTCCCGTGTTGGTGGTATTGAACTTTACGATGTCGCTCCTCTACACATTTCAGCGTTGTTGTTTTTTTTTTGTCGAAAAGCTATGGAAAAAGCGAAGAATTCCCTTTAAGACTGATATCTGTGATCTCACACGTACTCTGCTTGTTTTAAACAGTCAAACCCCCTGGATGTTCTCCTACGGTTGTTCGAAAAGGCATGATGTGCGATTCTTCATCTACCGCTCGCATCCCATCATATTGCTCCAGCACTGCCAATGGCACCTTTCAGCTATGCAGGGGCTCTAAAAATGCCCAATAACAAAAGAGTGACCCCTAATGTAACATTTAACCCCTTCTGATCTCCTTACTGTCACTATGCCACTGCTTGGAGCCCGAACTGCACATCACATGTCCCGCCTTCTCAATGGCTAGACAAGTTCTCTCGCTCCCTTCTGATTGGCTGGCTTCGTCAAACAGGGTCTCCGTGCAACGGTTCATGAAGGATTTGTGTTTAAGACTTGTTTTCCATTATGTTATTCACATCAAAATAATATGAAAAGATCCATCGTTGTGACAGTTTACCATGTCCAAACTGTAAAGTTATCTGGAGGTTCACATTTTGACTGTTTACAAACTAAATTCTTGGGTTCTTCCGATGAAAATAAAAACCACTATTGCTTTTGAGAATTTTAAGGGATGCTGAAGGAAATGGAGGGATGTATTTTGTCATAATTTATGCACAAAAAAAAAGATGATTCTTTGATTTTTCTAAGACGAAAGACAGACTAAAGGGGGGGAGGACGGTGTGTGGATGAGATTTATAACCTCTTCGTTTCAAGTTTCTGTTTACACCAATCAGAGGCCAGAGACTGTAGCTGGTCGCAATGACAACTGGGTTCCGCATCATTTCCTGTAACAAAAATATAATATGCATTCCGAATGGGTACAAACTCTTAAAACTTCAATTTGAGTTGGAAGTGAGATATCAGACCTGTCATATCTATTTAGCAAAGTTTTGGTCACAAATTTATAAATGAAAACCGAATCAGCCTGTCCCGAAATCAAATGCGGGTGCCGGTGTGAGGCCAGTCGTCATGTGCTTCTGTTCTTCAGCCTCTGAGCCCTGGATCTGTCAGAATCAGTGTTTTAGTTAGTCTGTTACCTGTTCTGTTTTGAATCCTGTACATAGAGGAGTTTGTTTATATTATTCCTTTAGAGAAAGGGTCTATTTTGCTGGACTTGGTGAGGATGCATAAAAGTATCACCTGTTTATCACAGGACTGCACCGTTGCAGGGGTTTTTTTTCTTCCGTTTTTTTTTTTTTTTTTAATTCCAGATACAAGAACTAACACACACATACACACACATGGTGTAAAATAGGGTAATACTTAAGATCTGTTGACAACGAAATTTGAATTTGTAGATTTTTGTTTCAATAACTCCCTTTGTATATAATACTCAAATGTGTATGTTAATGGTAGTAATTTATTTAACTTTGTCTCCTGAATATGACAGTCCTCAGAGCACCACTTAACCTTTTAATTAGAAATCCAATATGTGCCATTGTTTATCTCTCTGTTAACGTGACTAATGATATATATATATATAATATATATACATATATACAGTATATATATTTATATATATTTTGGAAACCTTCAGATGTGACTCATAAATAAACCCTACATTTCTTTTTATTTTCTTTTTTAAATTCTTTTTTTCTTTTACTTTGAAATGATACTTGATCAGTACACGTTCACATAATTCGAGTCCCAGGACGCAACAGTTTTGTAACATTCATAATATCTGAAAGCAAAAACTGCATAACATTTTTAATTATTTATTTTTCATACTTTTTTTAATTCGATTTATTTAATCTGATCCAGGTTGTTTTGTCAATCATGCCATATATTTTTTAGGATTAAACCACTGTGAGGTTCATGGCCTCCTGACATTTGTCTGTGTGCTGCTTTTTCTCTTTGTTTACTGGTGTCACTGCAAATATTTATATTCATTTAAAAATGAAAACATATAGGCTAAATATCACAATCCCACGTTAAAACGTTGGAATATCTGCCATTTGACTGTCACTGTCAGTCAAACTTTGAGAGGGTTTAAAATTTAAATAATTTTACTGTTTAGAGGTGTACTTCTTGTTTTATGGATTGGTAGTGTTCCATTATGGACAAATTTACCAAAAATGTTTATTGTATCATCATTTAATCACTCAAATCTGGTTCTAAACCCGTGTGAATTTTTTCCAGAGATTATGGGCAGAATGATGGCTTTAGTCACCACATTTTTTTGAGTGTTTTACGGAACAAAGATATACAGCTTTTGATCACCATGAGTGTGTAAATATTTTTTTGTTAATTTAAAAATATTAAAAATTATTTTGGGCGATGTCTGTAATTTTGCGCTTTCTGATCGTATCGTAGGCTACATGTGCAAGGATTTATGTGGGGGTCCATAGCACCATCTGCTGGTAACTTATTAACATTACAGTAGCCGTATTGGCTACATAATGTCTTCTAACCTAAATGTAGACCTGATATTCATATTTAACATTTTTTGTTGGCATGAAGCCACTATTTAGTTCTCGACAATTTCATCTTTATCTGACAGAGAATGATATGCACTGCAGTTACTCCAGCCTCTTAAAAAACGTTGTGATTGGTTGATGATTAGCCTAACTATTGATTTTCTAAGCACATGCCTTCTCAGGGAGGGAGGTGGATGTAATAAAAAAATTGCATCACAATAAGTGTATTGTGATTGTCAAAACATTTTAGTAACTAAACAGAATTTTATTAGGTTTAGTGACAACATGTTACAATGTTTACATGGTAGGCTACAATTTCTGGTAAGCTACAGGTTTTTTTTATTATTATTGCTTGACACAAATTTCACGATTTCAATTCAATTCTTGTGATTTTATTCAATATTGACTCATTTGGATAAATATTAGGTACACAAGATGTTCTCAAGAAAAGAAAAAAACTCACCCAATGCTGTAAACATACAGAGAGCCCTATCAGCTGGTAGTATTATTTAAGGTTAAAAATGACTCAAATTAAATATGCGTTTTTTTTATTATAATAACAACTTTATTTAATGATATAAGTAAAAATATAATAAATATGTAATATAGTACACATATTTTGCAAAATACGCTCGGTGAGTCTCACGGTGAATGCGTGAGAGTTGACAGCCCTTCTCAGACTGATCGTTGGTTCGAATCCGGCTCGAAGGAAAATGTTTACTTCAGCTTATTCTCAATAAGCAGTGTTAAATCAACATACTTGCAATATTTACGTAATACAAACAGTAACCAATTTAGTATAGCAATATTAGGCGTAAAACTAACAGAAATCTGACAAATTGAAAAATGATTCGTAAAATGACCCATCTCAACCCTTCGATAGCTCAGTTGGTAGAGCGGAGGACTGTAGAGGCTTAACACTGTCATCCTTAGGTCGCTGGTTCGAATCCGGCTCGAAGGAGTTGTTTTTCCAATTACATTACAACACTTTGAAGGATTTAATTCCAGCGTTATGCTGATGCGGTAGTTCCTCGGCTGTCTGTATGAATAACTTACATGCTATTTAATTTGGCAAACAATGAAAAGAAAAGAATAATTGTGATTCAGTATATGTTTTTTTGCTTCTCTTTCCCAAGTGCCCTGGAAAAGCCAGCTTGTGTTCTTCCTATATATATACATATATAATATTACAATATATTTAATTATATACGATAAACAAAGGATTGATTCTTTAAAAAAAAGGATTATGATTTTGTCAGTAATAATTGGGCCTTTTATTTTGAAAGAGTCTTTAAGGTTCCTGTTGTTGTGACGCCAATGACGTAAAATAGCGATTTCTTCTTCACGCTGTTCTCACATGGAAACCTAAACATGGAGAATTCAAGCACAGAGAACGTAATTGATGGCCAGGTAAAGAATATTCTATATCCTTGCGTATGTTTTGATCATTCATATTCATTTCGACTCACTTGGTACGTACTGAATAAGTACTGACTGTTAGAAAAGTGTAAACTTTTACTTTAAACGTGAATTATCAATAATTCAGCGTGCACATCAACCATGAACAGTAGTTAGATCACTTTTATTAACTGATAGTGGGTGATAAAGCTCACGTTGGAAATTAATAGTCAAATTTGTTATACTAAATTGGAATGCAAGTCACTGCATCATGAGTTACTTTAATCTTGCATGTGGATTACTTAAAGGTACACGTTTGTTAAATAAAATAAATATTACGCAAAACACTATGAACAGGACTTTAGACGAATATCTTTTAAATGTTTTTTTATTCACATGAGGTAAAGAATCTAGACATCAGTCTTCTAGGGGGAAAAAGGCTGTTTTATTTTACATGTAGCGGGTCGCCCTCTCATGGAGGAATGTTGATATCACGTGACCGTATAGGAGTTTATCGAGTTAAACTAATAATAACACAAATATAACGTGCTTTCAGTCACTGCTCAAGCCATTTTATAAAGTGTAAACGTAAAAAAATATTTAACTAAAATAACAGATACAATATACTATAGACACAACATCAAGTTCAAAAAGCATAAGATAATCTCATCTGTTCTCTCAATCTCATTTCTTTTCCAGGACCAAGATGAGACCAAATGTGAAACCGAGAAAAAGGAATTGGATATTAATAATACAGAGTTTCAGATTGAAACGAATGGTGATCAGAGCTCAGGTGATCAGAGCTCCGGTCCTCAGCTCAGACCAACAGATGAAACCTTCGCCAGTGGACAGTCTGAACAAATAGAAGATCAGAGCTCCAGCATTCAGTCTGAACAAACAGGAGATCAGTGCAGCAGGGGCCGGCTTGGACCAGCAGAAGGTCCGTACACCTGTGATCAGTCTATAGACACTGGACATCAGAGCTCCAGTACTCCATCTGAACAAACTGGTGAACAGAACTCAAGCGGTCAACTTGTACCACCATCAGAACTGTGCACCAGTGATCTTTCTGGACTGGCAGGAGATCAGATGTCCATTGTTCAGTCTGAACAAACAGGTGATCAGAGCTCCAGCATTCAGTCTGAACAAACGGGTGATCAGAGCTCCAGCATTCAGTCTGAACAAACAGGCGATGAGAGCTCCAGCGTTGAGACTGGACCTGCAGAGATGCAGTGTGGAATTGTGGTTAGTCCACACTCTGGCACTGGGTCATTGGCTTTGTTGAGCATGCAGTACAGAGGAAACAGCTCGGATGACAACTGTTCAGACAGGTAAAATAATAGGACGTTAAAGTCTGTTGCATCTGACCCATGCCTTGGGTTAATCTCCTTCTGTTGTAGTAGCATCATATAAAGCTCATATACAATCATTTTATGTACATAAAGAATGTTCCTAAAAGCTAGTCAAAATGACTATTGATTATTTAGTGATTAATGCTTAATGATTACTTTTATATGATTCAGTGACTCAGACTCTTCGTCCTCCACATCGTCCTCTTCATCGTCCTCATCCTCTTCTTCCTCTGAGCCTCTTGAGGTAGTGGTGAAGAATGCAGATGAAGACGATGAAGTTGTTGCAGTGAGCAATGAGAAGAAGCCAGTACCACTGAAAATCCATGATGAGTTGCTTATCGAGGTGAGGGAAATGAGCTGTAATAGACCACTCCTTTTTTTCCCTAAACTTTCTCAATTTCTTTGATTAGATTAGAATAAATCTGCCTTGTGATCGAATCAACCAAGATGTTAATACCTGGCATAAATGAGAAAAAAGGTATCTTCTGTGTGTTTAGGACCTTCCTGCAGTGGAGAACCTGATCATCAGCCTTCCACAGGATACAGAGATGGAGCCCGTTGGCACAATATCAAGCATTGTGGAGCAATTAGGTATTTAGGCGTCTGGCAAACTCTAAGCATATATAAAGCAATAATATTGTGAAGAAAATCTAATAATTCTAAATAACCTCTTTCTATTGTAATACATTTTAAAATAAATGTAATTTATTCATATGATGGAAAAGCTGAATAATTCCAGTCTTCAGTGTCACATGATCCTTCAGAAATCATTCTAATATTTGCTGTATTTTTTTTTTGCATTTCTTATGTTTCTTAAGCAGCATAAACATTTCATACATTTCATATTATCAGTGTTGAAAAGAGTTGTGCTGTTTAATATTTTTTGGGAAACTGACATTTTTTCAGGATTTTAAGTGTATATACAGTATATATACACACACACACACACACACACACACACACATTTTCCACTGGGCAAAACAAAAACCATCTTAGCTAGAAGACGGGTTTTGTCTCGCCTGAATTTAAAGGCCATCTCATACAAAATGTATTCATTTTATTTAGTGATCGTGGAGTCATACAAGAACACACCAGCACTGAATGAAGACAGTGTGTTGTTCAGCAAAAACAGAAACTCTGTTGGCAAGGTCAGTAACGTTATCCATCTGTGCCAAATTTATTGTAACTGTATTCACAATTATTTAAAATCTGTTGTCTTGCAATGTGGAAACACGTCTTCTTTTAAAAGACATATTGTGCAATAAACCGTAGTTTTGTGGTCCTAAAAGGTTGTTGGTTTCTCCTCAGGTCTTTGAAGTCTTCGGGCCGGTTTGTCAGCCCTACTACGTTTTGAGGTTCAACTCCCATGACGATATCGACCAGAAAGATCTCAAAATTCGAGACCCGGTTTACTTCGCCCCTAAAATTAAAGATTTCACAGACTACGTCTTTACAGAGCGACTTCAAAAGTGAGTACCTCATCATTGGGGCGGAAAGCTTGGGTGTGCCTCGGTTTTATTGAAAAACGCTTTGATGCTGTTCTGCTGTTGCATGTTTCCTCTAACATTTACAAATGATACCTCTCAAACAAGGACCAAAGGCTCAGATGCATCCTGGAAGAATGACCAGGAACCACCCCCTGAGGTAAATGTGCCCTTTTCATAACAATTATTTGGGAAATCAGGTCAGCAAAGGCTTAATCTCTATGGAGAGAGTGATATCCTGCCTTAATATGTCATCAGTGTTATCTGTTAATAAGTGATGGTTTAGCCTCTCCGCTGATTGGTTTTTATTCTGTGTTAGGCACTTGACTTTAGTGATGATGAGCAAGAGAAGCTGGCCAAACAGAAGCTGAAAGAGAAAAAGAGACGGCAGCAAAACGATTCTGACTCAGGTACAGTCATTTTATGTCCACATTTTTGTTCCTTTTATTTTTAGCAGCATGTTGCGAGCTGAATTCGAACCTGCGTCGCCCACATGAGCGCTATGACTTAATGCGCTAATCATTCTCTCTTATCCTCTTTCTTTGGTTCCTTTACCAGAGGATGAATCGGACGTCCATAAAGAGCCTCAAAAAGCAGGCCGGCGGAAGCCCAGACAGAACCGCAACGTTCCCCGTGGGCAGCACCACAATCGTGGCGGCGGTTTTCATAGCAACTATCACGCTCACCCCCACTTCCAACCTGACTACATGTTCCGCCATCAGGATCCACACATGTTTCCTTTCCAGCGCCCAATGATCCCACCCTTTCCCAGACCTCCACCCTTTCACATGGGCATGAACCCGTGGCCCCCAGGGCCCAATCAGGGCTTTATGTTTCAGCCCCCACCTCCACCACCACCACCACCACCACCATTTAATCAATAAACCTATGACTGAATCCTCTTCATAACCTGCACCCTTAAATTGATCACAGTCTTTGCATACTAATATAACTATATACAGGTGTGGATCAAACTTAACTGTATATTGTTAGTGCAACTTTTCATTTTGTATTAAAAATGATTAATTTCTTTATACTGTATATATATTTATATATTATTTTTCAGTGTGTCTCTTTCACTTTGTGGTGTTAGACATTGTACATTTATTACAAAGTATACACTTCAATAATGAGATTTATGTTCTTATTTTTTGTAGTACTGCCCGGCAGAAAAATAACAATCGTCAATCACCAGAACAGTGTAGAAAACCAAATTTTGACACTTTAAGAAAGAATGTGAGTGGTGCTTGCTCACTGTCTGTCCCTGTGATTTTGCCAAGTAAGACATGTTCCTGGATCAATATATTTCAACATTTTTGTCTGCTGCATACATCATTGAGCCTGCCTGGTAATAATAAAAATAATAAAAACAGCCGTGAGAAGATGCGATAAACAGTGACCAATCACGTAACATTTATTCCAGGGTTCAAGCGCATAGGAATGCGCACCTATAGAATGATTCAGTTACCTTTTACAGCTCAAGTAACCTGACTGAGTGAGTGGTTGTCTTTTTCTTAACAATATTGCTGTGATAAATGTTGTCTAATTCCCAGTTTTGTAATCTAAAGGCATCTGGTGAATGAAATGAGTAATTTCCATTCTACTTCCTTTTATTTTTCCTAAATAGAATGATTTTTAAAGTAGCATAAAG
Source organism: Rhinichthys klamathensis goyatoka (assembly GCF_029890125.1). Lineage (NCBI taxonomy): Eukaryota > Metazoa > Chordata > Actinopteri > Cypriniformes > Leuciscidae > Rhinichthys > Rhinichthys klamathensis. The sequence goes on from NW_026606878.1 coordinate 1,082,779, forward strand.
TTGATATTTACTCCTGTGGGTCTAAATCCTTTTGACTATAAATTTAGCATTTTAATTAAGATAGTTAATATAACTTAAATTGAAATAATTTTAAGACTTTATAGGGGCCCTCTTATTGGGATTGAGAACCACTGATTTAGTCCAATCTGCTCTATTATCGAAAATGACACCCCTGGTGGTCTGTTCTATCGTTTTTCCATCTTTACCAAAGATTTTCAAAATAGCAATAGCTCTGTTACCTATCATCCCATGATCCCATATCCCTTTTCCTACAGATATTATGGATGTCCTGGAATGCTCTCATCTTTCTGTTGTTTAGAAACTGTAATTCTGACCTCAGCATCCCAAGTGTTGTGACTCAAGGTCATAGTGTGTTTCCATTAGATTGCCAGTGCCCAGAGCAACGTAATCCATCTGGGAACTGGCAGTTTCATTTGCTTCCCTGCAATATGGGGCACCTGGATGGAAAGTGTGGACTGCGATTGCTATCTCAAGCATGTTTGAGCCACTGAAACAGGAAGGACATTTGTGTGGGTTATTTTGCAGTTACATATAGCTCATTTTATAATTGGGAGTACATTTACTAAAGAAAGATTTTTGAAAGATGTTTATTTTAATTTTAAAAATGTATGCAAAATTTGCCAACCATAACAATTTATCCAACATTGTTGATTGCCAATTAGGCTAATATACCCCTTGACAATCTGTTATTGATAAAATATTGAAAAAAAGTGAAAACTTACAATAATGTGTTCACCACAGAAAAAAAACAAAAAAACATTATGGTGTTGGTCACTGGGTGTTTTGATTAACCAGTTTTTAGTTGCATGGGTTTGTTTGGTCAGTAGCCTAAACATAGTTGACATATTTTTTTTGCCAACAAAAGAAAATAAGATATATAATCTTATAGAAAATAAAATGTAAATTCAATAAAAGAAACTGTTTTTCTGAAGTATTAAGATTTTAGAAATAATTTTAACATAATGTTGACTAATAAAGGTGGTAACGCGGCCACGTGGTGGTAAAAGGTCGTAGCTCTCAGAAAATGACGAGTTTACGTGGGTCCACAAATTAATTAAAATTAAAGAATTAAAATATGCATTCAGTAAGTTAATACATTTTTTTGTTGTTTATTTTTTACAAAAATTGTTAGAAAAAAATACATTTATCAACAATGGACAATTACATTTTCAAACGGCCTACCCTAGAATGACGTATCGATAATTTGCTGTGGCAGATCGTAGATTTCTGTAGCTTTAAAAAGAGTCCATGTCCGTTTGTTGGCTTTGAGCTTAAAATGTTGAATTCCCTTTGAGCTTTTTTGGTGTGTGTGTGTGTGTTTATGTGAAACAGAGAGAAATGACCGAAACTGAGCGTGTTAGCGGACTCCTAAATAACCACGTTAACCTTGAGCAGTGTATAGCTGTGTAAGTATGTGATTAAACTTTCAACTTACACTACACAGAAACCCTATCAGTTTCTGATGGTGTCTTTTTTGTTTGTTTTGAGGTGTCATTTAAGGGCAACATTCTTGGCCCTGTTTCAGCAGTTTCCTATCGGTGACGGCGCCAGCTCGGTTGCCAAGCAACGCCATCAAGTTGCTGTGAGCCTATGACAGAGTGGCAGCTCGTAGCGCGCTGACACGAATGTCCTACAATCTGAATGGGTTTGCAAACAAAGATTAAGCTTCTGCGAATGGCAGAATATGTCTCTCAGACAGCTGTTGTTTCTTAATGAGGGAAGTAAGTTTCCTTCCCTTAGGTAGTGGATACGCGCAATACCTACTCTACGTTGCATCTCAACAATAATTACAGGCCATTGTACATCGATAGATTATCTTTTACTGTCTATGGATTACGTGTAACGTTAGCACTATATGCTAATTTGAGCAAGATGTGAGTTACAAAGGAGAGTTTTGCTAAATAAATGACCCCCATTGTCATTTCTAGTCTTGTTTGTTCTAGTATGTTTGTGTTTATGGTCTACAGTATGCAGTGTAGGCCTATACTGTTTTCAGAAAGTAGTAAGCTGGTTTTCCACAGCCCGAGACAGAAAGTAAGAGAATTAACTTTTAAACTGTTTCAAAATGTCTCCTCATAAAATAATAATAATAATTGTTTATGCATATTAATGAAATATACATGTCTTCCATTTTTTTTTTTTCAGTGCTTTGCAATGCTGTCGTCACATCTTACTTGAACATCTGCCCTGATCTGATCCTAAACGGACCAAGAGTTTCAGTACGAGACCTTCAGTTGTTTGAATTCGTCTTGCTGGGATTATGAAGACCAGATCTGCACAAGTCACAGTCGGAATGTAAATATACCCTGCCTGAAATAGCTATGATGCAGTTGACTGCATCATATGAAAACTTCTTCAAAATCTATTGAGGACTATGGAAAAGTCGATAATAAATACAATTAATAATACAACTATTATTATGTATTAATCTAATAGGCTTAATAAACTTCGATTAAAGAAATCGATTAATCACAATTAATCACACCTAACATAAAAGTTCATAAATATGTGTGTGTGTGTGTGTGTGTGTGTGTATATATACATATGATATATGCATACTGATATATATATATACATACATACATACACACACACATATATATTTACAAACTTATGTTAGATGCTATTAATCGATTTGAGTTTGACAGCACTAATTTTAATTTATAATAATATAAATGCATAAACAAACAAACAAACAAATGGCATGAAACCAACTTTGCAATAACAAATACAATTAATAAAAATATGAAAATATTTTTCAAATAGGGAAGACTTAAAATAATAAACTTTTACAATATTTAATAATTAAAATTGTTAATAATTAATAATCATCATCATCATCATCATCAAATAATATTATATATCTTAAAGGAATAGTTTACCCAAAAAGGAAAATTCAGTCATTAATTACTCACCCTCATGTCGTTCCAAACCTGAAAGACTTTCGTTCATCTTCAGAACACTAATAAAGATCTTTTCAAAAGAAATTCTGTCTCTCCATTGAGAGCTACACAACTACCTCTTTGATCCTTCAAAAAGTTCATAAAGAGATCGTAAAACTAACCCATATGAATTGAGTGGTCCACATTTTCTGAAGAGACACGATGGCTTTATGATGAACAGATTGAATTTAGACTTCGTGCTAGTTGCGTAGCTGTCAATGCAGGGACAGAAAGCTCTCAGATTTCATCAAAAAGATCTTCATTTGTGTTCCGAAGATGAGCAATAAACTTGTTACTTTGTTTTTTTTCTGTGCAGTCATTGTGGCCCCAAATGTAAGTGCAAAATCATCAAAATGCTCCCACAAGCCAGCTGATTTAAATCTGTGGGAGAATGGACCACACAAAGCAATCGTAGAGGTAACAGATGAGAAAAGAGCAAAGTGAGGCAAAAGATAAAGGGGGAGCAAGAGAGCTAGATGGCGTGAGTGAGCGAGAGAGGGGGAAGGAAGGAGGGAGAGGAGACGAGACGAGAGGAGGGCACGCAGTAAACGACAGCGAGTAACGGAGACGTAAGCTGTCAGTGTCCTGAGCTGCACACAGATCTCATTAAAGGTAAGCAGACCAATGCTTTCTGTGTGTTTGAGAGTCAGAGAATAATCATGTTGCTGAAATACCCTTGATGCTGTGCAGTGTTTCAAGCTTTGTTTTGCAAGGAGACAATAAGCAACCGAGAGAGAGAGAGAGGGAGAGAGAGAACAACACAGTTATTCAGGAAGAGCAATAAACCATCTATAAGCAGTTTAGACGGTGATGTCTCCAGTTGTTTAGAGGAATATTGAACTGATCTGTGTGTATTTGTGTGTGTTTCAGGATGTATCGACCATCGCAGCACAGTGTGTGTGGAGCCTGACATTCCTCGCAGGGCTGTGTGTGTCCCTCCTGTTTTCTGACCATTATCACTGCGTGTGTTTGGACATTTCACCCCCCTCCAACCCCCACCCCCCCACTTCCTGAGGCCTGTCGCCACGACAACCATGGACTGCGGATTGCGTCTGCCGCCCGTCATTGAGGAGGTCTTGGATCCTGCAGGTGTGTGTGTGTGTGATGTTTCTACAGGTGTTCATTTGTGCAACAATGCATGAAATAATTATTGTTTTCTCTCCTCCTACCTCCATCTGCATTGTTTATCTGGTCTGTCATGAGGCAGAAGGTTGTTTAGAAGGATGCGGTGTCTGATGTTAAGAGAAACAGAGAGATAATCTAGTATGTCAGTTTCTCAGTCAAAAGGTGAGACAAGGTTATGTGTGTGTCTTGGTTAAGACAAATATGCGTAGATAAACAACACAACTCAAAACTCAAAAGAAATGGTTATTATGATATGATGGTGGCTTTCTGTTTATTAGTCTTCTAATGCACTTGCTACAATGCAAAAATGACTTGTTTATCAGTATATTTGTCTTGGTTTCCCAGTAGAAATATCGGTAACCCTTTACTTAAAGCCTTTATGTATAATGCTAATGCTATAAACCTATGTATAAAGGTTTTTATAATTTATGTTATAATGCATTATATCTTTTCATAAATAATTGTAACCAAAGTTTACATAATATTTGCAGATTGCTTTTTACATCTGAAACTGGCTGTTTGTCATGTGTTTAATGCATTATACTTCCTAAAGGTGTAAGAATGAATAGATAAGTATTGTAATGTATTATAACTGTTATTTATGATACATACAGTGCATTATAAAGTGCATTACAAGGCATAATATGCTTTATTTATAAAGGCTTTGAGTAAAGTTTTTACATAATATCTGAACATTCTGAAAACAAGATAAAGTTTAAAAATAAAATATTGCAGTTTATTTTAAGAGAGCATTCTTCAGTTAAATGTTGTTCTTTCTTACATCATTGGCAATTTTATTCCTTTTTTTTTATTATTACAAGCTTTAGCTAGTGTTTATGTTTAATACAGCAACAACAAAATATTTCATAATTAATATTAAATAATTTAAAAAAATCAACTTAATTCAAGAATATATTCTCTAAAAACAAGACTTATATTAAATTTTCTTGAGAGGCAGTTTTTTTTTTTTAACTGGGATATAAATGGATTAAGATTCAAAAAAGACAGAACATTTTGTATGTATGTATGTATATACAGTATATCTATATATTTATGTCTAGAGTAATGGTTCAAACCACAATTTGTACTTTTTGGGGAAATGAAACTTATAATTGTCTCTCCTCTGCATATTAAGAGATAGAGAAAGTATTTTAACATTCAAGAAATATATACTATATACATTTCAAACTTTCCAAAATTGCCAATTTTGACATCAGTGGTTCTCATGCTTCATGACTGACCTTGTCAACCAAGCAAGTTTGGTGTACTGCGGTCTGCTTGTGCGTGTCGGCTAGTAAATTAAGCCTGTTTTGTTTTTACACGCTGTATATTTACAGGAAAATGGAGTAGCTTTGTTACCGTAAATAACAAGTCTTTGAAGACGTGCAGCAAGGGGTTATGGGAAACTAAATACTTGCTTTCTGATATGTTGCGTGCTCACTAGGGTGTTGTTATGAAACTATTATATTTTGAGTGTTTGTGCGCATAAAATTTTTTTTGTGCACACTAATGCTGTAGATTTCTCCTCGGAAGGGCTTTTATGTCTTAAATAGCTGTTGTCTGCAGACTAGAGGGATTGTTTTAAATTGTACCTCTGATCAAAAGCAGCGCCGAATGTGAACTTCAAAGCTTAAGTCCCAGCGTCTCCATCTCCGTTGGTCCGTTCCCAAAGAACCTCGCCCCCTGCGACAAGATGCATAAGTATTGTTTTACTTGATCTGACTTGGTATTACCGCAGTAAATTGGGATATATGTTTCTGTAGGTGGACTTGAGATAGATTGAAGGAGGTTTAGAAGCTTGTATGGTGTTCGGGGAACGAGAGAGGATCATTTTAGCACAGCACTTTCATGTCACACCACACACACATGCCTCTTATTTGCAGGGCTTCCATGACAATTCCTTCTAAATGCCCTGCTGATTTAGCCAGCAGTGATGCTGCTGCCTACCTCTGCTCCATCCACCAGACACCCACATGCTCCACATTATTCGAGTGCCTCTTGCATTCCCTGTCCACCCCCGGATGATGAAAACACACGTTCTTTCTCTCACCTCCCACATTCTGGGTGCCACAGCGCCTACAAAGTTTAGGTCCAGTCAAAACCCAAAAGTTTTTGCTACCGCAGCTCATTTACATATAGAGGTCCTTTCTCATTTCATGCTTGTTTAAGTCTTTGTCCAAGCGAATTGTTCTAGAAAGCTTCACTGAGTACTGACGTCAAGAGATTGAACGTTTAGAATTCCCCTGCAGCCTGTTTTTTTGGGTCTTTTCACACTGATAGAGAAGTCAGTTTTTTGACTAGTCCCTCATTTTGTTAAATCTAAAGAAAATTACACCTAAAATGCACTTACAATGGAAGTCTATGGGGCATCACATCGAGAGAAACGTTAAAATACACAGTCGTGAAAGTATAGCCAGAAGACTTAAACATTATGGCCTGGTTTCACAGACAGGGCTTAGATTAAGCCAGGACTAGGCCTAGTTAAATCAGGAAATTTAAGTATCTTTTAAATATGTGCCTTAAAAAACATGATGTGCAAAGACAAAACATGGCACTAACATATTTTAAGATATACCAGTGCAAGTTGCTTTCAGCTAAGACAGCTCAAACATGCATTTTAGTCTGGGACTAGGTTTAAGCATTATCTGTGAAACCGGGCATATATGTCTTAACATGAGACTATATACATTTTATTCTCATTAAAGTCATTAAACCTGTTACGTTTGAATTATATACAGAAAAACACCAGAAAGGCTTTGTAAAAATTTTTTTTTTTTTTTTTTTTACAGATTATCCACATGGAATAGCCATACAAAATATGGTTTTGAACAACTTTAGCTCAAAAACGTTTTTACAAGCATATACAGGCTGTAAAATTTGTCTTAGAAATGTCTTGTTGACATTTCTTCAATAGCACCTATATTTTTGTTGTTTGTTTGTACAAACTGAAAGATGTATTGTTATATGTAAGTTATTTTCTGTGGTAATCGTTAAAAGTCGATAAAAAATCTCGATTCAAAAACAACACGTTCTCATTCCTAAAGTGTCAATTAAACCTTTGACAAAATCACACTGGAACATTAAAATCTGCATTGGCGCTGCCACTGACCCAGAAAGCAGTTGTCATGTTTAAGTATGAAACAGCTTCACAAACAGTCTTTTCAACCACACAGTATACTTATTTTTGTGTAAAGTTAAACAGATTTAAAAGACTGAAGCAATTAACATTTTGTCAGAACCTTTAGTAAATTGCAAGTTATTTTGTTTAGTTGTCTGTTCAGAATCGTGATCTCTATTTGAAACAAAAACATTGTGATTCTCAATTCATCCAGAATCGTGCAGCTCTAACGCATGCCACAAAATTGATTTATTCTGAGCCAAGAATGTTCCTTCATTCTTGTTGATATGTTGCAGAGGTTTACATGTTGACCGAATGACAAAAACAAGGCATACTGCAGCTTTCCTTCCTCCAAATCTTCCTCTCCTCCTTCCTGCGGGTTTCCTCCCTCTGTTGCTCACTGACCCCATCGCAGATGTGAGGATTGGCTCTTTAGAACATTCCAGAAGAGCTGACGGCGGGAATCTCAAGGGCAGTTCGAGTGAGATCACGCTTTGGTTAGCAAGAAAAGTTACATGCAGAGAGAGAGAGAGAGAGATGGTGTACATGCGCCGCTTGTGTGAGGGCCCACACACACAGAAATAAACTTTCTCATGGAGGAGTCCACTGAGAGCGCCAGCTTTGAGACTTTCTTCTTTTGGAGTTTTAGAGATTGAACTCACTTTTCTTTCCTCCTTTTCTCTTTCTCATCTTTGTGTTTGTGAGGTTTGTGTGCTTGTTCTCATAACATAAAATTCAGAATTAGCCCATTTATTTCTCCAATCCATAAGAGCACATTATTCTAAAGGGAAAAAAAGGCTGTTCTTCATAGATTTCTCTGAACTGACTTTTCTTTTCTAATGATGTAATCCAGATGGCATGGACAGGGAAAAATAATATTAACCCAGTAGATTTTTGGCTGGTTTTGTTATGCAAACCTGGCAACCCTGGTTAATGCATCGCAAATACTATTATCAATTAAAAGTAACCTATTATAATTTGTATTCCTTGATCTAATGTATAGTGTTTAAATGTTCATTGAATGATTGTTTTGGTGTTTTTTCCCTTGCATTTTATAACTCCTCAGATGACAAGATTGTGTATGTAGTTTTTATTATGCATGTTAATGTGCCTCGCAATGCTCCGCATTATTTAATGTGTTGATGTAATTTCTACTGAAACAGGGAGACAGGGTGGGACATATAGAACAGCCCCTCCCCTTTTTTAAAATATCCAATAGCGTTTTGTTTATCTCGGCCAGAGCCGCTGAGCTTGTTAAAGCCGCAGTTTCCTCCTAATCTGGAACCGTTTCTCCTCGTAATCTATCTTGTCTCTGGACCGGAGCTGCGACGGTTCGTATGACACTAACGTGAAACCAGGCTTCATTAGCCCAATGGAAAGCATAATTACACTGTCTGAATTGTTCCCTATCCCCTATATAGTGCACTATGTGCCATTCACCATGTAGAAAATTGTAAATGACCAATTTCAGTCGCAGCTTCAGCGTCTATTTATAATGTAGAGGGCGGGGCGCTTCAGATTCTAGAGAGCATTTGATTGGACGCTGAAGTGCAGAGTGATGTCATCAAAATCACCGATCCATATTGGCTGAAGTGAGAGACTGTACGTTTTGAATGCTTATATCTTCTAAATACGAATTTTGCCATTGTTTTGGAGCACACTACCTTATAGATTAACAGTAGGGCTAACATATTCATATTAAAGCCAGGAAACTTCAATTTTGATTTCATGGGGACTAAAAAGATTCTGGTAGGAGCTGTTGGGGCTTGGGCAAGGGGGCTGTAACCATGGCAACAAGGCGAGAGCGCGTGAACTCCGGTAAACTTTAACGTCATACAGCTCCTCCTTTTGCGTCTGTCAGAGTGCGAAACCAACAATCTCGTTTTTCGGTGCCGCTTTATCCTTGCCTTCTCCAATTTTCCTGCTTCCCACTTCCGCCCCTCCTCCCTTTCTTTTTCTCTCCTCTTCTCTCATTCTACCTTTCTTCCTACCAAGCCAGAGTAGATGCGACGTGAATAATTCATGCCACTCCTCACTGCGCCAGAAATGTGACACGCGCACACACACATTTAAAGCACTCTAATGCTTCTGGTACCCAGTGATATCTCACTTAAACCCAACTCTCACCTTTCCTAAGCCAAATTTATGCATTTTTCCATTTTAATCTTTTATTTCAACTTAATGGTGTTATGACACATTGGTTTATTCTCTTGTTCTTTAAGAAAATGCATTTGGTTTTGATGTTTTTCTGTGTGTTTGAAGAGAAATTAATCCTATTGGGAAAGACACAGTCAAAGTGATCCTTTTGTCTTACAGTGCTCCGCATCTGTGTGTAACGGTCAATGATGTGTGTCTGTCAAGGTTTCAGACTGGACGGCTCTACCTCACAGCGGGCAAAAAGCTCAGATATCGTGCTAACAGGACCAACAGAGTTAAAAGATATATTTGGTCTCTTCTAAATCTTTTATGTGTTTTTCTTGTCAGACTAGGGAGAATCTTGCTCCTATTAGGGAACCAAATAACTAAGAAAAATGACAGAATCGTTCGATAAAGCTGGTTGTTCTGAAGCGCTTCAATTCATTGAGGTCACATCTCTTACTATATTTTGGGTCACACTTTATATTAGGTGTCCTTAACTACTATGTACTTACATAAAAAAATTACTTTTGGTTTTTATGTTGTATTGTTGCTATTGAGGTGGGATACGGGTGAGGTTAGGGACAGGTTTGGTGGTATGGGTAGGTTAAGGTTTAAGGTGTAAACTGTCTAGTCAGGCATAAAGTTTTCCCGAGTAGATTAAAAAAAAAAAAGTCGCCCGATATAATGGAGATGGAGCCCTGCTTTCTCTCTTTTACTCACTCATTATGTGTGTAAGAAAGTCTGATGAGATTCTTTCTGCTGCTTTGCTAATGTCTAGGTTGTCATCACTTAATGAGAACTAATTAATAGTGTTACAATAGAGAAGAGAAGAGCAGACTAGACACATAATTAGAGAATACGTAATCATCCCCCACCTGTTAGGCCTCATTGATATTCCTATTCTCTATTCTCTAACACAAGTCTGTGCTCACGAGCGGATGCTGATTTACATCGTGTTAGTGTGTGTATTTATGTATGCGTATGGTAGGGCTATACAAGCGTTGTTTAATGCTTGTTTTTGGACCGATCGCTAGAAAATGTCACTCAGCACCCTTCTCTTCTCTCTGTTCTCTCTATGTAGGCAATATGTAATCAAAGTCAACCCTGTTTGCTTGCTTAATAAATACCCTTGGACTTATTGTGCATAATTCATCAATGCACATTTTTGCAATATAAAAGACTTTTATAATATTTAATCAAAACTTTCTCCGACTCTGAAATGACTCTGAAATGACTCATCATTTTCCTGTCACTACAAGGCTATGTGAAAGATTATGCTGATTAATCCAGTCAGTGCTGTTTCACAGAGTAGTTCACTAGAAATAGGGCACTTTGTCATTTATTTATGAAACCTCATGTCTTTCCAGTCCCATATGTCGTAATGTTCTCCATGGAACACAAAAGGAGATGTTTCACAGAATGATACAGTGAAAGTGAATGGGGATGTGGAGCTCTAAAAATGCCACATGACTTTTCTATATTCTTCCTCTCTACCCGTGATCTTAAATTTTATTTGCATTTGCATAATTGAAATTGGCACGTCATGCCAGGTTTGATGTCAATGACTCCAAATTGCCATTTGTTGTCACATGCTCTGTTACGTTTTAAGATGGATTTCAATAGACACTATTCTAAAGTTTGCCATTTTCTTTACGCAGAGCTACTTATATGGTGTTTTATTTTTTAGTTCACTCAAGTCAATTTTATTCATATAGAGTTGTTCACAATACACATTGTTTCAAAGCAGTTTTACAGAAAATCATGACATTAATATTCATAATATCTTAATATCTTCATGCCCTATAGTTGCACTTAGCAGATTAGAGCTGAGCAACAGTATAGTTTTTTGCGACATATAAACAATCAAGCAGTTGAGATTTGCCATAGTATATATCGCTTTATGTGAGTATATGTGGGTATATTTGGTTGTTGTTGTTATTAATTTGTTATGTGGATGACGTCAAGGATTATTAAACCTGTAAGGTTTTGTTCATCTATAACAATTCTTCTAGTGATTTGGTGAAGTATAATATCATTGCCATGGTTAAATGATGCATACAAATGACAGGATTAACATTTTTATCATTATGCCCACCCCTAGGCAGTTTACTTGAGGAGCTAATTGAAATTCATGACATAACAATTATTACATAATACCTTTAGCCCCTTAACGCACAAGTGTGACAAGGAATGAAAAAAATAAAATTGGATAATGGAGAAAAAACCCCGTTACCATTCACTTTTATGGAAAAGAGCAGCATGAACATTCTTCAAAACATCTTCTTTTGAGTTCCACAGAAGAAAGTAAGTGACAGTGTGTATTACAGACCCCCTCCCATGCATGTTTTTTCACCAGAGCTGTCAGTTTAATAACCAACAGGCACTGTTTAGCCAACTCAGTCTGGGTCCTTTTCGCAGAGACGTTGCTATACTTATCCTGTGGTTTACTGCAGGCTTATACGACACCAAACACAGACCGCATCACTTCCCTCAGTCAAAACCCTGCAACAAACGATCTGGGAGCTCGCTTGACTTCACGAGCAGCTGTTTAACATTGACAAGTGCGACTTTTGCTCCATTACAGAAGACTTTAGACTTTGCACAACACTGCAGCAGCAGTAGCCTTCTTGTTTTTGGCTGATGTTAACTATGGAAAAATAGCTCTAGCTCACTGCATTGCAGTCATGCTTAAGTAATGAGGAGGAATGCAATTTAAGTAGAAACTGCCTTGCATGGTTAACTGTGTGTGCAAGCGTCTGGTTTTGTAGGTTAGTCTTTGTGTTTTGTGAACGTATGTGTGTGGAAGGTGTTTGCTCTGACCTTGCTCCTTGATTTCCCAGGGGCCATTGTGACTGTGTCCATATCTTTCCTCTTCTCAGAGCTGTGCTGAGCTTATTAATGATGTTTAGACTCTGATTTTCATTGTGGCTCATATGATGGCGACAGACTGCATTCAATTAATCATTTAAATATTATTTTAGGATTTGATGCATAGCTTGAGACTAAAAGGCTGAAAAGGATGTATTTGTTTTAAGGTTAAGGTCAGTGTAGTGTTACCCTGGTCTAGCATTGAGAGTGAAAGCAGCGCTATAAACAGGAAACTGATGTCACCATCTGGATTTTAGCCAGACACGGGCTGATCATGGACTGAAAGTGTTTGTGAAATGTTAGTGTATAATAGGGTTCTTTTAGGCCAAACATCCTGAAAGAAGAGATGGAGTGGTGACCCCCTGTTACATATTAAATAAAATTTAGTGTTGCATTGTAAACCGGGCCTATGATAACATGCATATGATACTATAATAATGTATTTACATGCTGCTTTTATGATGAAAAAGCATTTAAATAATAATTATTGATGTACACGGTCATAAACTTGTTACATTTGAAATAAATGAAACATATTTTATTTTTGTGAGGGAGCGTGAACTTATTCAATTTTATTTTATTTTATTTTATTTTATTTTATTATTATTTTTATTTTATTTTATTTTATTTGACCCCTGCTGTATTGCTCTGACCCCTGAAATATTTTTCTTTCTCATGTTTTTATAAACAGTTATGCATATACACTCACCGGCCACTTTATTAGGTACACCTGTCCAACTGCTCGTTAACACTTAATTTCTAAGCAGCCAATCACATGGCGGCAACTCAGTGCATTTAGGCATGTAGACATGGTCAAGACAATCTCCTGCAGTTCAAACCGAGCATCAGTATGGGGAAGAAAGTTGATTTGAGTGACTTTGAACGTGGCATGATTGTTGGTGCCAGAAGGGCTGGTCTGAGTATTTCAGAAACTGCTAATCTACTGGGATTTTCACGCACAACCATCTCTAGGGTTTACAGAGAATGGTCCGAAAAAGAAAAAACATCCAGTGAGCGGCAGTTCTGTGGGCGGAAATGCCTTGTTGATGCCAGAGGTCAGAGGAGAATGGCCAGACTGGTTCGAGCTGATAGAAGGGCAACAGTGACTGAAATAACCACTCGTTACAACCGAGGTATGCAGCAAAGCATTTGTGAAGCCACAACACGCACAACCTTGAGGCGGATGGGCTACAACAGCAGAAGACTCCACCGGGTACCACTCATCTCCACTACAAATAGGAAAAAGAGGCTACAATTTGCAAGAGCTCACCAAAATTGAACAGTTGAAGACTGGAAAAATGTTGCCTGGTCTGATGAGTCTCGATTTCTGTTGAGACATTCAGATGTTAGAGTCAGAATTTGGCGTAAACAGAATGAGAACATGGAACCATCATGCCTTGTTACCACTGTGCAGGCTGGTGGTGGTGGTGTAATGGTGTGGGGGATGTTTTCCTGGCACACTTTAGGCCCCTTAGTGCCAATTGGGCATCGTTTAAATGCCACGGCCTACCTGAGCATTGTTTCTGACCATGTCCATCCCTTTATGGCCACCATGCATGTACCCATCCTCTGATGGCTACTTCCACCATGTCACAAAGCTCTAATCATTTCAAATTGGTTTCTTGAACATGACAATGAGTTCACTGTACTAAAATGGCCTCCACAGTCACCAGATCTCAACCCAATAGAGCATTTTTGGGATGTGGTGGAACGGGAGATTCGCATCATGGATGTGCAGCCGACAAATCTGCGGCAACTGTGTGATGCCATCATGTCAATATGGACCAAACTCCCTGAGGAATGCTTCCAGCACCTTGTTGAATCTATGCCACGAAGAATTGAGGCAGTTCTGAAGGCAAAAGGGGGTCCAACCCGTTACTAGCATGGGGTACCTAATAAAGTGGCCGGTGAGTGTAGTTGTACTTGGCTGTTGACAGTATTGACAATATTATTGATATTTCAGGATAAAGGAGATAATCAAAAATAGTTATGTGTAAAAAGACAATAAAAATAAAGGAGAGAATGAAAGTGAATAAAAAGGAATAGCGTAAGACTATACTGAATATATCGTTTTTGATTGATGTTGTTTCTGTTATGAAAACCGCATCAATCAAACATCATCAACATCAAATAACAATAATTACACTAGATTTCTGCGAGTGCCACAGGCTGATCCCGAAGCTATGCTTGTGATTGGAGTGAAATTAATTCTCGGAGCTCATGAGAACTAGACGAGAGCTATATTTGTGTTTGTGTTTGTCACGATAGTGATGGAACTCTTTGCACGTCAACATTTAATGCCACTCATGATATTAAGATTTAATATGGCCTTCCGGTCATGGTCTGAAATGAAATTGTTTAGTTTTGATTGTTATCTCCAAAGCACCAAGTGCTCATTTTCAAATTAATTGTGTCAGTTGTTTTGTAAGTGAATGTTCTGATCTCAGAGTCTCATTTTAATGGCATTTCTCATTTATTTATTGCAACGGCAGAAAGCATCATGCAATTATAATCGGCAAATTGAGTGTTAGAATTCATTCACTTCAACTATTCTATCTATCTCTGTTAGAACAAAGAGGCCTATTCTTGGGCTTTTTCCATTAGGAATCATAATACACAAGTGAAAATCACAAGAATCTGAGTTCAACAGGAAGTGAGGCCTCTGTTCTGCCAGGCACTGCACATATGGGATGATGTTGTTACAAGAGAAAGTTCAGTCCACATGTGTTTTGCGTTCTTAGTGTTAGATTGTGCTATTTAGTATGGAGTTGAATGTACTTTTGTGATGCAGTATACAGTTAAAGGTGTCATGTATTTTATTAAATTATATATTTTTAATTCTATTTATGCAATTTTAATATAATTTAAAATTATAAAGCCAAGGTTTCCTACACAAAATCACTTGTTTTTATCATTAAATAATTTTTATATTTTTTTATATATATAATTTAGTTTTATGACCATATTCCAACTTCAGCGATGGAACTTTCATTATATAACCCCTTTAAATTTTAAAATGTGATATATATATATATATATATATATGAGAGAGATCATTTTAACTAGAAGTTCTGTATCAAAGATCATAGACTGACTGCACTACTTTAGTTATTTCGAAAACCACAGAGGCTACTGTTGTGTAACTACATGGCCTTATCCGTCTTTAGGGATGCTTCATGATTGCGGTTTGTGTTACCTATCCAGTGATGTATCCGGATGTCTGTGTGCATGTAAAAAAAATATTTTCTGTCCCCACAGAATAATTCATAGCTCAGATACACTGGATAAAGCTGATTTGGTACTATCAAAGCTGCCTGTAATCCTGTGAGCTTGTGCTGCTGCTTCAGCCTGCGTGTGTTTGTGTGTGTGTGTGTGTGAGAGAGTGAGTTTCCTCACTGGTTCATTATTATTCGATAGATGTTTAAAAAACTTTAACCTGCAAAGCATGATCAATAATACAGCACAGGGCTCATTACAGTGGGATAAATATCATTCAGGAAGAGAGAGGGAAATGAGAGAAAACCAACCAGAGGAAAAGAGAAAGAGGGAGTGAATGGGAGAAAGAAAGTCTGAGGAATGGAGGGGGAGGAGTTGCTGGCAAGACAATTCATTTTCCGCACTGACAGATTCCGTTAATCCCACACAGACATCTGATCTAAGAGGATCAGAAAGATGAATCGTCTAGTCAGGTCTGGCGTGGCCGACTGTCTCCCGTGTCCTGTGTGTGGACTTCAGATTGTTCTGAGTTTGTCAAAGCAAATCCACACATCACATATCATACCAAAATGCATTTGAGGGTATATACGTATACGTATTATATATAATACGTATATTATATATATATATACGGATTACATATTATATATAATATGTCATGATCAAAGATTTCAGGACATGTTATTAATGTTTTGTTCAAGTCATCAACAGTGCCAAACCAGTCATATATCCTCACACACACAGCCCTTGTGTCATTAAATAGAACTAGAGAGTGAGATTGTAAGAGAGATTAAGTGTGTGTAATTGCCCTGCCAATGGTCTGGCTCTCTGAGTTCAGAGGTCAGAGGGCAAGTGAGAGAAACCTAGAGTAAGGCTAGAGTTATAGATCAGCCTGGAGGAGGTAGAGAGACGGTGTTCAGAACGAGGTGATATAGATTTAAGAAGAGAGGAACAGGTGACTGTTGAAAAGAGGGATGGACCCGGGAAAGAGCAGGAGGATCATTTGGATAACGCGGATGAAAATAAGGTGATGTGAATGGTAAGAAAAGTGAGGGAGTAAATGAGTGTGTGAGAAATGGAAGAGAAGAAAGGGAGAGAAGAGGAGGACAGAAGGACGTTGTTGAAATGGGCTATTTTTAACCATCTGGCTCCTTAGTTTGGTGGGTGATTAGCACAGACTAGAGAGGAGAGCGACAGCAGGAGATCTGCTGCTCACTTTACATGCGCATGTTCTTTTATTCACTGTGTTTGTCACAAAGGGTTAATAATGTCTATATTAACTTATAATCATTCATTGTTTATATATATATATATATATATATATATATATATATATAATATAATATAGAAGTCTCTTATGCTCACCAATTAAGGCTGCATTTATTTAATCAAAAATACAGTGAAATCAGTAACATCGTGAAATATTAATACAAATTAAAATATCTTTTCTATTTGAATATATTTACAATGTAATTTATTCCTGTGATGTTAAAGCTTAATTTTCATCATTACTCCAGTCTTCAGTGTCAGATGATCCTTTGATCCAAATGAAGAAACATTTATGATTGTTATCAATGTTGAAAACAGTTGTGCTACTTAATATTTTTGTGAAAATTGTGATACTTTTTTCAGGATTCTTTGATGAATAGAAAGTTAAATGAACAGCATTTATTTATTTATTTATTTATTTATTCATTCATTCATTCATTTATTTATTTATTTATTTATTTATTTATTTATTTATTTATTTATTTATTTATTTAGTTATTTATTCATTCTTTCTTTCTTTCTTTCTTTCTTTCTTTCTTTCTTTCTTTTTCTTTCTTTCTTTCTTTCTTTCTTTCTTTCTTTCTTTCTTTCTTTCTTTCTTTCTTTCTTTCTTTCTTTCTTTCTTTCTTTCTTTCTTTCTTTCTTTCTTTCTTTCTTTCTTTCTTTCTTTCTTTCTTTCTTTCTTTGTCTATACCCACTCCTGCCACTAGAGGGCTCTTTGGCTCTCTTACACTTTCTTCTCAGGACTGTGTGTGTGTTTTGTGTTTGTGAACAGACAACAGGTGAAGGCAGAGGGGCGATTCCTGGCCTAAATCCTTAATATAGCACACATTCCTCTAGTGCTGAGGCACTTTTGGCCCTGGTTGGGTGTTTAGATTACTTGAGGGGGGTCTGGAGGTCTGTTGGGGGCAGAGAGAGATGAGAGTCGGGGGCCAGCAGGTGATGAAGGGCTTCCTCAGATGAAGGTGGGGATGACAGCTGGAGGTTGGGGGTGGGGGTCTGGCACATGCATAGCTGCACATCTCCTTTCCAAACAGAGAATGTGGGTATGACATCAAGAGAGCTTTTAAATGTCATTTTACTGGATGAGCAAATAATTATTAGCGCAGAGAGGTTTTGGATTATTGTGGGTTCATCACAAGTTAGACTCATCAACATAATTTCTGGCATAATGGTGATTACAACAAGTTCTGGGGCACGTTGATTGAGGATCTTCCAATGGAAGTCTGTAAATGTTTTAAATACACAATGTTTCAATAGTATTGACACAAGACGCTCTGTGTATATTAAGTCGATTTTAGTGTGAAAAAAAGCACTGACTAGTCTTTTTCCTATAAAGTTAAACCTAATTTTACAAATTTGTTGCCATGACAATGTAACGCCGAAAAACGGTTGTAAAAATGTTGAAATAATATACGTTTTAACAAAAGTATTAATGTAAGTACTTTTGTAATATTAAAAGCCTATAATATAATCTTTTTTTTTGCCTTTATATCCTTAAAAAATTGGCTCCATTCACTTCCATTGTAAGTGCCTCACTGTAATCTTGTTTTTTAATATTTGCATTTAATTTAATCATTTTTTTATTTATTTAATCTGAGGAAAAATATACTGTTATACTGTTTATTCAACAGTCAAATATATATACAGTATATCACTGTTGAATAAAATTTAGAATGACCATTTAGAATCAAGTATTACATATGATCAACTGATTAATTTATCATTGATTTTTTTTTTTTCTGTCTCAGACGATGTGTGTGACTTGAAAGTGGAGCGGCCGGGTATAGGCAGTGAAATGACGGCCAAAGAGCGAGGGTCACTGGAGGAGAATGAGGAGAGAGACCTGGAGGAGGTGGAGGCCGGAAATGGAGAGAAGGGGCAGGAGGATGAGCCGGAGAAGAAGGAGGTGAAGGAGGAGACGGTGGACGAGGAGGAGGAACGAAGAGGAGCGGATGAGGAAGATGAGCTGGAGGTGCTGAGGTCACAGGTGGTGCAGCTGCTTTTGGAGCTGGAGGAGACCAGAGAGGTGTCCCAACGACACGAGGAGAGCTACAACGAGCTGCAGGGTGCGTATGCTAATAATAGCAGTTTTTAAGGTGTGACATCATCACCGGGAGTACCCTCTGAGCATGTTCAGCTGTCATCGACCGCCTGTTTCTCGAGTCATGTCTTCACACAAACATTCTTGGCTTGTTAATATTGTCAGATGCCAGTAGTAAGTTACTAATTACTCATTTTCAATGTCCAGCTTGAGATTTCCCTCTTCTTCCCTCTGTCATTCTTTGGCTTTCTAGGTCTTTTGGAGGAAGAGCGGCTGGCAAGCGCCCACCAGGCCGAGACCTTTACGAGACAGATCCAGAGACTTCAAGGTGAACAGAAACAAATGTGTATTCATCTTAAATGCAGTGCTAATAACTGCACTAATAACTGCAAATAAATCAAATTAACTTAGAATATGACAGATAATGAAAATAGTTTTTTTTTTTCAGTCATCAAGCAGCTTTAATATTCTCTTACATTTGACATATTGAATAATAGTTGTGTCCAGTGCTAGTGAATAAACAATCTTGATCAGAGCCGGCCCGAGCCTTTTGGGGGCCCTAAGCAGAATTTGATTTGGGGGCCCCCTCCCACTACGCGGAGTCACATGTGCTTGACGATTATTGACACAAATATCACGCAATAATGATACATTATAAATGAATACAGTGAGGTTATGTATTAATACAAAATAAATAGGCCTACTTAATAAAAAATAGCCTATAATTAAATAAAAAAGTTTTAACTTTTACTTTACTCTTTTACTAACTCTTTGAAACTTCTTAAAACAAACTGTCTCAAAACATATCAAATAATTTATTTGCTAAAATAATGACAAAACTGAGAAATCAACATAATAAGAGCAAGGGTTCAACTTAACAATTACAATTATTGTTGAAAACTGTAAAAATATTATTATTTCTCAACTGTCTCAATACATTGTAAGTTTTTTTTAATTATTATTGTAACAGACTTGGTTGGATTGTACATGACAGAATCCAACAAAGTCTGTTACTATAATACCGGTAATGATGTACTGGCGCTCGTTGTATGTGCGTTATGCAATGTATTTTTCCCCTCAGGGCTTGCCGTAGATAGGAATGGTCTGCACAAAACATACCGTAAATAATCATGCAAATATAGTTTTATCTAGCTCTTTTTTTCTCCTCCTCTGGCCTTTTCTTCTTTCTATTATCGGCACCAGATGAATACGTCCTTTTTTGTTACATGGCTTAACATTACCGTGACTATACGCAGTTGCGCACGAATTGTCAATGCACGCGCGAGGTGTCTAGATTATGCGCATGACTTATTGATCATGTAATCAGAATTATCTTGTCTCGAATTATTTATTCATTCATTCATTCATTTTTGTCACTTGTTTAAGTCATCTAAAAAAAATTTAGCAGCCGCTTAGTTCGCTTATGCCTCGGGCCGGCCCTGATCTTGATTTATCTAGCTGTTTTATAATTTTATCAAGACCACTGATGATTTAAAAAGGCCATTTACATATTCATATTTTTATACTGTGGGGTAAAAATAGAAAACATTGGCAATGTTTGGAAATAAATACTCTTACTATTTTTGCAGTAGGCCTATATACTATATGTATAACCTGCAGATTTTTTGTATGCGTTAAATACCCAAATAACATTAGACACAAGTCACAATAGACACTATATAGTACTTTATACCACAATGCAATGTGCTTGACTTGACCTTTCATGGTCTGAAAACAATTGACACGATCATGGATTACTTGGAAACTTTAATTATTTTATTTTATTTTTCTCATTTTGTTTCATCTTATTTTATTTTGTTTATTTTTATTTATTATTTATTGTGTAATTTTTAATCATGCAATCTTATTTCATTTATCATGCAATATTTATTTTAATTTTAATAATGTCATCTTATTTCATTTGTGTCATTTATTATTTTATTTGATATTTTTGTGTTGCAGAAATGATAATTGGACACGTCACTCTAAATTTGACAGTGTAGAATACTACTGTTTAAAATGTTCCCATGTTCCCATGCCATCCTGTTCTCATTTGTTTGGTCGACTGCCACTTGGGGTGCGAGTGTTTGAGCAGTGGAGAGATGGGAGAAGCAGAGGTGATGTAAATGTTGTTCTCTTCCCCAGTGACTCACTTTCACTCTCTCAGTGGCTGCGCTGTAATTAAATTAAATGAACTGTGAGGAGGCAAAGTAAACCAGCATTTGCAGAAGTGCATGGGCTATGCCAAGATACCATCATAAGTAATGCAATCACAGATATGAATAACATAACAAACATCTGCCAGAATAAGATTCACACACTGTATAACGGAGAAACCGTTTTTTCGGTTTAATCACAGCCTGTGTTTTTTTTTTTACTGTCCGTATTCCCGCCTTGCAAGAAAGAGACGGATTATAGTTGTTCAAAAAAGCCCCTGCAGACTGAAATTCATGCTTTGTGTGGTTAGTTTGAGAGGTTTTGACATTTTTTGCTACTCAACAACAGGGCATGCAGAGTGATTGCTGTAATGAGACATATTTTTCACTTCAGATGTGCTTGGTTTCCAGTGAAGTAGCTGATTATAGACCTCATATGGTCTTGGTGCCCTTAAGAGGTTCATATAAATGTTACATGGATTTTAGTATTTGACAGCTCACACATATTCGGAAATAGCACAATACTCCTACTATTTCTGCAGTATACACTATGTATGATGTGCATAGTATCCATACTTTCTGTGTACACTAAATAACTAGATGACCCACAATATGAAGTATTTGAATTAGCTTTAATTTTTTAATTTTTAAACATAATGTTTATGTAGTTTACATATTTCTATATATCAGTCATTTATTTTATTTTTAGTAATTTTAGTACTTAAATTGGTTTATTTTAGTTAGTTGCCAAGGCAACATTTAGAATTTTCATTTGTTTATTTTTATTTTATTTTATTTCAGCTTTATTTCAATTACCAAAAACTTTTTTGAATAGTTTTAGTTGTAGTTAACAATAAAAACACTGCAGGAGTTAAAGATAGTTTTACACAAATGTGGATTAGAAATAAATGTTATTTTATTAATTGTGTTTTTTTAAACATTACATTTTGATCTATTTCCAAGATAATAACCGGGCACCACATGCTGAAATAAACATTCAATGTGGTGATACCATGTGACAACAATGTAGCACTGTTTAAAATGTTTATTGTTGTTGCATACTGCATACTGTTTCACATACTATTTAAAAAAAATAGTAAGCAGCATAAAAGGCAATGTACTTTTTATAACCCAATTTTCAGTTGAAAAATGTTGTTCTGTCCCAACTTGTGACCCACAGGCCAGCTGCGCTCAGTGCAGGAGGAGCTGGACAGCCTTGAGGAGGAGAAGGCCAGCGAGCTGTGGGAGGCTCAAGAGGAGCTGCGTGTGGCACAGGAGGAAGTGCAGGAGCTTCAGCAGGCGGCGGAGGAGGCGGCAGCCGAGCGGGAGAATGACATCGCCCTGCTCCAGGAGGAACTGTGCCGTGTGCGTGCCGAGTTGGAGCGTCTGCACGGCACCACGCAGGAGTACGAGCTGGAGCTGACCACGCTGCGGGCCGAAATCAGCATGAAGAACCAGCGCAGAACAGGAGGAGAAGGTCTGATTCCCACCACACTACAGGCTCAAACTATAGGGATATCTCTAAAAAGACCAGTTTATACCAGTTGATACTGGTTAGAGCTGGTTTGGTGCTGGCCTGGCTGGTGGATCAGCATAGCCATGCCGTTTGCTAGCAAAATGAACTAGTGAAGCCTTGTTGGCCAGCATGAGCTTTCTGATGCAACTGGTTGGATATTCTGTTAACGTCAGCATGAAACGGAAGTTGGGATAGCCTTTTCTTCACTATTGACTTCTCAAACAAGAAAAAATGTGGGCGGTACTTTATTCAGTCAACTTATTGGATTGTTGGATCGTGTGATTGTGGCAGGTTGTCTCGCACTCGCGATGAAAAATAGAAATGCTGCCTTGAATTTGAAGTAGTACAATAAAACTAAAATACTGAAAAATAACGGAAAAATAAAATAAAACTATGTAGAAATAAATGATAAAGTAAAGCTAAAATACAATAAAATAAAGATAAAATAAAGCTGAAATAAAATATAAATCTTAGATGAAAAACTTGAACTTAAAATACTTACTGTGAATGAAAATTAGAAATGTTGCCTTGAAGTTGAATTTCGATAAAACTAAAACGGAAATACTGAAAAATAACTGAACAATAAATTAAAGCTATGTAGATATATATATATATATATATATATATATATAAATAAAACCTGAAAATATAAAAACAAAAGCTAATTCAAAATATTAATAAAACTATAGTATATAAATAATTCTAAAATAACACTGGGCTTAATAAACATACTAAATAATACCTTAATTAAAATGTTAAAACACAAAAATGTTTATGTGAAGATTAGGTGATACCAAGGTAATATCATTAGCATATCTCAATATAAACATATTAGCAGTCAGACATGCAAAGTTAAATCTTCTGTTCTCACAACTCTATGGAGTCACTTTTTCCAGACCTCATCTGTGTTTTTGTGCATTAGCCAGCTGAGATTTCTCCAGCAAGTCGTTTCTTTTTATCACATCACCTCATTGCAGCATTATAAATGGCAGATGCTGATAGCAAATAAACCCTGTTGTGTGATACAGACATATTTTATCAACTTTCTTCCCCATTGCCTGATATGACACAGTGCTCTGATATTACCCAGTATGCATTTCCACTGACAAATGTGATTGTATTACAGGTTCTTTCAGGGTCTAAGTGTCTGTTTGACATTCTGACAGAGTGCAGGAGCTCCGCTGAGCCCCATTTGTCTGGTGTTGATGTCTTTCTCTGCCTCTAAGGGCGCTGGGGCTGCTTTCTGCTCCCATGATGCTGTTAGAAGTTTACTATATTAAGATCTGAAATAAAAACAACATACCAGCGATTGCTGGTGGGGACGTGGGGTTAGACACGCTGATCGCAAAACAGTGTTGAACACGAACACATCAGAGCCTGTGATCGAGGCATTCATGTTAACTCTGATCTGGGGTCAGATGCAGCTGAGGCGAAGTTGTTTATCAGTACATGCGCTTCTGATGGTTATTTACACCACGTACTCACTCAGGCCTGGCAGAGACAGAGTGCAGATGTGTGTGAGTTGTTTTTACAAGTGAGATTCCTTCTAGATTAGAGACTAGGCTATCGGGGGTTGAACGTTGCACCATGGGGGATGTGCAAGGCAAACATGACTCTTGATTGACAGGTCAGACTGCTGCAGAGGGAAGAGAGGGTGGTATTGGTTGTTTCCATGGAGACTAGTTACAGGGTTCAGTGTGCATTTACAGCTGTCTGGTCAAATGTTCAATATTTTCCTGCCATAGACATGTAGCCTTCGTATTGCTTGCAGTTTGGCCCTTAGGACAGTGAGTATGTATGTTCCAAGTGTAATACTATTATACTACTGCTGTTTTTTTATGTAGTATGCAGCATGTATACTGGGTAAAGTAAGCATTTTTAGGCATGAAATATCTTAATATATATTTAAATGTGTAGTTTGCAAGCAGAGAACACTGCATGGGATACTGTATCCCACAATGCAATGCGCCCAACCTTCCATTTTAAGTGAAACAGAAGCAATATGTACTGCTAAAAATGTAGATAAAAAAATTTGATGAAATATACAAGATGACTTAACACCACTCACTTAAGTAGCTATTTAACGAAGGTCATGTGACAACAATGGATTGTAGAAAATAATAGTTTGCAGTGGTTATCATTATGCACACTACCATTTGAATGTTTGGGGTCAGTTTTCCTTAAATTAATACATTTATTCAGCAAGGACGCATTCAATTTATCAAAAGTGACTGTAAAGACTTGAAAACATGGTTTCCACAAAAATATTAAGCAGGCCAACTTCTTTCAACATTGATAATAATAATAAAAAAAGCTACTTGTCCACCAAATCAGCATTAGAATGATTTCTGAAGGATCATGTGACACTGAAGACTGGAGTAATGACTGCTGAAAATTCAGCTTTGCCATCACAGAAAGAAACAAAATTCTCAAATATATTCAAATAGAAAACATACTGTACTGCATACTGCAATAAGTAGTATAAGTAGTATTGTAGTATTTCATTTTGAACATACATTTATAATTGCAGAAATAGTAAGAGTAGTATGCTAACATTCTGTATTCAGTGTTTCACCCCATTCTGCTTTGACATCTGTTCTCTTCTCGTGTTGTAATGGGACAGGTGACATGGACCAACTGATTGAGGAGTGTTGCTCCTTGAAGGACGAGTGTCAGACTCTGAAGAATGGCAACAAGCAGCTTTCTGAGAAACTGGAGATGCTGGAGCAGCAGCGAGCCAGGTGATTGGCCACAGGGCCTGTCAGTCACACACACACAAGATAAATCAGCCAGTGAGCATCGCGAACGGTCTCTGTTAATAAGGCTGGTGTGACCGATGAAGCATTCAGCCATAATCTGTCTCAATGGACACTCTCACTAAAACTATTTAGCAGCTATGAAAGTGTTTCACAGCAACATGAAGCATTAATGACTGTGTATTTCATCTAATCCAAATATACCCGCTGTGAGATGAGCCACAGCTATTTTAAGACATCAAGATATTATCTGACTTTATGAAACTAATGCTTCTGTAAATATACCATCATGTTTTTCAAACTAGTGCTAGATGTTTCAGCTTAAAAGAATAAGTTCTCTCCGATGTGAGAACAGCTGATTATAAACATTTTAAAGTTTTGAAAAATTAAACTATAATAAGTTGTCTGATTTGAGTTCTGGCCAAACACACACATTTCAGCACCACCATTTTTCTAATTTTCTAATTAATGGGATTTGTTTTATGTATTTTGATTTTGAATAAATAATTATGAAAAGGATTTGATGATGAGTATGAGTACACACATTCACACTCAGTCACAATATGAAGCTAATCTGAAAAAGTGCAGCAGGAGCTCACAAGTTCAAGTACATTAGTAATAATAAAAAAAATGCACCACCGCTTGTACATCTATCTATAATAAATGTCCTGAACGTTTCCTTGTCCCATTTCTATCCTGACAGCTCAGCTGATTCATGCCTGGCCCTGAAAGCAGAGCAGAACCATGGAGAAAATGACACAGAAAAGGAGGTGAAGGCTGAGGGATTTGTCAGCACATTGGAGGTAGAAGGTGGGAACTGGGTGGACGCTTACACTCAGAAGAACATCTCGTTTGAGGGGAAGCCCGCCACCCCGACAGGCAGGAGTGGAGGCTTCTCAGAGGTGTTTTCCCTCCGAGACCAGCTGAAACAGGCCGAGGAGAGAGCATCACAGGTCCAGAGAGAGGTACCGTGCCCACTTGGCAAAATAACAGAAGCTTGAACATTAGAGTGTGCATGTTCTATTTTAAACCTTATTGTATCATTTTTAGTTAATGATGTTCAAAATAACCACCTGTCAATTTTCACATTGCTGGTGGATAAAATCAAGAATTGTGCTTTGTGATCAGTTTTCATGTTAACTTTACTTTCTCATTGATCTGTATTACTGTACATAAGAGTCTGGTCCAAAAAGAGACATTGTATGTTCAATTTATATATATGTATATACTGTATATATACACACACACATACACAGTATATATAATTTGTGATGATATTATCTAATATATTAAAAATATATATTTCTTTTAACTAATTTATGACAAAAAATACTATGAAAAATATTTTCCATATTTTCAGTATGGGGTAAATTTTGTCATGTCAGGTTGAAAATAAAACCATCTATCGTGGTATTAATTTGTTATTTTACCTTCAGTGGTTCAACCGCATGACCTTGCGGGAAATATTGCTGAATATATCCTGACAGTGTGACAACGAAAATTTGATTCGTCTGTCCACTATTGAATAATGAAATGATTAAACAAAGGTTTAAACACAAGCTAAAACTCTCCCCTGTCACTGAATCTATTCACTTATCCTATATTATTTGTTATTTCTCTATATCTCCCCCTTTCATCTTTCAGTGTGAGGGAATAAAAGGAGAGCTTGTGGAACTGCAGGGGCTGTACGAGGGCAGCCAGAGGGAGAGGGCGGAGCTAGAGGCGGAGCTACAGCGCTGTAGGGCGGAGCTTGATCGGCTGGCCGGGAGGAAGGCTCAGGTGAGGGGTCATAAAGGGGCATCAGTCAAAACACACTACTTTCTTCCCATAGGTTGTGGAATGTATGGACTTCCTGGGAGAAAGAATGTGACCTCAAATAAATCACTGCACTGTACACATGCTGAAAACAAACAGACATTACTCACACAGCAAGTAGGGCGAGATATTGTCAACAGAATGACACCATGACTCCATCGATCTACATGTTTGTCAGCGTTTGAAAATGCTCTGTACATGACTAACGTTTTGCATGTGGGGTCAACCACCCCTGAAGTGACCATCTGTCCAATAGCAGCACCTGTCTTTCAAAGCGCATCCTGTCTAACTAAACCACTCTGCCATTTTTGGTCGAGTGTGTATGTTTCACTTTGGGTTGCTTTTTGCCCTGTCACACACATTGATTCTGGGCTGCGTGTGTTTTCACATCTTGTGTTTGTCAAACCTCTAGCAGCTAATGTGTTTTGCTAGTTTTGTTGATCCACTGTAGCATATCAAGCTTTTGTGTGTGTACAATGTGCACTGACATAGAGGTCTTTCTAACCCCTGTACTGTCTAACAACAAGGTCTTAGAATCCAAGCCACAGAAATCCTAATTAATTAAGGTTTTTTCCTATCAAAGAGTCTGTCCAGTCTGAGTACCGTGTCCCATGTCAATCATCCGTCCTCCATAGTTGTACTTTAATTGTGTGGTTAACCCCTCACTCACACTGTTCTGCCGCCTTCGAATGGAGCTCTGTCAACAGAATCTGTCACATGTTAGCGAATATCACAGAAAATCACAGGTTTCAGAAGAAAAACATCCCATTTATGCCGCGTTCCAGGCAACCTGTAACCCGTGTTTTTCCAACCTTATACCCGTGAAAGTGCACTGGAACGGCATTCAAACCCGTGACTTCCCACCCGTGAACTCGTACTAGATCGATGTACTCCCAGTTACGAGCTCTGACGTCACATAGCCCGCGAAACCATACAAAACAACAATGGCAGCCCCTACGGATGCAGTGTTTCTGCAGGTGAGAATACACTTTAGGACAATATAACGTTAACTAATTTTCAGTCCATTGAGTGCAAGGATAAATTAATACCAAATACATTTCCAAATATGCAAATAAAGTAAAATAAAAGGTATATCAGCTTATCTTGCCTTATGCGCTGCTTTTTCCTCCTCCGTTTCCCTCAAATAAACAAGGAGTAAGCACCTTTGCCGACAGAAATTATTACAAAATGCGCATAAGCCCCGTAAGGTCCGCCATGCTGGTTTATTTACATCTAGCTACCACAATTCCTTGCGCACAGGTAGTTTGGCATGACTGGCCTGGAATGCTACAAAGTCGTGAGTCGTGGTTTGAAGTCGTGATTTCCGTGCTCAGAAACCTGCCTGGAACGCAGCATTGGTTTAATCATTCAGAAAAATCACTTTGAATCACTGAAAACAGAAATCATGCAAATTAGCAACCACACCCATTACCCATAAAGCATTGTGAATGACATACAGTAATTGAGTGACTTCTTCAATATTTGCATATATTTTTATATTTTGCAATGCTGTTGTTCAAATGTCAATTGTTTTATATGATGCACGGAAATATCAGCAGCTGAAAATATTCATCTGAAACAGCAAAAATAGCTCTGGAACAGTAAACACTTCTATGATAATGCATTTTAAATGTGTCAGCGTATATATTTTTTCATGTCAGCAGTGTGAACTCACTTCACTGTGACAAAAATGATGCTAGACTAATAATATGTCAAATTTGTTCAGCTGAGAAGCATCTTGTGGCTGATTTATCACATGTGAACACAACACCCTAAACATCAAACCGAGTCTAGTTACCGAACTGACCTAATTTAATTACCAAAAATTTAATTTTGGTTTTATTTTTTGGCTATGAAAACTTTACACTTGGTTTCGGTGAAAAAATTAAGTTCTGTGTTTTACATTATAATGATTTGATTACCATTTGTGATGCTTTATGAGTGGTTCATTCCCTCTAAAAGGGTGAACACAGTCCTACAGTCCTTTCTCTTTTTTTGTATTGTTTTGTATTGGTCGTTCTCTTTTATGACCTGTCCTTCCCTTTGCAAAAACACTTACAATGTAAGAATATGGGGGGAAAAGTACAACACTTTCTCCCAACTTATCTTTACAAGCTGAGGGATGAATCCAATTTTTTTTCCATGGTGTTCAACAACATATCTCAGATGCTGTTGACAGATTTATCCCAGTACTTTGTTTGGTTTAATAGAGTGGGCTGGCTGTGCAGTGTGGGCAAGGATCTTTAAATGCCAAGATGGCAACCTTGGCTCTGTGTTCATCAGCCGGAGGGTCAAAGCGAGCACAAGGTTTCCATTTTGTGTTTAACCATCTTTGCTGTGTATCTAATCT
Organism: Rhinichthys klamathensis goyatoka; assembly: GCF_029890125.1. Lineage (NCBI taxonomy): Eukaryota > Metazoa > Chordata > Actinopteri > Cypriniformes > Leuciscidae > Rhinichthys > Rhinichthys klamathensis. The sequence continues at coordinate 1,112,114 of NW_026606878.1, forward strand.
CGGTGTATTTTCCTGTCTCCCTGCTCCCCCGTGGTCCTTCATTGCTTCGTTCTGTTGCTTTCTGACCACCGAACGCCTACATAAACATACCATAAACACCCATATGCTCACAACACACACTGCACTATATCAAATTCCAAACAAATTTGATGATTCCTGATAAACTGCTGGCATCTATCTATCTATCTATCTATCTATCTATCTATCTATCTATCTATCTATCTATCTATCTATCTATCTATCTATCTATCTATCTATCTATCTATCTATCTATCTATCTATCTATCTATCTATCTATCTATCTATCTATCTATCTATCTGGTTGTTTTCTCCCTTTCATCCTCACACTCTTCATTCTTTCTCTCTATATTACTTTTATTTTATTTAATTGTTTTCCATGTTTTATTTACCTGTAATTTCACATGTGCACAAACCTCCCATGTGTAATCATTTTCTTTATTTTGAGTGTGTCATTTTTTTTTCTTTTGTTTCTCTCACCACCTCTTCCTCCTCTTCTCCTCTCCATCCCTGCACCCCCTGTGTTTTTCCTCAGAGCTCCACTCCTTCGTCTGAGTGCCCTATTCTCTCCATACCCTTCATAGGAATGGTTGTAATAATGGGCCTGATATGGTGCTGCTGGAAGGAGCTCTTGTCCTAAAGGGGGAAAGGTATGGCTTTGCCTTTTCTTTCTCTAAGAGTCCAGAGACGAGCCTTTTTGTCCCTCCTGTACTGTGAAACTCATCTTTATCCTGGTCAAAATATCACTTTTTATAAGCCCTAATGAATGGTCATAACTGTCATGCTAAACAAGCCTGTTTGCCCATTGGACACAGTGCCTGATTCTTTACGAGGGCCTTTTATGGATGTGCACATTGTTTCACAATCGTAGTTTTCCATTTAACTAGTCTGAAAGGACAACTTGCGTTTAAATGGACATGTAAATCTCAACTTTGCAGGAAAAAATATTTCTGAACAAAGTTTCCAGAGGAATGAGGATTGATTAGGCTAATGTTAGTTAAACACGTTTGTATTAGTCTTAGACTTATAGAGCAAAAATAGAGCAATTCCTGTCAACAGAAGATTTTTTTTTTTTCTATTTCTATTTCCCAAACATCTTTACTGGACAGAAAATTATATTCTCCAGTTGCATTGATTCTTTACTGCAAACAGGTTTCCTAAACACTTCCTTAAACACATTTAAAACTCTCTTTAGGATGGAGTGCGTTAAAAAAATGGATCAGTTCTTTGAGCAAAATCAATCCTGTATATAGAAAAATGCATAAAAAACACCCCAAAATGCACCCAAAGAACATTGGCAAATGAGTGTGCTTTTGTAGTAGAGACAAATTTTTTGCATCATAGACGTACTGCATTTCTTATGTTTTTCAGTCAGGATTTTTGGCACCATCAAAAATCAGATCGCATGAAGTCATATTCAGGCATCCTCTGAGATTCCCGAGCATTATTATCCCAGCCAAACGCATGACACACCTCTGATTTCAACAGTTCTGCTGCCCAGCAGGACCGACCGAAGCCACACACACTCACACTTACACAGTTCCTTGATTCCACTGGACAGTCATGTGGTTTCCACTGCCAATTTCACAACGCCAGATGGAGAGAGAGTAATAGAGTATGTAAAAGAGAACGTGTGTGACAGTGATTGGAGTATTTACTGGGTCATTGCTCTTGGCTTTGTATCTCTCCACATTTCTGGATGGGTATATTTAGCTCTCATATCCAGCACTATAACAGAAGATGACTAGGAATAAACAAGTCCTCAGAAGGTTCATTAAAACCAGATCAGTTCTGTGGCCTTAGTCTGAATTCTAGCCAGAGACAAATTGTGTTCCGGCTCTGGTTTGTGCAGTTTCAACAACATTGGTGAGTGTTTTGCTTTTGGTGAACGCCTAGATGAAAAATGTCTAGAACACCAAAGCCTGTTTGTTAGAAAAAATATATGGATTTTAAAGTTAAAGAGAGTTGGAAGAGAAGGATTTGAATTGTGATTTATTTTTAAATGTGTATATAAAAGTTAACTTTTACAAAATTAGAAATGCACAATACCGATATTGTTGATTAGCCAATATTATTTTTTACTTAGACAAAATATATCATTTTTTATATATTATAAAATTCTATAATATAATTTTATAATTTGATTATGTTTTCTAATTTTATATAATGTGTATATAAAAAAATATGAAATGTATAATATCATTCATATTAAAATATATAATTTTGAATTATGTACAGTATATTTTTTAATTCAATATTTTATATATATATATATATATATATATACATATCAAATCTAAATCATATCAAATCAAAATTATGTCAATAAAATATCAAAATATATATGGTCAATAACCGTTAAATGGCCAAAATCAAAATTCTATACTACAATTATAATAATATTAAAGAAGAATAATTAAGAGTAATGATGAATAGTAGGACAATAACTATTTAAATATGACCTCTGTTGACCTTTACCCTCTGATGTCATTATTTTCTTCTCATTGACCTCAGGATAACGAGGGAGACTGGAACCTGGTGATGCTTGTTGCTGTGGCAGCAGCAGCAGTTCTACTCATTCCCAGTTTCACCAGAGCTCTGGCCTGAGGGCTGGACAGGAAGTGACCTCATCATCTCACTCTGCCCATGGTACACAACTCTATCACCCCGACCACATTTAACCAACAAATGTGACCTGAAACCATTACTCACCTGGGTCATACGGGAACACAACTTGATGCTTTTTGATGTGTATTGTGATGCTGGTTGTTCGCCGCCTCAACTGCTTTGCTCTGCTTTTGTAGACAGTCATATCCGCTTCGACCAGTAGTGCTACAGACACTGATGCCATGCCGTGGGTATTTAAAAGGTCCGAATGGAGGAGCTTCTGATTGGTCTAGCTCCCCGCTTTCCATTTCATGAGTTGTTTTCTTTCCTTAATGGACAATTGCAAAGGTCCTCTCGAAACAATTTGCCTTATCACTTTTAGATAGAACATTTGCACAATTTACCTCTTTGTTGGCTATCAAAAACAAACAGATCTCTTGGGGACTGAAGAGGATGCCGTCCTTCATCAACAACGCTTTGGATGCAGCATATTGCGTTGTGCTTCATTGCTTTTTGATTAGGTAGAAGCATGCAGTATTTATTTAATCTTCCTGGATCTTCCCATTTGTAATAACTACGTACTGAAGTCTGAGTACTTTCAGAATGGTTTGTGTTTAGATTCAATATCTGAGAACTTCTTTCACTTTCATCCATGGCATGTTTATAACTCAAAAACTCTGTAGGTAACTGTACAGCGTATCTATATGCTCATTTTACATTCATTTTGGTGAAAAAAAAGGAAGATTCCAGGTGAGTTAAGGTTATTCCAACAGGTAAACATGCTTATTTTAAACTTTCCACAGATATTTTTGTATCTGAATTGTTTATTCCAACACATGAAATGTATAGATTAATTTTGTGAGTGTAGATTGATAAATGATGCTAAAGAGTGATAGATATTTTTATACAAGGGTTGACTAATCACTAAATTGACACTAAAAGAACTCTGAGATGAGTATAATTAACAAGCACATATCTACTGTAACTCCACTGATGTCGCATTGATGATTTCATCTGAGGTTCTTTGCTCTCTCTCTCTTTTTTTTTTGCATGTTAGCAATGCAAAACACAGCTGTCATATTTTCTCTCCAAAGAAACTGAGGCAAAGTACAGAGTTGGAACTGAAGGTTATTACAGAAAGTACAAAATGTCATAAACAAGTGGTTCTCAATTGGCCTTTTGGGACCCAAAAATAAGTCGCAGGTATATTTTCAAAGTGTCAGCAGGGAAAAACAGTCCGACGGTTAAAATAATGTAGCAAAATATAAAAAAAGCTCAAATAAGACCTTTAAAAAGGTCTGTTGTAGTCTGTAAATCTACCCAAATCATGGTAATCATTTTGCATATTGTTGGGCCTATGCAGTTCATGCTAATATTAATACATTTTAACGTTTGACATATGTTTAAGTACAAAAAATCTATTTCAATAGCATGTTTGATGGCCACTTAATGTGTAAAGTGAAAACCAGTTGAGAACTACTGTCATAATCTCTTATAGAAAACCATGACATAGATGTTTCTTACAATGCAATTCAATCTGTAGCATAAATCCATAGCATGAATGAATCTAGCTTATAAAAATGCTAGAAGCGGAAACTTCCATACTGCCTTTCACCAAAAAAAGTTACGACGATAAGAAACTTGTCTTAAATAATGTATGTTTAACTAAAGAAGTTTGAAAGAGACAAATACGTACTTAAATGTAGCTTTTTACATCAGAAGTCACAATTTTGAGTTCTTTGTGTGGATGCGGACTATTATAAAAGTGCCCTCCTGTAGGAAGATTAATATTACTGCCACTAAACTCATATCCATCATGAAAGATTCTGGGTAAGAGCCTTGAGGTACTATTGCTATGAACAGAATCTATCAGTGTATCTATTACTATAATCGTTTCTGGTATACACACAGGTTGTCTTTTTGTCTAATTTTTTAACAGCACAAAGTATCAACGTGACTAAACAATAGTAGACATAGACGGTTGACTAGCGTTGTGGCAGTGGTCTTCGTAGTGTGGTTTTAAGACTTGGCATTAGCTGTTGCCGAGTCTCAGTGTTTGGGAATATTTACAGTATCCCAAGGTCATTCCAGTGCCGTTTTCTGCTACCCCGTTGATAGACTCAGAACTCAGTGGTAGCACAACTGAATGTTCAATGTATCAATGGTCAGCTGACTTTCTATAAGAGTGCATGCTACACAGTGACTTGTCTTTGAAATAAACTTGCTATTTGTCCTGCCCCGCATTGGATAGTTTGTTACTTTGATGAAATGGAATATGAATTTTTCATTATTTTACATCCAAATGAGTCAATTATGAGTCAGAACAAAATTCACACACTTCCACTCAGCACCTGTAAATGATGTAATATGTACAAATTGTGCATTTGCATGTCCGTGCCAGTAGATTCTGCATGTTGAGTGATAGAAACCAGTTGTAGATTTTAGCTGCTGTCACAATTTTGTTCCAGTTATAGACGTCGCATGCATTGTCCAAATCTGCAACTTAACTGATTTTCTTTTTGTGTGTGTTGATTATATGAAGACCAATGTATGTTCTCTTCTAAAATATTACTTTATCTGTTGCTTATGATTTGAAATTGTAGCAAATAACTTTTGGAAAGCCCAGTTTTTGGTTATAGTTTATTTTACAGTACGTGGACTTTCAATGTACTTATAAAGTGTACTTGCCCAGAAAGTACTGAGTAAGGTAACCTCATGGGTTATAGGTTTAGGAGTGTGTTCAGGCCAGGGTTAGTACCTAGTTATTACTACTACAATAAGTACATGGTATGTACATGGACTGTAAAATAAAGTGCTATCCTTTTTCTCTAAATAGACCTTATTACGAAATATTATATGAAGCGATTCACTTTATCAATGAATCTTGAATGTCATTTTATCTCTATTTGAAGTCCATACTGTACATTTCCACTCCAGTTCTCTCTTCTGTTCCATTTATCTTCTATTTAAAGTCTTTAAGTTGTTGAGAGAATTGCAAGTTGTACAGACCAACACAATCGTTTGTAAATGCGCTTTAATGGATGCTGATGGGTGGTAAATGTATGGAAATGCCAGTATGTGGCGATGCTGCTGCTTGTCTGTATATGGTTGTGTAATTGTAACTGTTCTGTACAGTGTCTTTGATATGTTTACATGTTGTCCTGCCTTACCAGGCATTTATTTAAACATTAATAATAACAATAATGATATTTGAAGTATTTTGGTAACCATGTATATTTTGTAAATGAACAGGAACAAATAAAGTAGTTTGTCCAGAGCATCCTGATTTAATATATGTGCTCGTTTATTCTGATCAGATCAGAGCTAGTTTTTGTTTCAGCCTGTTGTTGAATCATAAGGTGAGCTGACATCCATATAGCTTTCACCAAATGATAAACAGATGTCCCCCGTCATTCCTCTGACCTTCACATTTGTATTATTCGTCAGTCCACATCGAAGCGTGCTGAGGTTCTGAGTCATGGCTGTGACTTCATTGTGAGTATATGAACCTCTTCTATTCCTGGGTTTTGTGTGTCAGTCTGTGGAAAAGGTTGCTTTTCTTTTGGACACATCTGAATTTATGTCTTTGTGCATGACACATGTCCACGGGGGTCCTTCTTTTCCAGTAATAGTGAACCATATGCCTGTATATGGTTTAGTCACCGTTTGCCACAGGAGCAAACACTCTGAATTACAATAACTCATTCTGTATTACTGTTACACATTCACTGTATACATTTCAGTACAGGCCCATAGGATCTCGCAGTTTGTTATTGTAATGAATTTAGTCCTGCGACTACTCTATAGCACAACTTTTTATTAAATGTTTGTCATATTTTCATAAAGTGTTTAAACCACATATATGAGAACGTTTGTAACATGTCAAATGATACAAGCTTCCAGGTTGTGACATTTGACAGCACTGGGACCCAAGGTCATGAAATGGTTTGTAAGCAGTTTTTTTTGGGGTCTGAATCATCATTGTTTACATGACGGTTACATGATATGGCCATATCTCTGTAACAACAAGGTTTAAATGGCACAAACCGTAAACTAGTAGCCCCAGTCTACCCTTTCATAATCTCACAATCCATAGCTTCTAGAATTTATATTATCAGAATATATGATTTATCATCCTTATGGGGATATAATGATAAGAATGTGGGGAATACCTTGAACACACACACACACACACACACAAGGTATAGCATTTAACATAACCGTTTGTAAATACATAATATATACATACATTATAACTTTAAACTTATGAGTTACCTTAATTTTTATTTAACAAGGTATTATGTAAGTTAGCCTACTTATTTGAATTTAAAAAATGTGGTAAACTGTGCACTGTATCTGTTATTGGCTAATAACATTTTTAACATTCACATTTTTATGCATTTTTTTTACAAGTCATTATTATGACTTTTTTTTTACCACCTATATTAGTGCCTATGCCAACAGTTTAATGACTAGGCCTATACAGTAAGGAACTGTAACATGAACAGTTAACAATATCTCCAATACAGCTAAATTTAACAAAACTGTTTTACAGTGTATGACTTCATTGACTGGAATAGAGATTTGTCAGTTGGGGGCCATAATATTGTTTATTAATAAACTCTCATAGGCTACTATTTATTATGTATTAATAAATAGTCTGTCATGCCTTTTCTTCAGTATAGGCTAGCTTTCATATTTAGCACACTGTTAAAATATCTCACAGACTTAATTATGCTGTCAGTTGCTTTTTCCAGTCCCAATTGTTAAAAGAGAGCCCACGTTTTACAACAAGCGCAACTCCAGCCCCCCAGTGCCCAATTTGGGGTTCCTAAAAATAGAAATGACAGTCACAACTGTCGCGGCGCTCGGGGTCTGTCCAATCCCCTTCCCCGTCGCGCGCTTCGCCCAATCGGGCGCCGGTCTCACTATCTCGGTCAGATTAGAGAATCACCCATCGCGCTGTTGTATATGGTCATGATGACAGCAGCATACCAGGAGATCCTGCAGACTGACGTGTGAGCCCTGCCGGAGGGGTCTCAGATTTTTAAAGCGCCTCATGCTTCATTTAACCATTCAAGTAGGCTATATACGAAGCCGCGTCTGTTTTCCCGTCTTTCCTTTTATTTCAGAAAAGTTGAATGTAAATCAAAGCAGGAACGAACTTTCTTTAACAGCGGTCTAAAAAAGTGGCGGCTTGGAAGAATTTAAAATTTAACGGAAATAGCGGAAATTAATTTGCTCTGCACTAGTTCGTCCTTAAAAAGTGTTTCGACGCTGGTTCCTGTCCGACAAATAGTCCTATCTCTGCTTTTTTTTCCGCAAGCGCTTCCAACTTTCTTCCGTTTTCTTTTCTTTTCCCCCGGCCTTTCCCACTCCCCCTCGCGCTGTAAAAGTCTAACAGATTGTCGTATAACGTTAAGAGGGGTGCACGAGAACATCGGGGGAAAAAAACATGATGAGCAATAATACATACTACGACCAGCAGCTGCCGCCGCAGTATTACCAGGGCACCGACAACGGCGAGGACGGAGACGAGGAGATGCCGGCCACGGAGAAGGACCTGGCGGAGGATGCGCCCTGGAAGAAGATCCAGCAGAACACCTTCACCAGGTGGTGCAACGAACACCTGAAATGCGTCAACAAAAAGATCAACGACCTGCAGAAGGACCTGAGCGACGGGCTCAAGCTTATCGGGCTCCTGGAAGTTCTCAGCCAGAAGAAAATGTACAGAAAATACCACGCCAGACCCAATTTCAGGCAGATGAAGCTGGAGAATGTGTCTGTCGCGCTGGAGTTTCTAGAAAGGGAACACATCAGACTAGTTTCTATAGGTAAGTGCTGTTTCGTTGCGTATACATTTGCACTCGACGCGGTGGATTCGTTGAGATTTTATGCCGCCTAAAAGTTGTTTAAAACAAAACACACAAAAAGGTTTTGCTATGTGTAAATATTTAATTAAGTGTCTAGCAATGACTATTTGTGCTGTGGTAATGTTATCGTAACGGGACGCGCTCGAGCTGCGAACTGTTGCTATGGTTACCTCATCAGTTGAAGTTCTTGCTATATGACTTAAGGTGATGATACACAGGGCAACTTTTTGAGCAATGCTGCTGGGCAATGTTGCCGTCAACGGGCAACCAGATGAGACACAGGGTCCATGACCGATCTAAATTATCCAGATAGAAATGTATTTCCCATTTTCAATGGGAAAGTGCCCAAGCAACAATCGCTCGGCAAGATTGCCCAGCAACATTGCTCACATTGTTGCCCTGTGTATCATCACCTTAACTTGTAATTTAACTTTTTTCGTTTGTGAAACATTGTATCAAAATCTTGAAATGAATACTTACGTAGGCCTATGTGTATAACGAAAGCCCCCTCAACCGCTTGTTTTGACTCAAGCCTTAATTAGAGTTGTAAGACCACACAAACTACCCATAATTAGCCTGGTTATATGGGGTTTGTTTCCATTTTAACTGTAAATATTGATTCTCATTTGTTATAATTCCATTAATGATCATTTTGGAAGGACTGAAGTATTATTAGATTGTCCACACACACTTATATTTTTTCTAAACAATAGAGATGTCCCTGAAGAAAATGTCAAATGATTTTTTGCCGTTGTGTAATAGCCTAATTTGCACATTGAATACAATTTATATTAAGTTTCATTAATAAATATTAGGGCTATATAAAGTTTAACAGACTAGTATAACACTTGTACATTCAAATAGAAAATATGAATAATTTAGGCCTATTATGATATTTCTTTGAATGTAGCCTTTTCAATGTGATTATAATGCAATTAAATTATCTTACACTATATGTTAATGTTATACATCAGAGTGACAACAATAATGTTTGAAACAGAATATGCATTATCCATTGTTAAGGCTGTTGATATATTGGATATCAGATAATGCTGATAATCTCAGATTGTCAGATGAATTAGCCTGACTGATATATTGTTCAATTTATAGATACATTTTGCCAATTTGATTCTTTGATGATTTCTGTGATCTGACATCCACTGCTCCTTATCTTATTCAATATGAGGTAAAAACAGATCTTTGAACAGCACTTTTCTTCCTAATTTTATACCCCTTTGGAGCACAGTCCCAAACCCAGATTAGATGCAATGTTAGTATGGGTTTGTGGATCTGCCTCATTTAGAAAAGACCTGCATACAAAAAATGATCATTGATTAGAATGTTTCCTTGATGTGTGAAATATGCGTTAAGAAGGTGTTTTTTATTGCATTTATCTAAGTGTCTCTCTCTGTATTTAGAGATATTCCAGTTATTTTAGTGGTAGACTGACAGTCTAATAGGAAGGGCATCAACATCACTTCTGTAAATGCGGCTGATTTGGGAGAACTCTCATATGACAATGTCCACACTAGAATTCATTATGTTTTATCATAATGCACCAAATATCATACATATTAATAAAAAGCATGTTTCTAGATCATCTTGGCTTCTCTTATAGAAATGACCCTGGGATCTGTTCTTGGGTCAGTGTTGGTGTTTTTGCAGTGGGAAAAGATCTAGATTGTTCTGGTGTCTGAGTGGTGGGTGTCAGGGCCTGGCAGCATTGCATTCTTTCAAAACAACTGGGCATACTGTACAACAGAAAAAGGGCAATGTTCATTAGTATTGTGGAGCTGGTATGTTGATAGTAAAGGCTTGATTTCACCAATGACAGAGACTGAATGAGAGTGGCTTTTATTGGAAGGGACTTGACGCAAGATGTGGCCATCTTGTTAGTTTGGGGGAAGGAGCCAACAGTCTCACACACTGGCACATGACACATGACAGCAGTGCTTTCAGCCCGTCTGTCATTGGCAATGAGAGGGATCTTTCCAGAATGGCACCTGCCTCTCACATCCCTCCTTACGCAAGAGTGTAGGGTGAAAGAGGTGCAGGAGAAACTCTTGCACTCTCGTCCAAGAAAGTGTGTGTGTGTGTGTGTGTGTGTGTGTGTGTATGAACTGTGTCACATGGGGTTGGCCTGCTGCCTCTACAGGAAATACCACTCACCTCATTTATTTTATCGCTATGCACTCACTCACTCATGCAGATGTGTGAGAATATATCAATTTTAGCGCTGTCAAATCGATATATATATATATATATATATATATAATGATATGGTGATGGAAAAAAGTGAGATGGGTGAAAAAAATATATTTGAATGCTTTTACTTTTCAGGGGAATGCAATAGTTTTGCAAGATAATGCAAATGTTGTGGGAGAGAACACAGTTTCTCGGGAGGAACACAATACTTTTTGTGACAGAAAGCTAAAGTTTTGCGAGTAAACGCAAAATCTTTGAAGTATAATTTTTCCTCTCTTCTCGTATTTTTTTTCAATCATGTCCCCATAGCGGCTCCGTAAAATACAGCTGTACCAGGATCAGTGATCTTTCCATATGAAAAATACAAAATATAATATTGTTGAAACATAAAATAATGCTGATATAGGGGAAAACCCTTGAGTTTTGGGTGTAAGTGCTGATGGCTCTGGGACAGGGATCTTCAGCGTTTCGCCTCTGGGTGAGTGATTGATAGATAGACAGCTGCGCTCTGGGGTCCATCAGTAACAGGTGCTTTAAATAGTCCTACTGGCCCAGAAGAAAGCCGGGACTGAGGGGGTTGCTGGAGGTTATTTGGATAGTAATTGAACGAAAGAGTGAGTCATGGGATAGTTGATGAGCACATGTTTGACAAAACTTATTAGAATGAGTGTCCCCCTTTTCTCTCCCTTTTCGTGCTTAACTTCAGCTGTCAGATTTTCACAGGCTCTGCCAAAAAATGATTAATAGTTATTTTTAGCAATGTTTTTTGGGCAGTTAAACCATATTTTTTCTGCATAATATTTGCTTTTAAAGCCCCTAAATAAAGATTATTTAATGTATTAGATATAACCTTGTTGTTGTAGATGAGTAGGCTAAATCTTAGGCATTCCAATTTAATTGTTTTATTTATATGATTAAATATTAGCCTGTAGCTGGCCTACAATCGAGTTTGGTATTTATGTTCTGTATTTTTAAGTTGGCTTGTGAGTTTTTTTTTTAAATTTAACACATAAATGAGAGGCTGACAATGTATATTTATATTATATATTAATTATTAATTTATTAATTATTTTATTTTTTAACTTAAAATTAGTATTGATTTATTTGATTTGTTTTATTCATTAATTATTATTATTATTATTACTAGTATAGTAGTATTGTTATTGTTACTTATTGTTATATTAACATTTTAATTTTAATTAATTAATTATTATTTTATTTTTAACTTAAATAAAACATTTATTATTGATTTGTTTGTTAAATTTTTATTTATAATTGTTATTAGTGTTATTATTACTTATTGTATATTAACATTTTACTTTTTGCAATTTCAACAAAATGTTGTCTTCAGCAGTGACAATGTAGCTCTCTCTCTCTCTCTCTCTCTCTCTCTCTCTCTCTCTCTCTCTCTCTCTCTCTCTCTCTCTCTCTCTCTCTCTCTCTCTCTCTCTCTCTCTCTCTCCCCCTCCCCCTCCCCTCCCCCTCCCCCTCCCCCTCCCCCCCCCCCCCCCCTCTCTCTCTCTCTCTCTGAAGTAAGTGTGCTGAAAGGGAGTCCCTAATGACATATGCTGTATCCCAGAGGGGAAATTTCATTTGATTTAAAGTTAAGTTGTCGTAGCATGTTTCCCTGAAGTGCTATAGTGTCTTTATCAGCACAGTGAGTTATTTTGGCCAAAGTCATGCACTGTTTCTCTGCATGTAACACTTTCCTGGCTCATTAGATCTTTCCTCAACTGCTCTTCGCTGAGAAGTAGCAGTTGGTTTTATCGATTCACCCCTCTTGTTTACCTCTGACATTGTTTCTGGTGAATGTTGTGTGTTATAACTTTTTCTAGGCTTATCTCCAGCTTCAGCTCGGTGTAATCTTTGGCCACGAAACGAAGGATTTCCATCCAAAATATATGAGAGTCAGGCACGATAGAAATGACTATGGCTTTCTTTTTATGAACAACAACAAGCAGTCTTTCTGACCCCCTTCTTGTGTCCTCCTGCTTTCCGCGTATAACAGCGTCTTTAATTGTTACCATGTGTCAAAGGCTAGTCAGTCCACTGGAATGTTCAAGCAAGGCCAGTGAACACCCCTACACACACTCACTCCCTCCAGAGATTTGACATGGGCCGCTGTGGTGCTTTCTCCAATGTGTCCCACTCGGTTTATTAATATCTCTGGTGAAGAAAGCCTAAAATGTGCTGTTTCTACCGTTACATACAGGTGCATCCTGGGTAGGCGGATAACAGGTGTGCGTGTGTGAAACGGTTGTGAAACCGCTTATAACTCCTTTGTTCGTGTGTGGGAAACTCAACATACAGTGTTAAACAAGAACAACAGGACAGTATTTATTTATTATTGGTTGTATTTGGATTATTAATCACTCTTAATTGCCAAGGCATTTTGAGGTTAAACAGTTTATTAGAGAATTATCTTATATGAATTTATAGTGCTGTGCTGTATTTTAAAACCATTGGATTCTGATGCTGGAGTGATTGAATTCGGTTCATGACAGCAAAAGGCCTCACGGTATCTGCAAGGGCTTATTCGGGATATCGCTTGACACTCACTGTGGATTCTTCTGTTACTGTATAAATCCAACACCATCTTCAAACTCCAGGATCATGGGAGATCAGAGAATGATGGAAAGCAGACGAGGGAAAAAAGGGCGAGTCGCTTTTGATTATGAATGTGGTGCTGGAAGGCTAACCGAGACTTCATCTCTGCTGTAAGTGATATCTGAGCCTCTCCAATGTTTTCAGCTGCTCACTGTGGTGTTTGGATAGAGTTACACATTGTAGAACATGCTCATTTGTTTTAGTGCACGTCTGCAATCCAGAATTGACTGGTTGCTTTGCTTAAAAAGATTTCACAAGATTTCACAAAATCCTGTCATCATTTAATCTCCCTCTTGTTGTTTGAAACCTGTATGAGTCATTCGCCAAACACATGTAGACAGATATGTGAGCTATTTCTTTTAATAACAAAACAAGATGTCTTTCTTTGTATGGGCAAAACCAGATCATAAACATTCTAAAAAAAAAGACTTCTTTAGTGTATTCCACATACATTTTTAGGTGAACTATCGCTCTAACATGTTATTTACACTACCATTCCAAAATTTGGAGTTTGTATACTTTTATATTTTAAATTATTATATAAAAAAGCCTATTCTATGCACATCTCTGTCACTCTATCTCTACGGTAGCCGTACCGGCTGTCGAGGTTAACAGTAGGGTCAGGGGTCAAGATCATAACTGGTTTGCCGATAACAGCCACGTCAGCATCTAACAGGTGTTTAACAACAGTTATAACTCCTGTGTCCTTTGAAATATGTCTTTTTTACATTGGCCGGCGTAAAGCAGTTCTTCTGTCTTGTGTTCTCCGTGAGGCTGGGAATCAGACAGCCCAAGTGCACTCTGGGGTGTTTGGTGTCAGCAGTGTCAGGCGCGCGTGATGATGTCATCAGCTGCCTGACCCTGGGTTGCCAGATTGGCTCGGACAAGAAAATCCCTCATCGTCCACATGGTCAAATGTCTTCGCCTCCCTCATGTCCTCCATCCTGCACACAGAAATAGACTGACTAAACCCTGCAGATTGAACAGGACTTAAAGAGAGGTTTATAAATGGACAAATGACTAATAACATTATATTTCCCCGGCACTAACAGTTTAAAGTCTTCATGATATCAAAATTGACAATTCGGGTTTTTGTTTATGGAATAATCCAGTATTTATTATAAATGATTTATCCGTTCACATCATTATTATACATTATTATTACAGATGCCCTCATAATCTTTAATCAAAATAACCTTCCCTCCCACTTGCAGAGACATCTCTTCTCTAATGACGTGTTTTTCGGCGTACGTTTTTTCATGTTTGAGAAGCCGTTTCACTTATAGAAACAGTAATGCTTGCCTTAGCAAATGCCATTAATATTTTCCATCCATTTCATTGTGGTTTAGTGGAAGAGCTCTTCACCATTTGAACTTCCCAACAGGAAACCCAGATGTGAACTTTCTCCCTCGTAACTCTGGAAAGGACTTTGTCTTCTCTTTTCCTATGAATGGTGGACTTTTAGTGGATTCCACTAAGAGAAACAGACGTCATTCAGAGTTCTTTTACAAAAGAAGCTTAACAAGGGCAGTAAAAAGCCCTTCTGACTGACATTTGACAACTTTATCCCAAGCCTGGACTGTGTCTTGAAGTGTTTCTGTTGGACATTAACATAGAAATGGCTGAGACGTGCACAGCTAGGCTAATGGACCATAGGCATGTTACAGGGAGTTAGTTCCTACAGGAGCATAAAGGATTGTGTGCACGTGTGTGTGTCTGACTGTCTGTTTATAGCAATGTGACCTGAAGTGCTGACAGGTCTGCTCTAAGTGTTTTTAACTCTTCTCATTCTTTATCTTTGCGCTGAAAAAAAAAAGTGTTTTTAAAACTTGTAATAATGAAGGCAACCATTTTCTTAAGTTTAATTTATTAATTGTATATCAGTTTTAATAACATTATTTTATATAATTTTATATTGAATTAGTATTAAATATTTTTATATTTGTTTAACATCATTTTATTTTTATATTACTTTATATAATAATTATATTTAAGGACAACTTTGCCGATATTTAACCAGCTTTGTATTGTTACAAATGTCGGTAAATGTACTCTTTCTCTGTTACCTGCACACAGATATACCCATGGATTTGTTTATTTTGTGGGTATCTGACAAATTTAGCAGATATCTGGGTTCAAACATGGAGAAAGAGTACATGTTGTTCATTTAAATATATTATCAACTATACAAAGCTGGTTGAAAATTGGAAAAATTGTCCTTTAATACATATATCAGTGTTTCCCACAAGATTTTGCGAGACTTGTAGGTGGACCACTGTCCTTCATTTGTACATTTTAAAGTTAAATGCATCAAATGAGAATTCAAAATTAAGAGCTTCAAAAGTCTTTGCATTGACTTTTACAAGGACTTTAAAGAGGACTCAAACCTCTTTTTAGTTGTGATATGTCTCTTAAAATGTTATTAAAATAATAATAATACTTATAATCATACTGTAATCATCTGTCCACAATGTTGGAAATTATGCAAATGTGAAAATAATGCGTAACTGTTGCCCGTTGCGTTCCGTAAATTCTTCATATAGACACTTTTTAGACACATACACAGTGTGCCTGTCAGTGCTTGTTTACAGCATTTGTACTCTTTTAGTCGAACTCTTCTTGGCAAATGCCTTGGACGTTCTTAAGTGAGCCCTGGGGTGACGGACTCTGTCCTGATTCAGGCGCACTGGAGGGAGACTGGGACAAAGGCTCCTATGTGCCTGTTCTGGATGGAACTTCAACTCCCAAGCTTTGTTGAGGGATTGAGGGAGGGAGGGTGACTGCATGCTGCAAGCAGACAGCTAGAAATGTGTGTGCCGTGAGTATATCGGGGCCTTTAGGCCCATGAGGGGGAAGGCAGATCTTTGAGCACATCAGTTGTTGGTTTAGGATGCCTGTTAGCAGCTGTGACGGCAGCTGACTGGGTTCACTCAGGAGAAGAGATTGGCTGAGTGCACTGATAACTATAAACAAAACCACTGTCTTTCACACAGAAAAAGGTCACATACGAGATCTTCCTCCTCCACTCATTAGTCCACCTCTGCTTTTCTTGTTTTTCTTTTTTATCCATATTATCACTAGACTCAAAAGTTGAGGAAATAAGAATGGTTTTTTTTTTTTTTTTTTGGTGGAAGTAACATTGTTTTGAAATGCCTCCTCTGTAGTTCGGGTTTAGAGAGGAAAAGGCCTCTTGGTTTGGGGCTCCTGAGCACTGAAAGACTTATTACAGTGTTTTATTACTGGTTTACATTGGAGACAGGCTTTTTTTTCCGCTCATTTGATCTGAAGAGGAATAACCAAGAGTGTAACATATAATGCCAGGAATTTTTTGAGCACCTCTTATGAAACACACTATGAAAATTAACCTCACATTGTTTTCTTTATATACACTAAAGGCTGGAATTCACAACATGACTTTCGCCCAGATTTTTCCCCCCTGTTTGCAGTCTGGACGTGTCAATGCTAGTTACCAAAAGTCAGAGCCAATCTGCAGATTTTGGGCAGTCGGAGTTGACAGATTTCACACAAAATCGCAGTGTTTTGGACACAGCTTCAGATTATGATTCCATCCAGTAAGATGATAAACATGCATTTTAGAAAACATACTTGCATCTGAATATGCCTACTTCTATACTATATAGTAGGCAAACAAAATGTATGTATGCCAAGTAGTCGAATTCACAGTATTCATAAAACAGTGGGTGAAAAGTTCCCAGATGACTACTACTGCCGGCAAGATTCTGAAATGCACATCCAAAGGACAATTTAATATCCCATGAGGCCACAGGAGAGGATTTGTAAATGGCAGTGAAGTGACACAACTGACACCATCACATGACAGTAACAACATGGCGGATGTAGTACTGTAGGTGCAAATTTCATTCATATTACACACATTCATCATACTAAATAGAACATATTTTTTTAACAGTGGCACAAGTTTCAAAACATATAGTACCTATTAATATAGTACATGATTTCGGAAGCAGCTATATTGATTTTATTTGTTGTGCATCTTGGTGCATCTTTCTGTGTGAGTTTGTTGTGTTGTGTTGTTGTGTGATCTTCAGTTGTTTAGTGTAGTTGCCCAGTTTTTCTCTTTATCCATGTATAAAGTCAGAAGTATACAGTATGATGCATAGTGTTTAAAAATCTGTTCAGATGTTAAAAGTCGTGTAGTGTATTCTAGACTTTAGAGTCAGAAGACAAGATGTAGCTAAAAAGGTTCACTTGGAATTAGTCCACTTTATGATTAAAGATACAAATTTGTAGAATTCTACGGAATGGATTTAAATGAAAGTTCTGTGACTGGTCGTGTAAGGTCATGAATATTTAATGAAGCAGTTTATGGTTTGTTGCCTGTTGCTAAACAACTCGTCCTAGCATTGCTAATGAAAGTGTAAGGGGTGGTGGAGGGTGGATGTTCAGAAGCTTGTGAATGACATTCCTGCCAAATTCTGGGAAATCTGTGAAGCTTACGGTGGAATTCTCCGTGCACTGATTCCATGTGAGTGCGATTTAAAGGCCCACTGGTGTCATTGTGTTTAATTACACCCTCACAATTTATCCAGCTGTTCTCATGTCTGTGGGATGAATGAGGTTTGTGTGAGTGTTGTTCCTATTGTCTTCAACAGGTTAGACAGGACCATGTGGAAAAACAGCAGAATGCTAATCACCAATGTCCTTTTCTGGACTTTCAAAGACACACCACCTGCTGCAACACATGTGCCGTATCGCTATGGTGTGTGTGTGTGTGTGTTGTGGGAAGATCTTTATCTTCTCTCGTCTTTCTTCAGGCAGAAGTTCTCCTGGATCACTCTTTGACATGCTTCACCAAGTGCTGTATATTTTGTCAAGCATTTTGTTCAACAAGTAGGCGCCACGCCTGTAGTCGTTTCAGACCGTTTTCACAGTTTCCATATCCATGGTGATGTATTAGTGTGTAGAAATGTGTTTATGTGGAAAGGACGTTGATAAATGAACTGCTCTGTCATTGTCCAGACTCGTTGTTTCTATTGGGTTTCAGGCAGCGTTTATTTCTTTTTGACCTTGTGTGTTCTGGTGGAGGAAATCAGTTGTTGCCTTGCAAAAATCAGACAGGGGGTTTCACATCACACACTTTTCATTTTGTACTCTGAAATAAACGATTAGAGATATAACGCTGTCAGTTAAAGAATCACGTAAAGTTAGGTTAGAATCCATTAGACTCTAGGTTTGACATGTTCCTGTAACCAGTAACGGCTTGTTCTTGTTTCAGGAATAAATGTAATTCAGTGACATGGATTCTCATGTCTAAGTGGCACTTATTAGCTTGTTAAGTAAAAGACGTTTCCTGTCGTCATTGGCAGCAGTTGGATTTCTGAATTAATGTGTGACCACAAAGACAGGAAGTTCTGAATTAAATTGTGCAAATGCTTCAATGTTATAAGTGTGGACTTTTCTGCACTGCAGCAGAGTGATGTGAAGTTTATGCTTGGCTGCACACTAAGTGTGGTCTGGTGTGATATGTGCAGGGACCAGAGAGATATATTATATTATAATTCTTTTAATCATGACATTTATTATGAAAAGTAAGAAACATGCTTTTTCCGAGAGCATTTAGGACACGTTTTCTTGGTGTGATGTTGATGTGCTGTACATGTGCTGAGAGTCAGTCTACTTTGCCTTTGGGGTTGTCATTCAAATTAAATGTTTGCTGCTTGAAATATATGTATATATATGTGTGTGTGTGTGTGTGTGTTTTCTACAGTATCTCTAACAGGCTTCCATTGTTCTTTGGAGATCCTGTGGAAAATGTGAGTGTTGATGGCATTTGTCATGGAATTATATTTTCTGGCCTCTCCGGAGAACTGTGAACTTGCCCTCTTGGACAATGGACACATGCTCACACAATGTAATCTGAATATTTGGAGTATCCACAGCTTCAGGATGTGACTTCAGATTGGTCTGTGTTTTGTGTGCGTCTCCTGGAGAAAGTCAGATAACAGTAACGTTATCGTTTCCACAGCTACTGGGGAATCCCTGCTCTCTCTCTCTCTCTCTCTCTCTCTTCTCTCTCTCTCTCTCTCTCTCTCTCTCTCTCTCTCTCTCTCTCTTCCTCCTCTCTCTCTCTCTCTCTCTCTCTCTCTCTCTCTCTCTCTCTCTCTCTCTCTCTCTCTCTCTCTCTCTCTCTTGTCAAGTAGACCTCAGCATACAGTATGCTACAGCTGCAGCTGACTAGAATACAGAACTACTATAAACCCCCACACTTTTTTTGTATAATAATCTTCAGCTCGCAAAATGGCCTTTGATCGAAATAGAAAAAAAAAAAAAGAAAGATTGTAAATAAAACAAAGATTATTGGTGTATGTTTTACAGGAAACCAGACACAACCAAAGTCACAGAATATTAACCAGCAGTAAATATTTCACAGTGAAAACGAATGAATCATGACTTACAAGGGGGTCCATCTGTGTGTGTGTGTGTGTGTGTGTGTGTGACCTGCTTAATGTCTGTCAGCTCCCTAAGTGTATTGTATATAACTCATATCTCCACTCTGAAATTCATGTAATGTGCTCTGCTCTATTATCTCTCCTTTCAAGGCCTCCAGGACATTCACTTTGTGACTGCGTGTTGAAATTGTGTTTTGTTATATATAATTATGTATTTTTTTTTTTTAATTGGACAGCAGGATTGTACTGTAGAGCCATGCTGCATTGTTTTATATGGCTTAAAGGGAAAAATGGGAAAATGATGACTACATTTTTTTTGTTGTTGTTGCCCTTGACTATTTTACTGTTTGGTCAGTACTTACACATTTATTTATCCAGCTTATTTACAATATTGCAGCTCTTGTCTTTCCTCTTGTTTATTGTATTTTCATTGATTAGTTTGTCTTTACAGTTGTGAACCAAAACATCCCAGAGCCTCATGTATTATACATTCCCTCTTGAAGCGATGTGTGTGCGTGTTTGTGTGTGTGTGGATGTAGGGTTGAATATTTCCCGAGGCAGAATGTCTCTTCCACACAGAGGCCATTGTCTCTGTCTCTTCTGTCCTAGTGATCATGGCAAACTTTCTGTCTCCTCCAGGGAGACTGCGATGTTTGTTTGCTCACCCCAAGCAACAGCAGACAATCACCTGATGCATCTAAGCTGTAGAAATTTCTCATGGCGTCATTGGCGGATGTTCAGATAATTCAAAGGGCAACTCGGAATGACATGAGATCTCATTAGAAACTTAATAAAACAGTAAATATGTAAGAAAATAAAAATAATAGGTAACAAATATGGTACAATTGAAACTGTGAAAACCGCAATCATTGGAAAACAAAATGCTGTACTTTTTTGGCAAATATATCAGAAAATAAAGTTGTTTTCAGAATTTGCCAGGAAAATTCCAATTCTCCTGACACTGCCAAAAGTTACAGTGGTTATGAGGATCTCCTTTCTCTGAAACTGGCAGGAGACTTTATAGCAGAATACTGGTAAGCAATGTGAATATTTTTCCATTTGCATGTACTGAAAAAAATGATATGATCATGACAGCATGTTTTTCCATTACTTTACCTCATCAAAATCATTTACCGATATTAACTTCATTATTTAAGTTATACAAGATTCAAATTGGCAAGATGCACATGAAATTAGTTGGGATGACTTGTTCTGCCAATTTGTTAAAAATTTAAAGCAGCAACTGATCTTAAGTTTTTAAGTTGAATTGGGGCAAATTTCTTTATAGTGTGCAATTAAAGAATACGTTTTTTAAAACCATGAGGGGTAAATTCACTAAACAGTGAGTTGAGTCACGTTATCCAGTTTAACCACCAATCACGGCACAAAACTTTGCTGGTATGTAGCTGCAGCATGAGTTTTTCTTTTATAAAGTTGTCATTCTAAGTGCAAACACACATTATTTTATATGTAAATTAGTCTTGTTACAGATTGTATCTTGTTCAAAAGTCTAGTAGTCTGTTGCATCTGCCTCTTCCTTGCATTCAGAACCAACCTGCAAGATGGGAAATTACAGCATGCAAACTGTATTCAGCACACAATGGTTGCCATTTTTGCAGCGTTTTATTATGTTCTCTAACACCAGTCGCTAAAAAAACACGGGCAGCGCGTGCAAATAGCACTATCAGCCAGCGCAATGCGTTTTTAGTGAATTCCCTCCTCTGAAGAACTTCCAAACAATGACAATACGCTCGTTCATCAGTGAAATGAAGCAATTTCTGTAAGTTGAAAGGAGCAGCAATTATCAACAGCTGGATTCAAGATGAATGCATCAGTACTCACTGCAGTAACACCACTACATGTGTTTTCCCCTATAGCTTTTGCCAACAGTGGCTTATAAAAGCCTGTTTCATTATTTTTATCTCATCTTGTTGGTGTGGCTCAGTGGTGGGAGGATGTGAATGATCCTGGCTCTAATCAGGGTTAGGAAAGTGTTTCATTACTCAGAGGCATTTGCTAGAGAAATACTGCATTCACACATTATTGTGCTTGTGGAGGACTGCTGCTGTTCCTTATACTTATTATGAGTTGTGCCAAGGCAAGCATCTTTTATTATTTCATTATTTTTCATACATACAGTTAGAACAATATTTGAAAATAGTTAAACACCACTAGTGTTATTTATATACAATTATAGTGTTTATTACTATTTTGAAGTTGCCTTTTTTTCTTGTTTTAATTTAATATTTTGTTTGTTTTGTATTTTGCTTTAGCTAATTTCTTTTTTATTTCAGTTTTAGTTTTAGTCATTTTAGTACATCAACCTAAACTTATTTTTTAATAAGTCAACATTTCTAATTTTCGTTTTTATCTAATATTTATATTTTATTTTATTTCAGATATATTTCAATTAACAAGAAATATTTTTTATAGTTTTAGTTAACAACAGTAAATGCCACTCACATTTTTCTTCAGAATCTAGTTATTAAAAGTGATCTAATTTTCAAGCATTTTTAAACATTTTTGTGAAGATTTGAAATGTTCCCATTATAACCATTTACTGTGATTATTAATTCACAAAATGTATAAAAAAAAAACCTGTAATGTGACAACAATCTGTTGCCTAATTTTTGAGTGAGACAAATGAGAAGACTTTTGCTCATTCTCTAAATTATCCCCGGCACTCACCATAAGACATCCCTTCTTGACTCTCTGTCCTTAATGGTCTTTTCCCAGGCCCTGATCCCATATTTGTTTTCCTGCCCATTATGTGATTGTGCAGTACCCTAGCGGGCTGGAATTCCTGGCCCATGTCATCAGCGGTTCCTCAAAATTCCAAGGGTTCGTTTGCAGGCACTGCACTTTATGTTGTCGGAAGGAAACACTTACTTCTGATGTCTTTCATTAAGTGTTTGAATCCAGCTGTTTGCTGGTGCTGTACTGTATGTCAGTGAATGCGCTTTACCTTCAGGACTTTGTTTGTTTTTACTAGGGCACACATTGCTGGGTTTAGGGTGGTTTGAAAAGATTAAAGTCATTTGGTATTGGGAATTAAAACAAACACACTCTATTAGGTGTTAATCTGTAAATTATTTTAGGAAAAGTAGACCAAATAGCTGTCAGTGCTTGCTCAGTGTATGCGTGCCGTGCACCTACTGTGCCAGCTATGTGTGTGTGTGTGACCTTTTATGTTGTGTGTATGTTTTATATTGTCTGTTGAGGATCTTTATCACCTCTGGCATACGACAACAGCCGTCACACACCTGTTTGCGAGTGTTAACAGCTGAGCTGTGTGTTTGTGTGTTTGCTTATATCTGCCTGTACCTGATCATTTTTAGGTAGTCACTCACTCGTATCTCTCTCTATTTTTTTTTTTTACTTCTCACTCTTGCTCTTTTTTCAGCTTGTTTGGCATGATAAATAATAAATTTTTTATTATTTAAAAAAAGTTTATTATTTATTTTAAAGTCTCTCATGCTTATCAAGGCGAACAGTAATATTGTGAAATATTATTACAATTTAAAATGTTTCCTATTTTAATTGATTTAAAAATGTAATTTATTCCTGTCTTCCGTGTCACATGATCCTTCAGAAAACATTCTAATATGCTGTTTTGCTGCTCTTGTTATTATAAATGTTGCTTACCCTAAATTTTTAACTGTAGTGTGTGTATATATAATATAATGAATTAATAAGGAAGTGAAATAGTAATACTGAACTCTGCCTTCCTCTTTGACGCTCTTTATTGTTCTCTCATTCTCTGTTTCTATACTTGCTTACATTGCCAAATGCTTTCTCCCTGTCTCTTTCTGTTGGGCTTGGCGCTGATGCAGCAGAGTGCACACAAATGTCAGCATGCATTCCTTTCTAAACATCTAGAGAGCCTAGGAACCCAAAAACATTAAACCCTGTTCTTGAGAGGGGGCCACAGTGAGCGTAACACACTGTACTTGCCAAATTTACTTGAAAATCTCAAAAGTAATATATCAAAGATCAGTGAAGAATTTGATCTGGAACTTGTTTTATTACAGCAAGAAGAAAATGAGAGCGAAAAACAGAAACTGGCAGTATTATTCGATTGGAGGGATTGGATTACCCCCAGACCCCTGCGCACATTGCAGCATTTAGTGCAGACAGCTCCATTGGGGGTTGAAGCAAAGTGTAGTCAGATTCGGCCAGCGTCCCGATTAAGTTTCATCTGTGTATGTGTGTGTTTTATTTAAACTGACCTCATTCCACAGATCCAGGGTTAAGTGACATCAGACTTTGGCATTCGGTCAGTGGCTTAGTAGTGTCCATCTTCTTGATTCATATTCCACGCTGTAGTCCAGAGTCTTGACTGTAGCAGAGCAGTGTAGGGAAAGATTTGGGTAACGGTTGTGTAAAAAGTGCATGTGGCTTTCCATGAATAACTGAGTATAAAAAAACCTCATTTGGGACTGAATATTATATTTCTAAGTACAATTTATTACCCGATTTCTGTTATTTTTGTCTTAATTTTAATAATATATTTAGTTAATATAATTAAATTATGAATTTATTAAATATTATTAATATTATATTATTAATATTATTATAATATTATTAATTTTATGTTAGATACTTAACATGATAGTTATCTCAAACATGGGATTTGTGTCTTTACTACTTAGTAATGGGATGGTAATATGACAACAATGTGTACCCTATGTATGTGAAAATATCAACTTTGACTGAATGAAAGTGAAATACGTGGGTCATAGTCTATGTGTGCATGTGATTAGTAAGCCATAAGATCCGCATTGAGAGAGTTCCTCCTTGCTGTTTATTTGTGCACATCTAAACCTGTGAAAAAGCTATCAACACAGCAGGCGAACGGAACAAACAGTGTGCTGCGAATCTCTCCGAGTAAACAAAAAGTGGCACGATGGCGGCCCAAATATACAACACACGCGATGCTGGGGAGGACAGGACGTGAAAAATAAACACAGGTGTTGCCATTATTTCAGGCAAGGTAGAGCATAGGGTCAGCCTCTCATGTTCAGTTTATATCCTAAGCTCATATTTGGCCTGAAAACTGTTTTTTTCCCCCTAGTGTACAGTATGTTGACATGATGGAGTCCTTGCCACTCTTTACCCTAAACTAATATATTTTCACAGTGGTAACACAGGAGAAATAGAAGCCAACCTCAGAATGTTTTATGGTTTTCTACGCAAAGCATTGATACTTTCAGATTTTCAGCTAGTTGTCTTTTTATGATTTCCAGTATATCCACAAAACATGCTTCAGTGCTCTTGTGTGGAGTAATACCCTTAAATCCTTCTCTCTCTCATTGCAGATAGCAAAGCTATAGTGGATGGCAACCTAAAACTGATCCTGGGGCTGATATGGACCCTAATCCTGCACTACTCCATTTCCATGCCCATGTGGGAGGATGAGGACGATGAGGATGCCAGGAAGCTGACACCTAAACAACGCCTTCTGGGCTGGATCCAGAACAAGGTCCCCCAGTTGCCCATCAACAACTTCCACAGGGACTGGAGAGATGGCAAAGCCCTCGGTGCCCTGGTGGATAATTGCGCCCCTGGTGAGCAGAATTCTGTGGTTTATGACCACTTGGCGACAAATGTGTCATGGTATATTAATCACATGCGGTATTAAATGGAAAACTTTGTTCATTAGCTTCATTAAGTAGATTCAGGGGTCAGTAATAATCATTAGGGCGATGCCATGCCGAATCTGCTTTACCTCAGATGATGAGAAGCTGGTCGGATAATTACAGCATATGATCTCACTATGGAAAGACCAGAGCCAAGGGAAGAAGAGAAAGAGAACAATTGGTGACCTCAAAACAAACGATCACTCCTTTCCAAAACGTTATTTATAAATCGAATACCTCTGGATAGGTTTGGACTAATACTAGTGGAAAATCCAGAAACCCATGCAGTTCAGAGAGGGTTTAATGGAGGGTCAAGCCCGCTTGGAAGTGCACGTGTCCATCCTTCTCAACTCCATAATCAAAGCAGTCATTCTGGCATTGTGAATGTACTCAGGACGGTATAGGACTTGGCCATATATCCTTTGGAGAATTAGGGATGTGTATAAGAACTTAACCTTGATTTCACCAAGCAAAACATGTTTCTAAATCAACATCCTTGTTACAAAATTGCTATCAAGTAATCAGAGGTTATAGCTAGTGCCGGTATTTGGCAACATTCTTATCAACTTATAATTTTCTTATGATTTTCGGGATAGTAAATGGTAAGCATTAGGATTACGAACAGAGACAAGATGGACTTGATAAAGACCATCTTGATATTTTTTCTTCCAAGTTGTTATTTACCTCAGATTTAAATGGATTATTGAAATGGAAAAAATGAAGGGCAGGTACTTGGCTCAATTCATGAGTTATTGACAGGATGGAGGCAGATCTGATTGTAAGAAAGGGCCGGAGTATAAGACAACGAAATGATTGGAGAAATCCGACATACGTCAGAGAGAAATCTGTCGATTCACTGGAGGGTCGAGTTCTCATTAAAAATGAAGAGGTTAAAAAAACAAAAAAAACTTCCATGGATAACTTGTTCAAAATAAGATCAACAACATGCATTTAGAAAATAAATTGGGTGAATTTTCATTTCAAGCCGATTTGAAGGCACAAAAATAATTAGTACTTAATGCCTTGATTTGTTCAGCACAATAGCGCAAGAGTTGAAATGTTTTCAACTCCTGACAAGGCATTTTGAGGTGTGTTTAAAAGAGTCAAACATGTTTGTCAAATGCAAACAACAGTTTCATTGTCCTTAAGTCACATTAGTACAGAGAGCAGGTGTAAACGTAGCGGTGGGTGGAAGGCAGCTGTACACGATCGTCTCTGAGCTGCACTCAGGGCGGATTTCACACCCAGACACATCGGGTCACAGTAGATGCACTGCTCTGACATTCAATATCCTTTTAAGTGTAGAACTGGTATTTGACCAGTGTCAAAAACAGCATGTAATATTGAGATATTTAGATTGATTAATCAGTAAGCAGTTTTAGGTCATAACTGAAAGGTCTGCCAACTAAAAGTTGGGTTGAGGCCAAAAGAGGTGATACGTCAACTATTACTATTGAGCAATACAACAATTACACTGTTCAAACTGCTATCAGATGGCTTCACTGCTGCATTTTTCCTTCTATACTGACAAACTGAAGGATGTGGCCATAAAACAACAATTGTCTTCAAATTTAAAGGGCTGACATTGTGACCCTGAGGTGAAAGACGTGATATGTTTACATGTTTCAGGTTTATATGAGTTTGTTGGCTTTGCTAGCTGCTAATGAGCCGCTGGTCTCTGCTGTAACTGAATGGAAAGTGTCAGAGGCTAAGACAGCAACCATGTTTAAGTGAAAACACATGCTGCTATATGCTATATTTCCTGCCAACATGCACTTCATTATATTTTTCCTAATGCATTTGTGGAAAAGCATCTCTTAGCAGGAGTAATGTATTACTAAGTATTTATTTAAGTATGTCAGTGTTTATATGATTGTTACATTGCTTGCATTTAATTTTAAAATGTTTGCTAACTTTATATAAAAACAAATCTTCCATTGACTTGCACTGAAAGAATGTTCAAAACCATTCAAAAATCTCAGTTCTGATTTCATTGTAAAATTTGTGTCTTAAGTTGTGATTGGTCTTTTTCAAATGATATGATCATTTTTTTCCTCATTTGATTTAAGCCGCATTCACATGCGAATGAATGGAAGTCAATGGAACGAATGTGTATTGACCACCCCTTTAGATTATATGATTAATTATTGAGTAAGTATGGAAAGTAAACCATGTTTGGGAAGTCTCTATAGTTTTTATAACTATGCTTTCCCCTCAAAGTAGCTCTATACTTTACTCTTTATCTTGGTATTTCCTTCAGGCATTGCTGCATACAGGCTGTATCTGCGGCCACATTCACACCTTGTTTACCCCCCGTAGTTTCCTCCTTCTAATCTGTTTTCCTCTCTTAACAGTGGTTCTGATTCCCTTGTGCCACCATCTTGGATCGACAGGGAACTGTAAATGCCACTTTTGGCAAGTGTAAATGCATTAAAAATCTAAAATTAAAGATTTATCAGTGTTAGCAGCAGGAGTGGGCCTGTTTCAGATACTCATTGTCCAACCCAAGTATGGGGCCGCTGTGCTGGAGGATCCTGGAAAACAAACCCAGATCTGATATTAACATTTTGGCAGGCGTTGAGGAGTCTTGTGGTTTCAAGGCTCTCTGGTTCCATTTGAACTAAACACCTCTTGCTCTTTGAGTGTAATCCAGCATATAATAACAGTTTTACTCCACACGGCACTAGTGTTTGCTTCAGGGAAGCGTTTGGTGCTACAAGCCTGACCGCGTTTAGGTTTGAAAAAAAAAAGGTGAAGTGACGGGAAACTGCACATCTGAGAGCATTTAAGGTCAAGTCGAACTAAAGAACATAGTTTAATAGTTCCTCGCTGTGGAACAGTGGGCCTGCAGCTCAAGATAAAGCTCAGACTTGTGTCTTCAGTGTACATCCATGCAAAATGCAAGATCATTTTAATGTTTGGACAGTGCATTGTAGTTCTGTTCTAGTTGAGAAAATCAGTGTTTCATAAAGAGATGAGTAACTATTTACATAAATCTGCTAACTCTTTCTTTCACTTCATCTAAGGCCTGTGTCCGGACTGGGAGACATGGGACCCGAGTCAGCCAGTGGAGAATGCGAGAGAAGCCATGCAGCAAGCCGACGATTGGCTCGGTGTGCCTCAGGTAAGAAGCAATCACTCATATTTATTAGGACTTATGCCATCTAGCCTAATTTCAGGCTGTTTCTTCTTAAGCGGTAGCCTGGGAAAACCCAGACAACTTCCGGCAAATTTAGATTTGCTCTGAAAGTTAGTCTGGCAAAGAGCTCATTCAAGTCCATTTCCAATCCGTCGAAATCGCGGCACCAATCAGAAACGTTGGGGCGGGCTTTACACGATGACGACAGCGCTGGGATTTTGAAGCAGATTTTGTAGCCTACATTACAAAGATGGATGCCGCCTTCGAACATCGCTCGTTCGAATCAGCTATCGCGTCGGTTTTAAGCGATTTGAACGTTTCCATTTAGTTAAAAACCAAGCAAAGAACAACACTCGGAGATGTTTCTCCGCCGCTCTGCATACGTCATCTCCTTCATCGCTCTGATTGGTTTTAGGTTCCGTTGGTGACGCCCCTCTGGAAATGATAAGTCTATGACACTTTGCCAGACCATAACTCAGTTACAACTGAGAATGGTCTGGTTTTAACCAGGCTACTTAAGCGGAGGAGGACTGGCTGTTTTGTAGGTCAGTGTTGACTTTAAAAAGTTGATCTACTGAAATGATTATTTTGAATGATCCTCTGTTTGTGAGTCAGAGAGTGTAAAAGAATATCTGGCGTTGTTCAGACAGGCTGTACAAATGAGATTCTTGCCATATTAAACACTAAACTGGTTAGATTTTGTAGTCTGAAGAGCAGAAAATTGTCAGTGGCAATTCCAGGTAGTTTGAAATCTGAATAATTCGATTAATCACTTGTAGACTCAAGGTTCACCTCTTTTATCATTACTTATCTTGTGTTGACTTATTTATTTGCACTATCATTTTTAGTGTAGGCTATTATTTTTATTTAGTGTAGCACTCCTTTCTAATTTGTATTTTTGCAGCATAATTTCTTGCTGTGTATGTCTACTACGGTAAATGTCTTAATGCCATTCAAGTATTTTTATTCTTAATTCGGAAGGTGAAGTACATGTAATGTCATAATTCACAGTATTATACATGTGTTCTAATTCAAAATTATTAACTAAAAATATTTCACAATATTACTGTTTTACTGTATTTTTGTT
Organism: Rhinichthys klamathensis goyatoka; assembly: GCF_029890125.1. Taxonomy (NCBI): domain Eukaryota; kingdom Metazoa; phylum Chordata; class Actinopteri; order Cypriniformes; family Leuciscidae; genus Rhinichthys; species Rhinichthys klamathensis. Next base: position 1,141,720 of record NW_026606878.1, read on the forward strand.
CAAATAAATGCAGCCTAGATGAGCATAAGAATTTCTTTTTAAAACATCTTACAGACCCCAAATGGCTGGTGGCATATAATATGTTTACTACACAGTCAACAACAGATACAGCAGAAAATGGAACAAACAGATCCATTAGTTGTTTGCCAAATGACATTAACGATAGTCAGTTCTAAAGATCTGAAATTAGTGAATCAGAAATCTATTACATCTTATAAAGAATACACTACAACACAAATGTGTGTAATTGAGTCAGATAGAGAGTCCACGTCTCTTGAGAGATTGAATGCTTTGAGCATGGACTGTAGGATATCGCTGCAACGGGAGAGGTAGAGCCTTAAGTTATGGGTTTAATAACATGATGCATATTTCTCTTCCTGTCCCTGTTGGTCTCCCGTTCAATCTCCATCATCTTTCTGCTGTGTTAAATACCATTTAGAGCTACAGTATTTCCACTTAGCTCTTAACCTTCCAGCCTAGCGTTAAATATAGCAGGACACTTAACCAGTTGGACATGAAAGATGGGACTGAGGGAATAGGAGAGACAGAAAATATTTTCCACTGCTTTAAAAACCTTAAGTGCACTTCATCAGTTTTGTGCCGTAGACCATCACAGCGCAGAGGTGTGTTTATATCTGACGATCGATTCTGGCAGTAACAGTTCTCAAAAAATATGTCAAATAAAGTCAGTGAGACGTGCTTCTTCATCTTTTTTTTTGCAGTGTTTCTCAGTCCTGCAATGTATGTTTTAAGTGTTTCGCTCTGATGTAGCAATGTTCCCTCTACAAGACGCTATCTGACAGGGCAATGTTCCCTCTACAAGTGAAATAATAATTTGTACCTGGTGTGTTTGGTGAAGAAGACATCCAAAATGTGTTATATTGGTTGCCCCAAGAGCTAGGTTGAATATTGCTCTAATGTCATCCAGGAATCAGGATTGAAATCAGAGATCAACCACTATGTGGCCTGTGACTTTTGAGCTCTAACATTGCACTTATGCCCTGTTAGGTGATTGCTCCAGAGGAGATTGTGGATCCTAATGTGGACGAGCACTCAGTGATGACCTACCTGTCTCAGTTCCCCAAAGCCAAGCTCAAGCCTGGTGCCCCACTGCGATCTAAAACCCTGCACCCCAAGAGAGCCAAGGCTTACGGGCCAGGTGAGAAGGATAGATGATGTTAACACTTAAGAATGCCAGACTGTGAGTGTGAGATACAACATTTACTATACCTCAACCCACACCTCTGCATCTTTGAATCTCTCTGTAGGTATTGAGTCCAGAGGCAACGTTGTGTTGAGGCCAGCTGAGTTTGTGGTGGAGACTGTGGAGGCGGGACTTGGAGAGGTGTTGGTGTACATTGAGGATCCAGAAGGCCACACAGAAGAGGTCATCTTCTAACTCATCAAACTTCTTTCATGATCAAAACAAGCCAAATATCTACTTGTACACCAAGCATGTTTCTGGTGGTATTGGCCAGATTTTTGCCGTTTCATTGAACCTAAAAAACAAAACATTCAATTTAATTAAATTAATAATTTCATTATTTTAATCTCAGTAAACTAAAGAAATATGTGTGTAAATAAAATAAAATAATACAAATAAAATAAGATAAAATAAGCATAAATACCACTACACGTCTTGCATTTAAATGAAGATTTAAAAGTGTCAACTGAGATTTTCATTGTTTTATTTTTAAGATAATTAAGCTTAGATTATGTGATTCTAAGTAATTGATACATTATATTTTTGAAAAGTTTAATTATAAACATTATGCTAAATTATATAATATGATTTACACATTTCTGTTAATAAAGCATACTTGAATCTTACTGATGGGGCTGTACACCAGACCAAAAAAACAAAAAACTTATGTTTTGACAACTTACTGGTGGATGTCTTACTAATATGTCCTTTTTCGCAGGCTAGAGTAATTCCCAACAATGACAAGAACAGGAGCTACTCTGTGGTCTATGTTCCAAAAGTGGAGGGTCTTCATAAGGTACTAATAAAATAAGTCACTTTCCAGTCATATTTTCAAGATGAATGATTTTTACAATCTTTTTGGGTCTTGATAGCAGTTTTGTAAGATGTGACAAAGGGTGCTTAAACTGTGGCAGATGAAATGGAGTAACTCAATCTGAGGGATATTTCTGTCTTCCTCCAGGTGAAGGTGTTGTTTGCTGGACAGGACATTGACAGGAGCCCTTTCCTGGTAAATGTGTCTAAAGCATTGGGAGATCCAAACAAGGTGCAGGCCCGTGGGCCAGGTTTGGAACCGGTGGGCAATGTGGCCAATAAACCCACGTATTTTGACATCTACACAGCAGGTAATGCCAGGAAAATAAAGTTGTTTGCTGTTTACTCTAAAACTAAAGACTAGATAAAGATCCTTCATGTATTTGTGACCCCTCAGGTGCAGGAGCAGGCGATGTCGGCGTGATCATTGTGGACTCTCAGGGTCGTAGAGACACAGTGGAGATCATTCTGGAAAACAAGGGCGACAGTGTTTTCCGCTGCACCTACGGCCCCATTCTGGAGGGCCCTCACACTATATATGTGACATTCGCTGGCCAACAAATACCCAGAAGTCCTTTCACTGTTCACATCTCAGAGGGTGAGACCCATGTCCTCACTTCATGACTTAATTCCTTGAAAAGATGTTATCTTATTAGCTAGAGGTCCTGCAGAGTTCTTTTACAGTCACAGTCACATTCTTATTTAACACCAAAGCTGTTAATGCACCAAGAAAACAACAAGTGCTTTTTTTACTTGAGCCTTCGACTTGTTGTTTTTTGCTGCATTAAAAGTATTCCATTCTAAAATGTCTACCGCCCCTGCTGAAAAGACCAGCTAAGACCAGCTGTTTTTCCAGTAAAGTTGGTTCGCTTGCTGTTGAAGCTAGTTAGGAAAACTGGTAAAGACATTAGAGTGAAGACTGGAATCCAAAACACGAGTTACAGTAAGCTGGCCTATTCAGCTGGGGCATTATGCACCTAAAGAGCTTATTTTACCCTAGGTGCAGTCACATTTACTGTTGCTCGGTGAAATTTCGTGGCCGAAAACTAGTCTTTCCAAACTCTTTAAAAGTTTTGCACACAGATTTCACTCATTGTTGGTTATGTGAATTCGCCATGCTGACCAACAGAAAGCTGCTGGTTTTAAAAAGTAACTTCAGTGTGATCTGCGCTATGCTGTTGACAAAAGACTATGGACCTTTTTTGCCCGTGAAATTTCGCTAATGTGACTGTACCTTAATGACTTCAGATTGTTTGATTGACAGCATGCTAATACTGGACAACTCCCAGAGAGATCTGCTCTCTGTGGGACTGACTGAGACCAGGTTGTTTGGTTTGAGCTCCGTGCTCATTGCTCCAGGGATCCACCACCCTCCCGATGATGACGAAACGCTTTATTGTGTTTCCTCTTTCCTTTCGCCTGTGTGTGTTGTTCTAGCTCCTTCGAGCGGCCGGCAGATCGGCTCACCGGTTCAGATAATCCCTCAGTCTATACGCACGCCGCCCTCAGAAAAGGCCAAGAAAGTGCCTCCCCCAACACCACCCAAGCCCAGGCGACCAAGTTAGTACGGGCCTCCCGGGGGGCGTGGCAGATGCCTGCTCGAGCTTGGTCCCCTCTCTACTGTCTCCTCCCCTTACCCTGGATGTGTCCTCCTGGGCACACCATCTCTGGCTCGTTGGCATGCGCTGTCGCTTTGCCCTCTGGGGCAGCTAAAATCAACAGGATGCTCAGATAGAGACAGGAAGTGATGGGATGAAAGTGTGTGTGAGTAAAAGTGAGAGTGTGAATACGGATAAGAGGAGGATTAGACAAGTGTTGCAAATGCTGCTGCTGGTCTTGTTTTAACTGACGCAGAAAAAGATCCACCTTTCACTGGTGGGACTGGACGATCACTTACCAGAAGCTCAGAGCACCAGGATCACTTTTGATTTGATTCTGCTAATATTTTCTGATTCAATAACTCAGAATTTAACAAGTTTAACTAAATCCTATTATTAAATAATTAACTATTTAAATAATAATAATAAATACAATTAACAAAAGTAACAAATTGCTTTAAACTAGGGCTAAAGATATAAATTAATCCAAATAATTTATTGTTTAATTTTATTTTTGTGTTAATAACAGCCTTAGTTTAAATGACTCACTGTAACCTGAACTGACATTGGGTCTGTTTCACACCTGCAATTTTAAAAGCATATTAAGCATAAAGCACAAAGTCAAGATGCCATCACTTGGTTTGGCATCAGAGAGCCAATGGCTGAGTGACCGTCTGAAAAATCATCATCCTCATCCCATTGTCATCATGATCATCATGATCATCATCATCATCTGTGCAGTTGCTCGATTCGGCCATGTTGCTCCATAAATACTAACTCAGAGAATGGGAATGCTTTGATTATCTGTCTTAACAACTAAAATATACAATAAAGTAACTAACTCAATTATTCAAAACATTTTTTCCACATTTTCCACCTAACATTATTTTGTAGACTTTTTGTCTTCCTTTTTATCCTGTGCTGGAAGAAACAGATACTGCAAGAAGAATTTGTTTGATCGGATATGAGAAAGCACTTAGAGAACTTAGCTGGGCTGCTTTTAATAGACATTTTATTGCTCTAAAAGTGCTCATTAGTGGACTTACTGTGTTAAACACCAAAGCCCAACAGTAGGCCACTTATTTCAAATAAAAAATTGTCTTATTTGAGCAGAATATTGTTAAAGTTTGGTTATATTTTTCACTGCTGGTTCTTGTAACTAATTGCATATATAGTGTTTAAGTATTTTTATAAGCTCTTGAAAACAAACACAAGCGTGCCTGTAGTTTTCATTTTAGTGCTCTCACTACATTCCTAATGGGGTCTTTATGAGATTGCTAATTGCATTGTCATAGGCTTGTAAAGGAAACATTCTGTCTTTGGTTGTTCTTTCGTGCTCGTACCTTTGGCTGGGTCCATGTGCTGGTTCATGCATAATCTCAACTAACTTCGACAACCTCTACGTTCATGTGTGTATGGGTCTTTTTTGCTGTCTTTTACTTTTAATCTTGTGATAAAAAAGAAAAAAGAAAAAAAAGAAAAGAAAAAATACTCTTTCCTCTTTGTAGCAAGTAACCCAAATGCCTGTCGGGCCATTGGCCGTGGCCTGCAGCCCAAGGGTGTGCGTGTGAAGGAGGTGGCCGACTTTAAGGTGTACACGAAAGGAGCAGGCAGTGGAGAACTACGTGTTCAAGTCAAAGGGCCAAGTATGCGTGCAACTGTTTCTACTAAAGCAACAATTGTTAATTTTTTTCTGTTTTAATGAGCATTGCTTTGAAAAGTTAGTTAGTTTGAATGAAATTTTGTGTTTTCAGGAGGTGGCGATGAGCCTGTGAAAGTACAAGAATTGGGAGACGGTGTGTATGAATGTGATTACTACCCCATTTTCCCTGGAAAATACATCATCACCATTACTTGGGGTGGCCACGCCATTCCCCGCAGGTAAGGGTTATAGACCCCTGTGCAGTTTGATATCTGTTACGAATCACTTAGAAAGAACATATTGAAATCCATTTTAAAAGGATTAAACAGGATATGGAAATTACTACAGAGATAATTCTAGGAATTAGGCAGATTATCATGTACAACCTTCTCACTTCTGATCAAAACGTGTGTATGTGTTTAGCCCAATTGAGGTGATCATAAGTGAAGATGCAGGCCCTCAGAAGGTGAGGGCATGGGGTCCAGGCCTGGAGACGGGCATGGTGGGCAAATCAGCTGACTTTGTGGTTGAGGCCATTGGCACAGAGGTTGGAACTCTGGGTAAGAATCTTCTTTAACGTCATTGAGCCTCCTGAGCTGGTGTTGTATCCAGGGATCTAGTGTTTATGGCAGGGGTTCTCAACTCTGGCCTTCAAGGTCCACTTTCCTGAAGTGTTTAGCTCCAACACTAATCAAACGCACTTGAACAAGCTAATCAAGGCCTTCTGGATTACTAGAAAGTTACAGGCAGGTGCATGATAAAGGGTGGAACTAAACTTTGGAGGAAAGTGCTGGAACCACTGTATTATAGTCTGATGAGATGCCTTGGTAATGGTTGAAAACTCACTTCCATGCACAGGTTTCTCCATCGAAGGCCCCTCGCAGGCTAAAATAGAGTGTGATGACAAGGGTGATGGATCTTGTGATGTTTTGTACTGGCCCACCGAGCCAGGTGACTATGCGGTCCATGTCATCTGTGATGATGAAGATATCAAAGACAGCCCCTTTATGGCCCACATCCTCCCTGCAGCCAATGACATCTTCCCTGAGAAGGTCTGCCCTGTCACTATTGACAATAATGATTGCACATTTGTTGGGAATAATAAATGACAGCGGTAACTGAACTAACTCTTTTTTATGCAGATTAAGTGTTACGGACCTGGGCTGGAGCCAACTGGGTGCATCGTAAACAAACCTGCTGAGTTTACAATTGACGCCAGTGGAGCTGGAAGAGGACATCTACAGATTTATGCTCAGGTACATTTTCATACAAGTCCCAGATGCGTCATGCCTCATGCCTCACTTCACTGGTACAAAATGTGTTTGTCCTTCTTTTATTCCAAATGTGTTTGTCCTTCTTTTATTCCAGGACTCAGAAGGCTTCCCCATCGATATCCAAATCACAGATAACGGTGACAGTACATATTTCTGCGTCTACATACCCACCAAGCCCATCAAACACACTATCATCATCACCTGGGGAGAGGTCAATGTTCCCAACAGTCCATTCAGGGTGAGAGCTCACTGTCAACATGCAGATTTCCGCCAACTGATGACATTTTAATGTCGCTGTTTGTCAAGATTTTTCATGAATTGGATCTACAACAGCTCAGCCTTTCAATGAAAGTTCATGACCACATTTTTCCAGTGTTAGATTTCACACTTTCCCTTTTCACGACCATGTTAGATCATAGGTTCCATATTGGATCATAGCTTTATTAGAACCACTGTCCTCCAAAAGCTTTCAGTTCTTAGTTTTACAATATGTAACTATGGTCTTCCTACATTTCTTAGGTGACCATTGGAGAAGGCAGTCACCCAGAGAACGTGAAGGTTCATGGACCAGGAGTGGAGAAGACTGGCTTGAAGGCCAACGAACCCACATACTTTACTGTGGACTGCAGTGAGGCCGGGCAAGGTCTGACCAAACGTGACTGCTAACGTTATTTAAACTCATATTTGAAATTTGGAAATTGAGCTTATTTCCTTTTTTATATCTGTTCTGACTCTGTAGGAGATGTTAGCATTGGGATTAAGTGCGCTCCTGGCGTGGTGGGACCTGCCGAAGCAGATATTGATTTTGACATCATTAAAAATGACAACGACACATTCACAGTGAAGTATACACCCCCTGGAGCCGGACGCTACACCATCATGGTGCTTTTTGCGGATCAGGTCAGTCATAGTCTATAATATGAAATTATTCTGTTTGTTATTTGAGTTCTAAAAACTTTGAGGTTTTTTTGTGTTGTTTTTAACAAATTAACAGGAAATTCCCATCAGCCCCTTCCGTATCAAAGTTGATCCATCCCATGATGCTAATAAGGTAAAAGCAGAAGGTCCTGGGCTCAGCAAGACAGGTCAGTTTCATTTCCAGCAACTGAAATTAGAAAAATAGTAGGTAAAAATAGCTAATCTTATCTGCATGTTATGTGTCTCTATCACAGGTGTGGAAGTGGGCAAGCCGACCCACTTCACGATCTATACTAAAGGAGCAGGCAAGGCCACACCTGAGGTTAATTTCACCGCATCTGGGAAAGGAGAAGCCGTCAGTGACTTTGAGATCATTGATAACCACGACTATTCTTTCACTGTGCGCTACACTGCGTTACAGCAGGTGAGACACTCCAGCAGTGGGTTACGTTTGATAAAAATGGACACCATGTGGTCACATGCTATTATGGTATTATAAATCTATTATAGTATTATAAAACATCTTGCTCAGTCCTGTTTTTTTTGTGATCCAGGGTAACATGAGCATATCTGTGTGCCATGGTGGTGACCCCATCCCCAAAAGCCCATTTACCATTACTATCGCTCCTCCTTTGGATCTCAACAAGGTCAAAGTTCAAGGACTCAACACCAGTAAGTCCACAGCAAGTCAAATCTTCAGGCTTTTTATGTGTGGACTGAAATAATAACTATGTTGATTGAACATATTGTACATATTTCTTGTGCCTATGTGTTTAGAAGTGGATGTAGGGAAAGATGAGGAGTTTACCATTAATACACTTGGCGCGGGAGGTCAAGGAAAGGTGGATGTCAAGATCACCTCACCCTCTCGCCGGCCAATCCCATGCAAGGTGGAATCTGGAGCATCCAATGAGGTGCACACAGTTAAGTACATTCCGCCAGAAGAGGGGCCCTACAAAGTTGACATCAGCTATGATGGAAACCCCGTGCCAGGAAGTCCTTTCACGGTGGAGGGGGTGATGCCTCCAGATCCCTCAAAGGTAGGAGTCACAAATAGGAGAATGTGATTTGTTTGTTTATACGTCATCGTCTTATTGAACCGTAATTTTCCTGAGTACTGCAAATCCTTTTGATTATACAATATTTGTTACCTAAATGATCTCATCAGTATTTTCTGTGTGTTCTGTTGATGGAGACAGTGCTTTTATTGTGCTTTGGCATTTCGATTCACTCTAGGATCCTTTCTCAAGCTTAAGGCTAAAAACAATCCTTACCTCACAAGTCAGAAAGACCTTCAGAGTGTTCTTCAGAGCCACTAACCAGAGTCAGAATGATCAATCTAAACTAGAACCAGATTTTGTAAAACAACATTTCTTGATCCTCTGTGCAAGGAAATGTCCTGTTTGTTTATTCCAGCAATGTTAGTTCCAAAGTAAACCAATTTAATTTAATTGTATTTTATTTTATGTGTATTTTTCTTGTTTGTATGTATGCCTGTTCTCTACAGTGCTGGATTGTTCCAGTGAGCGTTTTCCTTTTCCGTGAGCCAGACCCTCCAGATTGTATATCAGTTGTGTCATTGAAGAAGCCTAAAACAAACACAAAAGGCCATTAAGCCATTGTTGGAAATTATTAGAGGACGGTTGGTGTTTATTAATCTGTCAGGGAGAGGTGAACTCAAGTGTAGTGTGCCAAACATGGTACTTCATCCGCATGTGGAATGGCTGCTCCATTCTGTCACTGGGCCGAGGTCACACTGAGGATCATTAGATAATTTGTCTGTATATTACCGAAAGAGATACAGATCTCTGACCATAAATGGATATAAATGATACCGTCTGACTTTGAAAAATGTTGGACTGTTCTCTAGTACTGTGAAAGGATGTTGTATCATTGAATTATAGAAAATTCAATGCACACACAGAGTGGCCATTACAACTTAGGTGTGCATTAATTGTTTAAAATTCCAGAGTTCCTGAATCTATTATTATACTTACCACATATACCACGTGTATAATTTAATTATATTAAAGTATTATATTTTCTGGTTCATTTTTAGGTTTAATTACTTTTTAATTCCTGATTATTTTCAAGTTTCTAAGAATTCTGGTTTGATACGTTATTGAAAGGCAATCTTGACAAAAGTTTTGTCTCGTTTTCACTTCAAGGTGCGAGCCTATGGCCCTGGCCTGAAGGGTGGCATTGTGGGTAAACCCGCTCCATTTGCCATCGACACTAAAGGCGCAGGTACAGGGGGTCTCGGGCTGACTGTGGAGGGCCCGTGTGAAGCAAAGATTGAGTGCCAGGACAATGGAGATGGATCTTGCTCTGTGTCCTATCTGCCCACTGAGCCTGGAGAATATTCCATCAACATCCTGTTTGCTGATGCTCACATCCCTGGTTCCCCCTTCAAAGCCATGGTGCAGTCCGTCTTCGACCCCAGCAAGGTTACAGCTAGTGGTCCAGGGTTGGAGAGAGGAAAGGTCAATGAAGCAGCGTCGTTCACGGTGGACTGCTCTAAAGCAGGGGAGGCGGAGTTGACCATCGAGATTATTTCCGATTCAGGAACGCAGGCAGAGGTTCATGTCCAGAATAACAGCGATGGAACTTATTCTATCACCTACATCCCTCCTTTCCACGGAATGTACACCATCACGATCAAATACGGAGGACATGCAGTGCCTAAGTTCCCTGCAAGGGTGCAAGTGGATCCTGCTCTTGATACCAGTGGAATCAAGGTCTATGGTCCAGGAGTGGAGCCCAGAGGTAAGGAGGGCATCTAAAATCACACTTGGTTGAATGTGTTTAGTACCATTGTACTTAGCAAATTCTGCTATATTTTCACAGGGGTACTCCGAGAGGTCACTACACACTTTGTTGTTGACACTCGGGTTCACAACAAGATTGGTGGAAACCACATCAAAGTTCGTATTGTTAACCCATCAGGTGCCAGCACTGATGCGTACATCACTGACAAAGCAGATGGCACTTACAGAGTAGAGTATACCGCATATGAGGATGGTAAGATATCCAGCAGATAGGAAAAAAATATTTTTGTTGAATTGATGTCATTTTGTAAAACCTGATCATTAAAATTAAAAATGTAATTAAAATTAAAAGCTGAGGTAAGCTGGTATATGTGTCTGCCCTAATCTTCATTAATTTAACAGGCTATATTGGCATTTCTTTCCTCCCCGAGAATCATGACACACACACACACACACACAGAGAGAGAGAGAGAGAGAGAGAGAGAGAGAGAGAGAGAGAGAGCTGTCTGCTATTCTGAGCACGGCTGCTGTATTGATCGTTCTGTGTGGAGGTCAATGTTGTAAGATGGAAATTCATTCATTGTTCATTGTGTTTTGAGCAGAGCCTGCTGATGTCTTTTTTCCCATGATGCCTTGATAATATTCCATCACAACTATTGACTGAGAGAAAAACACAGTCTCTCTATATGGCCACACACACTCTCTCTTTTTTGTCTCTTTTTTTTTTTTCTTTAAAGGTGGTAGTTCTTTAGATGTGCACCTTTAAAGTAAACCAGTCAAATCGGATCTTGCCAGAATGAGAAAGTTCTTTCCAGCTTCATATATAGATATGTTATTTTTGTGTGTTTGTACAGGTGTGCATCTTATAGAGGTGCTATATGATGACGTACCTGTCCCCAAGAGCCCGTTTAGGGTGGCGGTGACTGAAGGTTGTGATCCCAGCCGTGTACGTGCTTACGGTCCTGGTCTGGAAGAGGGTCTGGTCAACAAATCCAACCGCTTCACTGTGGAGACCAGGTACATATTCCTATGAACGCCTGCTGTTGAACACCTCCACAATCTTAAGTTTTGCATGAGGGAGAAAAAGTTCCCCACGCAGATTTCGATGTTCCAGTTGGTCATGCAAATTGCACTACTCTGACCAACAGAAATCTGTTTGATTTTAAAGTGTCTCCTGTGTAAACTGTGCTTCATACATCGCTACGCTAATGACAATAGACAATTAACCATTTTTTCTCCCTAAAAATGTTGCTGAAATATCGCTAATGTGACCGCTGAAATACCTTCTATGATCTATCATTTTAATTATGGAAAATTAAGCAGCATACACTATATCAGGGTTCCTCAAATCCAGCCCTGGAGGCCCACAGTCCTGCAGAGTTTAGCTCAACCATGATCGAACTCACTTACCTGGAATTTTCTAGTAACTTTGAAGACCTTGACTGGCTTGTTCAGGTGTGCTTGATTAGGGTTGTAACTAAACTCTTCTGGTCAGTGGCCCTCCAGGACTGGATGCACTATATGAATAGTTTTGCTGTGAAAATACTTAATACTTGTCTGTATTTTCCTCTCTTTCAGGGGTGCTGGCACGGGTGGTCTTGGATTGGCCATTGAGGGTCCATCAGAAGCTAAGATGTCTTGTAAAGACAACAAAGATGGCAGCTGTAGTGTGGAGTATATTCCTTTCACTCCTGGGGAATATGATGTCAACATCACTTTCGGAGGCCTGCCTATCCCAGGTATGATGTAATTTCCTTCTGTCTAATTCATTCCATGGTTTGTTTCTGATTGAACTCAACACATTAATTAGTCATTGACATTGCACTGAAGTGTTGATTAAGACATTTAGAAGCAAATAATCATGACATTTTGATTTAAAGCTTGAGTATTTCATACCTCAAAGTCTGTTTGATCATTTTATGGAGAAAAACTGTAACTGTATCATCTCTGTGGGTGTTTAGGTAGCCCATTCAGGGTGCCTGTGAGGGAGCTGGTGGACCCCAGTAAGGTGAAGTGTTCTGGTCCTGGTCTGGGCAGTGGAGTAAGAGCCCACGTCCCCCAGACCTTCACTGTGGACTGCAGCAAGGCTGGAGTCGCCCCACTGGAGGTGCTGCTGTATGGACCTACAGGTGAAAATAAACTGGAAAAACACTTAACGCGTTTGGACAAGGTCCTTGAAGTATATACGTGCTTCAGTTTAGCTTTTAGAAATTGAATTACTAGAATGCCTAGAAAATTGACTTAAAAGTCTTTGAAGTGTAAACAGTATAAGTGTGTGTGCTTAGCTAGTCTGAAGAAGTTGTATATATGCATATTCATACTTAGTATATGTACATCATAAGTTATTTAGAAGCAAGTTCCCCTCTCAGTATTTCTTCTGTTGCCATTTTCAAAGCATTCGGTGGCAATTGACTTGTTCTTGAACTGTTAAATGTCCAGAGTTTGAATTTAATAAATAGCTTTTATCAATGTGGGGCATGTATTACATCTAGTGCTGCCACTAACGACTAATTTTCTAACGACTAATTTTTCGATTAGTCGACTAATCTAAACGAGTAATTTAAAAAAAAAAAAACATTGTTTGTCATTTCGTTGTGTCCATTTTATTTTGAACTCAACTGAAGGGCCAAAATTTTGTAAAATTCTGTTCAAATATAAATTGTCACCAGTTGAAAAACATGATGTATTAACAATCTAAGCATAATATCTGCATTTCCATTAGGCTATACCATATTAGTCAGAGTCCTAATCTAATCCTCTATTAACAAACATGCATGTATTCATTACTTAAATTAGCTCTTTGTTCTGCCTTAAATTAATACATGTTTATATGTACATTTCTGAAATGCATAACTGATAACATCACTCTGAATTGTAGGCTAAAGTAGATGCAATGCATGCATTTTAGGTAAAGCTGCTTTGAAACAATATGTATTGTGAAAAGCGCTATACAAATAAATTGAAAGAGTCTGCACTAGCCTACTATGCTTAGCTCTGCCTTATAATGAATCGCGCTGAAAGCAGGCAGGCACGCAGCCATGCAGCTTGCGTTTACACTTGCGTGCATGGCGGGCCCGTGCCGCGGTTCGCGTGAATGTGAAAGCAACACGGACTCGGGTGCGCGTTTTAGCTGATTATGTATTTAGTTAAATAAAACACATGTAAGGGATGATAGTGTTGATGATTTACCTTGGATACGAGTGAGAGCGAGTCTGCAGTGGATTAGAGAGATCAACTGTGTTATTATTCTAGGGATGACAGAGCCGGTGAATATCACAGACAACGGTGATGGCACCCACACAGTAATCTACACTCCTGCTAAAGATGGACCGTACACTGTCTGTGTCAAGTATGCAGACCAAGAAGTGCCACGCAGGTGAGCGTGCTGCCTAAAGTATTAATAAAGTCTTAATATTAATGACATGAGTAGTCTATGTGTGGTATGACCAAACATAACCAAAGTTCAGTGCTGGTTTAGAAATTAGAAGAGCACTTCGAAATAAAGGAAGTATGTGATCATTGCATATGCCTGTTCCTCTATTTTCCCCTTTTCAGTCCATTTAAGATCAAGGTTTTGCCCGCTCACGATGCCAGTAAAGTCCGTGCCAGCGGCCCCGGCCTAAATGCTTCCGGGGTGCCAGCCAGCCTGCCGGTGGAGTTCACCATTGATGCCCGTGATGCAGGGGAGGGTCTTCTCACCGTACAGATACTGGTGAGTGACACCAGCACTCGCTCAGGCCTCTTTTTTGAGATGTTTTAAGACAAGAAGGTTTCCCTTGATGATCACTTGTGCTTTAACAGCCAATGTCCTGCCCTCCGCTTCCCTCTGCCCTGACCTCTGACCTCTTCCCTGCTGTCGCTGTAGGGTCCGGATGGTTGCAGGCAAGAGGCCTCTGTGTATGTGGAGGACTGGGGTAGGAGGGTGTGGGAGAACCACATTGTAAAGGGCACCATCCCCTTCCATATTCTTAGGAAAGGATGTGTAAGGCGGCTCCTCCTTTCAGCCTCCTTTTGTTGTTATAACTCACCGTGTCTGGCGTCTCTCCCATCAGCCTTGGGCCCCTAAGCGCTCATGGCCTGTTCCCTTGCTACTGTACACCCTACCCCAGTTCCCCTGCTCCTTTGACTGCTTTTTCCCCTCCAATTATTCCCTAGTTTTTCCTTAGTTATTCCCTAGTTCCTTGTTTCATATTTGTTCCCTAATAATGGGAACAAACGGGAATTATCTATCTATCTATCTATCTATCTATCTATCTATCTATCTATCTATCTATCTATCTATCTATCTATCTATCTATCTATCTATCTATCTATCTATCTATCTATCTATCTATCTATCTATCTATCTATCTATCTATCTATCTATCTATCTATCTTGTGTCCTCATCGTTCATGCATACCACATTCAATGACAATTATAGCAAGAAGTAACTTGGGAATTGTCATTTCTTGAGGATGATCCTTGTTTTTTATAATCATACTACTTCCCATTCTAAAAAGGAAGGGAGAAAACTTCACTTCAAACAAAACGGGTGTTTCCAAACTGCACACGAGCAAAAGCATCCAAAAACATTTTCATCTTGCACAAAAGTGGCATTTATGGATGTGAGAGTGAACCTTTCTCCCAGGCAGCCATACTTGATCATTTTGTGCTTGTCAAGGGGACCCTTAATGTTGCCCTCTAGTGGTCACTGTGGACTGACCTGTCATTAGATTTAGGCTAAACCCTACATGTGGTTTTCCACTACATGACTAACCGTCAGAAATGCTTGATATGTAATATGAATGAGTAATATTGCCTTGTTGAATATTTGCTACATTTATTTTAGCAACTACTCAAAACTTAAAAGAAACGAGGATTTCCTACGAATATATACTCATTCGCATGAACACACTTTAACTACTCATTCCTTTTGCAGGACCCAGAAGGAAAGCCAAAGAAAGCCAATATTCGGGATAACAGAGATGGAACGTACACCGTATCCTATGTCCCGGATATGACAGGGCGCTACACTATTACAATCAAATATGGCGGGGATGAGATTCCATACTCCCCCTACCGCATCCATGCGCTGCCCAGTGGAGATGCCAGCAAATGCCTTGTGACAGGTCAGTTATAGATGTCTATGTCCCACCCCTTTGTGGCCTTTTATAGTGGTGTATTGCTGTTCATTACTGTTGTTATTAGTGTCTTGTGGTTTATTGCTTTATAAAAATGCAATCGCAGCACTAGTTGGTTTATTTTTAAGACCGAGCATCTTATGCACAACTTTATGATCATGAATTCTAACAAATCTTTCTTTTATCTGTAGTGTCGATTGGGGGACACGGACTGAGTGAGTTACCTCTTTTGATCTTTGCCAGCCTTTTATCTGGGATCAGTTTAGGCCACTCTTTTTCATGTTTTCAAAGTGGCCCCATTTGGTCTGATTGGTGTAGAAAATGTTATTGTAATTGGTGTAGAAAATGTATTGTAATCTTTATTATAATTGCTTTGTGGCTGTACCATTGGTCAGGCTCAGGGCTCGGACCCACCATTCAAATTGGCGAGGAGACCGTTATCACTGTGGATGCAAAGGCTGCTGGGAAGGGGAAGGTCACCTGCAAAGTGTCAACTCCAGATGGGGCGGAGCTAGACGTGGATGTGGTGGAGAATGCAGATGGAACATTTGATATCTATTATACTGCTCCAGAACCTGGGAAATACGTCATCACCATTCGCTTTGGAGGAGAGCACATTCCCAACAGTCCCTTCCATGTGGTGGTAAGCACCTCTGCATTATGTATCTGCATTATGGGTAGTGATTTTTGCATATTATAATAATACTAAATATTTTGTATATCTTTGTGTACAGTATGTACACTACCGTTCAAAAGTTTGGGGTCAGTAAGATTTTTGTAATGTTAAGTCTGTTATGCTCACCAAGGATGCATTTATTTGATCATATTCCATGATTCTTTGGTGAACAGAAAGCTTTAAAGAACAGCATTTATTTGAAATAGTAATCTTTTGCAACAATATAAATGTTTGTACTGTCACTTTTGATCAATTTATTGTGTTCTTGCTGAAAAAAAAGTTTTAATATCTTCCAAAAAAAAAAAAATCAGTGTTTTTTTTTTTACCCAGATGATCATAAATAATTCCAAAATATGGCTACAGTGCATGGTGTGTTTTTACAAAATAATCATTCTCCCAAATAGAAACTTTTATTGTACTTCATTCATTGAGAATGAATTTAACTTAGCAATTCAATTCCAGTTCAGTGGGTCGAATTGAATTAGCTGCATGTAAATGTGTGTTGTGTGAAGCCCTAAACATGTGACCACCTCCTTCTCCAGGCATCTGATACCATCCCTATAATTGAGGAACCGTGTGATAAACTGCAGTTACAGCAGCCCTACGCCCCCTACAAGGGCTACACCCCTCACTGGGTACACACCACCCGTAGCCATCAGATAACATCCTAAATGCTTTCTGCTCCTCAGCCTTTATCATTATACCTTTTCATTTCCTCCATCTTTGCAACATTTTCCATGAGCTTTGCTGCTGACATCTTTTTAACAAGTTATTTAAACGGCTAGTTGGCTGATCATGCATTCGTAGAGTTAATGAATCGGTTGTTGATCTCCCATTGCAGAGGCAGTGTTTTGCACAAGTCTCTTTTATTTGGCTTTGTAGATGCTGCTTTTATTTCATCTATTGCAGCTCAACCAGTCAGGCCCTTGTCTGTTTTTCTTTCTTTTTTCAGTCATTAATCCTTTGCCTGCACTTTCGGCTCACTGTCCTTAGTTAGCAGTGCAGTGATGCTGAAATCTCTTTCTTTTCCAGGCCACTGAGGAACCAATCACTGCAGTGGATGCCATGGAGCCAATGCTCCGCCCATTCAATCTTGTCATTCCATTTACTGTGCAAAAGGGGGAGATTACAGGTATTTACACTTATTAATTAATAAAATTAATAACTATGTAATAATTTATTCATAAATAAATAGATAATCATTAGAGGTACTTGCAAAGGCAAAAATATTTTAAAAACCTTCTTTAACCCTGGGCCAGTAAGCAACACTCTGACAACCACCCTCTTGTGAAAATGAAGTACACTTTGACATGCTGTTTTAAAGGAGAATTTATTATAGAAATAAAAGATTGTACTTAAGCCCGAACTGAATGTAATGTTTTCAGACACTTAATTGCATGGGGTTTTTTTCATACAAAAGCATGACAAAACATTATTAAAACATCATGTTTTAAAGTAAACCATTACAAAGTGCACTTTTTAAAAGTGTACTTAAATGTGTTAAGAAGCATAATCATGAAAGTACACTTATCTGGCCTTTTAATTCAATCATATTATATTGTCCGCAACTGCAAGTAGAGTTTAAAAAAAAATATACTGTATGTTTAGGATTTTAAGTACACTACACGTGCACATTCGTTACAATTGAGCACACTTCTTTTTCACTTGGGCCTACACAATTCTGTATTTGAAAAGGTGGCATTTTGTCTTTTTCCAGGTGAGGTACGTATGCCTTCTGGTAAGACCGCCCGTCCCAACATCACTGATAACAAGGACGGGACAGTGACAGTCAAATACGCCCCCACCGAGAAGGGCCTGCATGAGATGGACATCAAATATGACGGGAATCACATACCAGGTACCCAAACAATCAGAAATTTGCACTAAAATGTTATAATTTGGTCTGTTAAATAATGTCTGTATTTGACATGGATCATCTGGAAACATGAAGTGACGCTCTTTTAATGTCTTCCTACAGGAAGTCCACTGCAGTTCTATGTCGATGCCATTAACAGTGGGCATGTGAATGCACACGGCCCTGGTCTAAGTCATGGCATGGTCAACAAATCTGCAACCTTCACAATCGTCACTAAGGACGCTGGAGAAGGTAACACACAAACCAAGCTTGGCAGCCTCACAGTCGCATTGCATTAGTCTCACATTGCCAGACTTTTGACTATCCACAGTGCACTCTCATCTTCTCTCAGGAGGTCTGTCTTTGGCAGTGGAGGGCCCCTCTAAGGCAGAGATCAGCTGTAAGGATAATAAAGATGGCACCTGCACTGTGTCCTACCTGCCAACGGCCCCAGGAGACTACAACATAATCGTCAAGTTTGATGACAAGCACATTGCTGGAAGCCCCTTTACAGCCAAGATCACAGGTTGGTGTTTGTGTGTACCCAAATATGGCTATGAGTGAGAGAGAGAGAGAGAGAGAGAGGATGAACAAGAGAGGGCAAAGTTATGTCTCTCCATAATGTCTGTGAATCACTAAATTAGCTGGCGTGTGTATTTATGTGTGTGCGCATGCCTTCACACACCTGGAGAATTTAACCACATCTGTAAAATGCTTCTAAAAGTAGTAGGCAGAATTTTTAGAAACAGGAAGCAGCTGTTTCCCCCTCCTCCAGTCTCACTCTCACTTTGCCCCTCAATTTGTCTCTGTGACGGAACTGGGGTTGCACCCGCACAACGAATGCTTATTTTAATAATTGGATCATATTTGCTAGTTATAATAAATAAATAAACAAGAACTGCTTTCAAATGTTTGGGGTTGGTAAGATTTTTAAAATGTTTTTGAAAGAAGCCTCTCATGCTCACCAAGGCTGCATTTATTTGATCAAAAATACAGTAAAAACATTAATACTGTGAAATATTTTTTAGTTTTGCATTTTAATATATTTTAAAATGGAATTTATTCATGTGATGGCAAAGCTGAAATTGTTATGTATAATTAAATCATTCTAAAATGCTGATTTGAAACATTTCTCCTTCTATCAATGTTGAAAACAGTTTTTTTAACTGTGATTTTTTTTTTGATGAATATAAATTCAACATTATGAGTTGGAATACATAGTATTCTTTTTTTTGCAACAATGTATGTCTGCACTGTCAATTTTTATAATATTTTTTATTATATATTACATTTTTCTTTTAGTTTTTTTGACATTTTATAAAAAAAGTATGTTTATATATATATATATACACTCACCGGCCACTTTATTAGGTACACCTGTCCAACTGCTCGTTAACACTTAATTTCTAAGCAGCCAATCACATGGCGGCAACTCAGTGCATTTAGGCATGTAGACATGGTCAAGACAATCTCCTGCAGTTCAAACCGAGCATCAGTATGGGGAAGAAAGTTGATTTGAGTGACTTTGAACGTGGCATGATTGTTGGTGCCAGAAGGGCTGGTCTGAGTATTTCAGAAACTGCTAATCTACTGGGATTTTCACGCACAACCATCTCTAGGGTTTACAGAGAATGGTCCGAAAAAGAAAAAACATCCAGTGAGCGGCAGTTCTGTGGGCGGAAATGCCTTGTTGATGCCAGAGGTCAGAGGAGAATGGCCAGACTGGTTCGAGCTGATAGAAGGGCAACAGTGACTGAAATAACCACTCGTTACAACCGAGGTATGCAGCAAAGCATTTGTGAAGCCACAACACGCACAACCTTGAGGCGGATGGGCTACAACAGCAGAAGACTCCACCGGGTACCACTCATCTCCACTACAAATAGGAAAAAGAGGCTACAATTTGCAAGAGCTCACCAAAATTGAACAGTTGAAGACTGGAAAAATGTTGCCTGGTCTGATGAGTCTCGATTTCTGTTGAGACATTCAGATGTTAGAGTCAGAATTTGGCGTAAACAGAATGAGAACATGGAACCATCATGCCTTGTTACCACTGTGCAGGCTGGTGGTGGTGGTGTAATGGTGTGGGGGATGTTTTCCTGGCACACTTTAGGCCCCTTAGTGCCAATTGGGCATCGTTTAAATGCCACGGCCTACCTGAGCATTGTTTCTGACCATGTCCATCCCTTTATGGCCACCATGTACCCATCCTCTGATGGCTACTTCCACCATGTCACAAAGCTCTAATCATTTCAAATTGGTTTCTTGAACATGACAATGAGTTCACTGTACTAAAATGGCCTCCACAGTCACCAGATCTCAACCCAATAGAGCATCTTTGGGATGTGGTGGAACGGGAGATTCGCATCATGGATGTGCAGCCGACAAATCTGCGGCAACTGTGTGATGCCATCATGTCAATATGGACCAAACTCCCTGAGGAATGCTTCCAGCACCTTGTTGAATCTATGCCACGAAGAATTGAGGCAGTTCTGAAGGCAAAAGGGGGTCCAACCCGTTACTAGCATGGGGTACCTAATAAAGTGGCCGGTGAGTGTATTAACAGTCATTATTGATTATGGCTCCTCACTTTATCCTCTCACATTCTTGATAAAGGCGATGACTCCATGAGGACTTCTCAGCTGAACGTTGGCACGGCCACAGACGTGTCTCTGAAGATCACAGAGACGGACCTGAGCTCCCTGACCGCGAGTATCAGAGCCCCATCTGGCAACGAGGAGCCCTGCCTGCTGAAGAGACTGCCAAACCGACACATCGGTAAGTCACTCATCAAGCCTGCCAGCACCTACCTGCGTCATGACTGAACTGATAAAGCAACCTGTACAAAAGCCTGATCATATTAAGTTTAGGCAGGAGATGTTGAAGGGCCATCCACCATGATTTGCAGGTAGTTTTAGTGGGAAGGGCATTCTTATTCTAGACAGCATTTAATTGGACAAATGTTTATGTACACCCCTGGAAATAAGAATAACTTTTCCAGAATAACACTTTCAGAAACTAGACACATTTTTTGGAGAAGACACCTTTTAGGTTTCCCTAAACAAGAAAGTATGAGTCCTCTGAAACACTGAAACTTTCTGATCTAGTGATGCCTTAGGGTTTGTCTCAAAAATGTTATTTGAGACCGAGAGCTCCTTCATGTGATTTCAAAGAGAATCAACTATAAGCTCAGAAAAGGCTTTTGATGTAAAGCCTAATCCTGAGGCCTATCACTTTTGTTAGATTTGATAGTGCTACCATAAAAAAAACTCTGATTAAACCTGAACAAAGACCTGTCCCGTTGTTTTTTTTACTTCAGGAATATCCTTCACTCCTAAGGAGGTGGGAGAGCATGTGGTCAGTGTAAAGAAGAATGGAAAACACGTGACCAACAGCCCATTCAAGATCATGGTGGGCCAGTCTGAGATTGGAGATGCCAGTAAAGTGAAGGTGTTTGGAAAAGGTCTGATTGAAGGACACACCTTTGAAGTGGCTGAGTTTATCGTGGACACCAGAAGTGCAGGTAAATGGTATTCTAGGACGTCTAGGTATGTGGTGTCCATTATGCACTTAGTCCCAAGGTACACTTGAGTTTTGACTTTTGACCCAAACACTTTCGAATGCATAGTCTTTAGATCCACTGAAAAGTTGAGCTACTTTTGCGCACTGTATTGAAGCATGCATAAATCCCACTTGGTCTGTACATTAGGTTATGGAGGTCTGGGTCTGTCTATCGAGGGGCCAAGCAAAGTTGACATTAATTGTTCGGATGTGGAAGACGGAACATGCAAAGTGACCTACTGCCCAACCGAACCCGGAACATACATCATCAACATCAAATTCGCAGACCAACATGTGCCAGGTACTGCACAGACCTCAAACATGAGTCTTTTTGAAATGCGTGCTTTCTGAGGTGGGCGACTCTCAAACTCTTCATGTCGTTCCACAGGAAGTCCATTTACAGTGAAGGTTCTGGGCGAGGGACGAATGAAGGAGAGTATTACCAGAAAGAGGCAGGCGCCCTCTATCGCCACGGTGGGCAGCACTTGCGACCTCAACCTCAAGATTCCAGGTGAGCAGAAAAGGAATGAGATGCAAGGGAGGGTTGTCAAGTCTCGAATCAAGTCTTTCTGAAATTGCATGATGCCTAGTAGGTAGTACATTTGGTTTGATTATTAGTTCACGACTGTTAAACTTATGTTTTGTAAAGTATGAATATGGGTAGTAAGAATGAAATTTGGACATACTACATCCACCATGTTGTCACTGTCATGTGACCTACCAGCGTCAGTTGCGTTGCTTCACTGCCATGCACATCTCTTTTACTGTGGCCTCATGGGATAGTAAAGTGTTCATCAGATGCACTTCAGAATCGGAAGTAGTAGGTCGTGCGGGTACTTTTTGCTTACTGTCCTATGAATTCGGACATACAACTTTGTTTTACGCCTACTATGTAGTTGGGAAGTAGGCATATTCGGACGCAGGGTTTGTCTCCTTTCCCACCTGTTTCTCACTGACTCCCACTGTCATGTCACTTCCTGTCTCTCAAATCAGAGTGGTTCCGTTTGAAACTGTATAGAATTTAATTAAAGTTGTTTTGATAAAAAAAGAATAATAAAAAAAAAAAGAATACGGAATTTGTTTCCATTCTACTCGGAAGCTTGCATTTCCTGTTTCTCTTTTTTCATTGCTTCCCTCCTTCTTCCTTCTCCTCTTTCCTTTTTCCTCTGTCTTCCGGGTTCCTCGTCTGTAGGGAACTGGTTTCAGATGGTGACGGCTCAAGAGCGACTCACCCGTACCTTCACCCGCAGCAGCCACACCTACACACGCACAGAACGCACAGAGATCAGCAAGACCCATGCGGGCGAGACCAAGAGAGAAGTGCGGGTGGAAGAGAGCACCCAAGTGGGGGGCGACCCCTTCAGGAACGTATTCGGTGGATTTCTGGGCAGGGAGAGCCTGGGACCCTTCAGCAGCAGCCAGGGCCGACAATCAGAGGGTGTGTGCATGTGTGTGTGTGTGTGTGTGTGTGTGTGTTTGTGTGCGTTGATTGCTGGTTAAAGGGAAATTTTTCCTTTTTACTCGCCTGAAATGTTCCAAATCTGAGAGATTTGAGGGTGAGTAATTGATAACAGAATTTTCGTTTTTGAGTGAACTATCCCTTTAAGTTTTGCAGCTCTTACAAGTTTAATTTTGTGTTATTGCGTATGTGTGTGTGTGATGAAGTCATGGTATGTGTGTGTTTTATGGGGTTTTTGAGCGGGAGTGAACGCACTCTTTCCACTGCAGACATTTATGACATGAGAACCGAGCTGGAAAATCTGAGCAGCCGTCAGCCCTGTGGCCAGCTCAGCCAAAACATCTTCTTTTATAGAAGAAATGCCGGAAATTTTATGTGGAATGGTTTACACGTGTGCCTGTCTCTTTTCCCTTCTCTCCCTCTCTTTCTCATACACTCAACGCCGTCCCTCTTTCTCTCTCAGGTGAATCAGGTACACAGGAGATGACCGCACAGGTGACGAGTCCCAGCGGTAACACGGATGACGCTGAGATCGTAGAAGGAGAGGACAGCGCCTATAGTGTGCGCTTTGTGCCTCAGGAGATGGGCCCCCACACGGTCAATGTCAAATACAGGGGCCAGCATGTCCCCGGAAGCCCTTTCCAGTTCACTGTGGGGCCCCTTGGAGAGGGAGGGGCCCACAAGGTTCGGGCCGGTGGTACTGGACTGGACAGGGGTGTGGCTGGAGTTCCAGGTAAGAGACAGGAAGCAGTATTAGTATTGATATTGTTAATTAAAAACTATATTTAAAAAATTCTGTTAATTTAAGTAACTCTGAAATAAAATAAAATGTACGGTTAGATTTATTTAAATATAGTATTAGATTAAAAATGTAAAAAAAAAAAAAAAATCAAATTAGAGATGTTACCTTGGAAACTAACTGAAATAAAATAAATTGAAGCACTAAAAGTACTAAAACTGAAATAAAATTATCAAAATAATAACATTGTTAAAAACAATAAGCAAGCACATAACAAAATTGCTAAAACTGAAGCTAAAATTAAAATGAAAACTTTTAAAAAGTGAACTTTTAAATAAAAAACTAATTCTAAAAACAAAACCTTATTCAAAATATGAATAAATACTATATTTATATACGTATATACTATAAGTAATCCTTAAATAACACTGACAGGAAGTCAGGCACTGTTTATCTGGGATAGTGCGAACATTACCTTAGACCACTTTTTTTTTCTTCTCATTTGCATAATTTTTTTAAACCTTTTTTTATGTGTGATTTTTAGCTGAGTTTAGTATCTGGACTCGTGAGGCGGGTGCTGGTGGTTTGTCCATAGCCGTTGAGGGGCCCAGCAAAGCAGAGATTTCCTTTGAGGACAGGAAGGACGGTTCCTGTGGGGTGGCCTACGTAGTACAGGAGCCTGGTAAGTGCTCATGCTTATTTTCAATTACACAGATGTGTTTTACAATGGCTCTCAGTCTTTAATTTCTCTCATTTCATTTATTTATTTCATTTCAGGTGACTACGAGGTGTCAATCAAATTTAACGATGAACATATCCCAGACAGCCCTTTCATCGTTCCCATTGCATCACTGTCAGATGACGCCCGCCTACTTACCATCACCAGCCTGCAGGTGAGTGACTCCAGATCAAACACACTCACGCAGAGAGGCCTCGTTATTCTCTGTAGCAGCGGGACAGGTGAGATTCAGGGACTCTTGAGAGCGGATGGCAGCTTATTTATCAACACACTCTTTGAGAGACTGTAAGAGCACTTGATGGAGAGCACAGAACAGCTTATCATGAGACGAGACAAGTGTACTTGCAGTTTCTCAGGAAAGACAAAAGAGCATGGCAAAGTAGTTTTTATGTTGGCCGTTGGGTATATGCTTGCACATCTTTACATACTCAGCTTTAAAATGCTGAAGATTAGATGAAACACTACGTCTGCATGGCTCTCTCAGCAGGAGATGGGTCTGAAAGTGAACCAGGAGGCCTCGTTTGCCGTTCAGCTGAACGGAGCGAGAGGAGCGATTGATGCGAAGGTGCACACACCGTCTGGAGCAGTGGAGGAGTGTTACATCACTGAGCTAGACAATGGTGAGCATATGGGCACATACTCGCGTATAGAAAAAGACGGGAATTATTTGATCTATAATTAATTATATGATTTTATGTATTATGATTATTTTTTATTTTATTATAGAATTTTATTATTATTAATATAGTATCGTATTTTTTAAATATATATCATTAAAATATATTATTTAATATACTATTGTATTAGTTAAATATTTTATTTCATTACTTTGTATATTATTAATTTTGCTTTATATATTATGAATATTATTATTTACATTTATAGTATACAAATAATTATGTATTGATTTTGTAATATATTATGTTATCAAACAATTTGTATTATATTATTTTGTTATTTTTGTATTACTAATATTATTATTTATATATATGTTTTGTTATATATTATTATTATTATTATCATTATTATTATTTTATATTATCTAAATATTTGTATACATTGTTTAATATATTCTTTTTAAAATCCATTATTTTATATTATTTTGTCATTTTATATATTAGTCATTTTTTTCTTTTTATTATTATTATTATTATGTTATATAAATATGTTATATTATAATATTAAACCATATTATACTTTTTTATTTTGTGTATTATATTGCATATTATTATTATTATTTACATTTATAGTATATAAATATGTATGTATTAATTATGTAATATATTATTTTATTTTGTATTATAATTTTTATATATTGTTTTTGTTGTTATTATTTATTTTATCTAAATATATGTATACATTGCTTAATATATTATTATATAATATATTATTTTAAACATTAATTTTTCATTATTATTTTGTTGTTTTGTGTATTATTCAAGTTTTTTCTTATTTCTTCTTATTATTATGTTATATAAATATGTTATATTATTTTATTAAACCATTTTTATACTTTTTTATTTTGTGTATTATTAATTATACAATAATAATAATAGTAATAATAATGTATTTTATTTATAATGTGTTTTTCTCATACCCAAAGCGCTACAAAAACTGAAAATTGAGGTAAAATAGAGAAATGCAGACATAATACAATAAATACAGTAAAACAAACAATAATATAATGCAACACCCTACAAATTATGATCACTGTAATATTTAAAGACACACTAGAACTGATGTTAGTTTAGAGTATATGGATATAGATTGGATTTGAACTTATTCAACATCGCATGCCTGTTTGTGCAGATAAACACGCCATACGGTTTATTCCACGGGAGAACGGCGTCCACTCCATTGATGTCCGTTTTAACGGGAGTCACATCCCAGGCAGTCCCTTCAAGATCCGTGTAGGGGAACCCGGCCAGGTGGGAGATCCAGGAATGGTGACTGCTTTTGGGCCCGGACTGGAGGGCGGAACTACAGGTATGACGCCAACCAACCAAGCAGCCAATCACAAGTGTTAAGACACAAGCGCACATACATTCACTCAGTACATCTCATCCTCCACAGGTGTACCCTCGGATTTCATTGTAAACACGTGTAACGCTGGGTCAGGAGCTCTGTCGGTTACCATTGACGGCCCATCGAAAGTAAAGATGGATTGTCAGGAATGTCCAGAAGGATACAAGGTCACATACACACCCATGGCTCCCGGCAGCTACCTCATCTCCATCAAATATGGAGGACCGCAGCATATTGTGGGCAGTCCCTTCAAAGCCAAAGTCTCCGGTGAGACATCACACACTACTTTAGACTATGCTTTTTTTGCTGTCTCCATACAGGACTGACACAGAGACAGGTGTGGTTACTCAGGACACATATCTGTAAGGTAGTCGGGACCTTTTTATGCATGGCATTCAAAAAAAGCTGCTTATAGCACATGAAGTCAACACCTGAAGCAGTCTAGCAAATTAATAAACATTACTGGAGATGTGCCACAGTTTTCATCTGTAGTCCATGGACAAAATGTTACAGAGTACAAATTAAAAAAATCAAGTATTATTAATATAAAAATATCATACAAAGTATAGAATACAAAATTATTAAGATGATTATAAACATGGAAAAAAAAACCCCCAGCATGGTTGTTCCTTAAATATTAAACATAAAAAATGGCCCTTATAGCACCCTGAAGTTGTTGAAATATGAGTAAATAACTATAAAAGGTTTCTTGCACTCATGTTGAAATAGGAAAGTCTGATTATGAGATGATCATGGCAGGATTATTTTGCAATATGACGGAGCGGATTTGAAACCACACAAGCTTACAAAACTATGAAAATGTGTGAAACTGTTTACTTGCGTTTGACATGGTAATGATTTGAAGGTAAAACTACCAAATGGAACAGCAACTCATCTTTCATGAAGCAAATCAATAAAAAGAAATTCACTCTTCCAGGCGCACGTCTGTCGGGCGGACACTCTCTACACGAAACGTCATCGGTTCTGGTGGAAACGGTGACAAAATCATCCTCGGTGGCGGGATCTTTCTCCACTCTGCCGAAGTTCTCGTCTGATGCCAGTAAGGTGGTCTCCAGGGGGGCCGGACTCTCCAAAGCCTTCATTGGCCAGAAGAACACCTTCACGGTGGACTGCAGTAAAGCAGGTACATCACTTTTTCAAGCATGCATGGATGTATTTGTACATAATGCACATTTACAGATGACTAAACTGCTTTTAATTTGATTTTTTTTGCAGGGACAAACATGTTAATGGTAGGAGTGCACGGGCCAAAGACTCCCTGTGAGGAAGTCTACGTCAAACACATGGGCAACAGAATGTACAATGTCACATACACAGTGAAGGAGAAAGGAGACTACATCCTCATAGTGAAATGGGGTGAAGAAATGGTGCCCGGAAGCCCTTTCCACGTCACAGTGCCTTAAAAGACTGTCTTTAGATCCTCTCCACTATGCAAAGACTCTACTGACTGTCCCGGGAAAGAGACGGGACTCACCGACAATGCCTTTTCATGACATATTAACTCACTGTGTTTTACAAATAATCAAGAAAACGTTCTATATCTGCATACGCTTTATCCAAAGTTCATTATGTGTTCATTTCACGCTCGGTTATGTATCTTAACCTTTTTTTTATGATGTTATTTTAGATGTTGTGAGACTAGAGAATGTTTGAAGCAGAAGTGAATGATAAAATGGTTTTGCACTGCCCAGCAGTTGCTGTTTTAATCACGTCCACCCTGTTACCAGTCAAGTTACTGTCCGGACCATTTACAGACGTAATTTAACAGCTGAGTTATTTAATCTTTTTATTATTATTAATATCTAATGCTAAATCTGGTCTTATTTTTATGATGGAATAACATCATTTAGTCTCTGAGTCTGGACTAGGTTTGCACTCGGTCCTCCTGATCAAGGGCTTAGTTTGAGCAGTGAAAGCCTGATCTTTTAGTCCTAGTGGACTAGGTTTAGGCTCACACTGGGTCTAAACCGGTCCCGGGTGGCCCAGCACCCCTGCAGACTGGGTTGTGTGATTGGTTAGATGAGGTTTTTTTTGTTGTTTTTTTACCAAACGGTGTAGCAAAAACCGTTCAGCATGTGAATGTTTGAAATCCCACAGTTTTTACAGTGACTATATTAAAGAGCAACATTTTATAGTGATTTTATATGTATGAATTTAAAATAGAAATGTATGGAGAAACACTAATTGTTTGATATTTTATTCTACTGTTTGGTAAAACTGTGCTGGCATAATAAAATTTTAATTGATGACGTGCTGTTTATTGATGTCCATATTGTATTGTATTTATTATATTATATTATATTATATTATATTATATTATATTATATTATATTATATTATATTATATTATATTATATTATATTATATTATATTATATGCATCTGTAGTTCCTGGACAGAATGTTACAGTCACCCTAAATATAAAATCTAAATTATAAAAAATGTTTTTTATAGAACCAAGTTAAGTTGACAAAAATATTAAAAGGAGATACAATATCATATCAACATGTGCCATATATTAATAAAACTAACAGTAAGTAACCTTCAAAAGCATTTCCTCCATGACTGTAAGTCGTGTGTTTGTTTCCTTCGCGGCCTCTAGAGGGCGATCTTACACTATTCCAATGCCAGGTGTAGTTAATGAGGTATTAGATAATTAGAGGCTCAATCACTGCATGTTGGCCGGGAGAAAAGCTCTTTCAGGTCAGTGTTTAAGCTATACTGATTTAAAATAACAACATTTCCAATGAATCCCAGATATATACATGAAAGATGTTTCAAATAAATGCACAGCAGTCTTTCTGTTATCAAGTGTATCAGTATCTTGAGAGAGATGAGTTTCCTCTCAGGTCTCATCATCACTAACTCAGTAACTTGGGTGAACCACATTAAACATATCAGGAGGAAAATTCCTTCAAAGAGGCAAATAAGAGTGGAAGGGTGTTCCAACTGAGATTAATCAACCAACACACTCCGGGAATGTAACATTTCAGGGCCTGAAGTGTATCAAATATGTGTGTGGTGTAATGTGAAATGCTCACATTATCAAGCTCTTGAGGTTTCTTTCCAGTTTAATGAGCAGAATATAAACGCATAACTTTGTTTTATTTTCCTGATTATGATCTTGTCCCATAATTTGAATGTGTAATATTCTCTGTTAATCCAATCAGTTTAGACATGCTATTTTGCCAGAGACACCAGGCTTAGCCTATATTCTGCGCATCTATCATCATGTCAGAGGCCAAATAAATATAAAAAAGCTGGAATACGTCAGTCACTTTATAGCCTACTAGGTAGCCTATTGCTCGAGTTGGGCTTTCATATTGATCGATGACCATTGTTGATGCAGGAATCAGATGCGACTCGTAAGAGGAGGATAAAGAGGCAGAACGACCATCTACTTCCTCGGATCCTGAGTAAGATCCATTGGTGTCTTTGCTCCTTCACAGGTGTACCCTCAGATGCACTCTCTGGAAAACTTGATTCCTATTGGTCAATCGCGGTTTCCTGCGGTCAGATTTTTCTTTATACATTTCCTAATGATTCTACTTTCATCTTCCACTCTCTCTTGTTTCGTACAAAAGCAATTGCGCCATCTATCGATTGTAGTGAAAATTACCTCATAATAATAGGCCCGTTCACACCTAAAACGATAATATTATTGGCGTTCACGCCAACTGACGATATGTTTAGCGCGCGCTGCAGTTATGTAAAACGGGTGAATTCTGATTGGCTGTCAATGTTTTTATCATAAGTGATACGATATCGTTCCTTATGTCGTCGTTATAGCTGGGATGTGCACTGGGCCATTGGCAGAATTAAAATTCATACGCTAGGCTACCTATAATAGCATCCACACAATGATAACGTTCTCGGTCAAACTCTGATTGGCTGTCAACGTTTTTATCATTCATCAGCTGGATCTGAAAGTGATTCCAACAATATCGTTCCTCTGTGTCGCATCGTTATAGTTCTGGTGTGGATTGAGCTATTCTGGTAGAATTAGAACGATTGTTAAAACTTTATTGTTATCATTAGGCCTACTTGGTTTATAGTCCATTTAGTCCCAGTAAAATTAAAATCCCAGTACTACTTTTCTCTGTAGAGGCACAAGTTCAAATGCTGAATTAAATCAGTTATGTATGTATATTCAAATTACATTATGGGAGTTAAAGGTTTCTTCATGTGACTGGTCCCTAGGCTCACAGGTCAACCTGATCCCTTATGTGCTTTTTATCACCTTTTGCTCTCGGCCTCTGCAATATCCATGCCTAGAACTCTCTTTCTGCCAATAAAGAGATAGATGGCCAGTGGCGGCACCCTGTCACCTCATCAGTATGTGAACATCCTACTGAAAGGTGCTTGATCTCTACTTTCTTTTTGTCCCTGGGCCAGGCCTCCAGGAACTGGCTAGATAGAGCCCATCTTAATGAGATACGGGGGATGACAGGAACCTAATGGATTCCTGGTCATTTGTAATGAGGATGTAAATGGCAATAAAGGCTCTGGGGCTCTGGAATTAAAGCTGCATATTTCTAACACTGAGTCGCAGTGGAGTCGTTCAAAAGGATTTCTCGTTATAGTGAAAAAGGGACTGGAAGGGAGAAAAGCCATTTAAAGAGAGCGGGAGCGAGAGGGATTTCAACACCTGGTTGTGTGTGTGGACTGGGACAATCACTTAGCATCGCAAAATGACCTTGCACCTGTGGATGGAGGTATAGTGGGGCGCACCGTCCTTCCTTTGACTGTGTTTGATTTAGGGCTTAATCTCCAGTGGATTGTGACGCAAACTGGGGAGGGTCAACAGGAACAAATGCGATTTTAGTTTATCTGAAAAGATGGATAGATAGCGACTGTGATTTATTTTATATAATGGTTCTTTAAAGGAGAAATTAGTATTATGGATTATGGAAGCTTGTTTCTGCCACAGAATAAAAAATGAAAGGAGATTGTTGCTTTTTCTCGCATTTGCGAGATATAAATGCAAGGTCAGAAACTGTGAGATAAAAAATCACAATTACCTTTTTAAATTTAATTTTTATTTTACAAGCTTCCATACAATACTGAGTAAAGGTGCAATCGCATTTGCAAAATGTTGGCAAAATTTTGTGTGTGAAACCATTGTCTATTATCAATAGTGTATGTATGCACAGCTCACACAGAAGCTACTTTCAAACCAAGCTGCTGTCTGTTGATCAATGGGACAATTTGCAAGACCAACCGAACCTGATGCAAAATCTGCCTGGGAAAATCTTTCCTCACGGAAAATTCCTGATTGTGTGCATTCCTTTTGAAATGACTGCATTTTCCGATTTAATGATAAAATTCTGCACCTTAACAGAATATTGCCAGTTTTTATTCCCTTGTTTATTTTTGGAAAAGAGTCCTAAAAAAAGCCACAGCAGAACACACAGTAATGGCGCTCTTGAAAGAATCACCGTTTTAGAATGAATCAGTTCAGTAAATGGTTCATTGACTCGCTCCCCAGACAGCATCCGGGCAACATCCGGGCCACATCTGGTACATGTGGATTCCAGATGTGGGCCGACACCGTTTCTACCACGTAGAAAGAGTCAGTGAAATATCCTCTATAGTAATAATGTCAAAAACGACTCTGTGTTTTACTGCATTCACAGCATGTCAGGTAGTACATGGGTCACGTGGTGCCAGTCAGAGCTCTCAGAAAATTCCCAGTTTACAAGTTGTAATTATGAGTTCTATAAGGACATGAAAGCTTCAAATCAAATTTGAAGACCTGGGGGCTCTTCCATAAATGAAGCTTAGAAAAGCGGGGATTAAACTCCAAAACCGGACTTGAATGAGCCTAACAAATAAGTTGGGGCTAAAGTGGTTCCATAAAAGGTAATTGAAGTTCACGCAATCTCACGTGGAGGTCGATCGTGGATCAAATCGATCCACCATCAAACAGCGTATATTTTGTGCTGTTTTATGCGTTTGTGACATGTTTGCGCGCGCACTCTCACGTCTTTTAAACAACACGAGCGCTGTCTTGCTCTCTCTCCCTCGCGCATATTAATCAAAATCAATTGACGCCAGTGCTTTAAGTGGCCCTAAAGAGGTGGCGGTACTCTATTATTATTATTATTATTATTATTTTTTTGTTGACTCCCCTCCTCCCCTGAGGTAACAACAACTATATTGAAGGGGTTTTATATAAACAGCCGTCAACAGACGACCTTATAAAAAATAATAAATCCTTTTATTAGTTTGTGGATTTGCTTTAGCTAGAAAGAGCTACTGAACATAAAATGTGCAAAATTGAAAAAATACCTTTAGAAAGAGCTACAGTAGAAAGAGCTACTGAACATAAATAAAATGTACAAAATGTGGATATGAATCCAACTGGAAAAAATTGTGAAAAGATATATTTTGATTAGTGAAATAGCATATAGTGAAGCTCTATAGCCATCTAGTGGTTAAAGTGATTTTTATTTTATTTTAAAACTGCATTTTCCAAAAAATGGCCAAAAATCTTACATTAAACCATGTGAAATTATCCATTTTATCTCCATGAATGAAAGTTAGAAATCTGGGTCTTTTATAAAGTGAATTTGACATAAAATGCCTTATTATCAAAATCACCTTATTCCGCCCCGCCCACTTTTAATACTTCGCGCTTCCGCATTTTGTCATCCGACTTCCGCTAAACTGGCACGGCACATCTGGTAGCTAGTTCAATCGATAGAAGATTGTTTTTTAGTTAGACAAAACTTTAGCAAATGTCAAATAACGGTAATACCGTAAATGTTTTAAATTGGGAGCACGGAGAAAATTTCGTAGGACGATCAGTTGGTCTCACATTGTCTCATCCATCATCATTGTTAACGTGGCCAGTTCTAACTAGAAGACTTAATTCATTTAAGTTTTAAAGGGAATCTACAGAGCTCACATAGGTTTAATAATAAATGACTGAGGGGTAAAATCTGGTCACATTGTAAAGGTTTATAAAAATAACTTCATAACTGGGCTGCTGCGCGCATGCGCGCCAAATAGGAGCGCAATAATTCTGACTAAAATATACATTTTGCTTGGAAAATTAATATGCGATATTTTATAACACTAGAAATATCTTCTAATTATAATAATTTCTCTTTAGGATGTTGGATAAGTTGCAGTGAACTTCTAGCTCATTACACTCATATATTTTATACTTCTAATAAAAAAAAGAAATTGAACAGAAGTAGCCTAATTCAGGGAAGATTTTTTTTAAGGGAACTAAATATGTAAAGATACAAAATATAGTTTTGGGTATAGGACCTATGCTACTTTATAAAGATGATACTTATTTAGAATGCTGAGAATTACAGCTTTTAATGCAATAATTTTTTTTGAGAAAGCAAAAATCCCCAGTTTTAAATGAGTGGTTAGATTTAGTTTCTAAAGTACATTATGGAGAGGATAACATTAAATTAAGAACAAATGTATACATTTTGAAAAGATATGCGCAACTCTAAAATCAAAGAATATTCCATAAAATAAAGGAATATATATTGGCCTACATTAACTACATTTTTATGTAACCTTCCCTTTTATTTCTAGTTATTTTATTTATTTATTTATTTAATATTGAATATTTGATATTTATATAATATTACTTGAATAACTATTAGGAATTATGTGTCATTCATTATAAGAGTTTGATATATGTGAATGTTATATTTTTATTAATATTATTTTATTGTTTTATTTATATGTATGTGTTGTTATTATCACAAAAGAAAAAAAAGTAGAAGGAAAAATAAGGAATATTTATTGGGGGAAAATATGATGTCTTTAAAGGAACTGTCCATTTGTATAATTTTGTTAAATGTGTTTGAATTGAAAGACATAATAAAGTACATAATATATATATATATATATATATATATATATATATATATATATATATATAAGAGACAGTGTAGAGAAAGAATTATCTAATCGAGGCACTCCTTAATTAAAATGTCTTTATTACAAAAATGACATGTCCTAAACGGACAACTTTAAAACGCCTTATATATGTGTCTATATTGTCTATATTGTAGCCTTATTTAAGTTGATTTTCTGTATACCGTGTATTTATAAAGTCCAATAATGGTATTAGAGACTGTCAGTGGTAATATCATTGTGTTCTTGTCGGTCAGTGTTGAGGATCTGTGTAACAACTGAGGCTTAGCCTGACAGTTAGCCTGCCCTGGACCAGGCTAGTTTCCCAGCATAAGTTGCCAGGGTAACTGAGTTTGAACTTTAAGTTTGATTTATGAAACCGAATCTACCAAAAATAAGCCTGACTACCTGAAATAAGCCTGGCTTATACTCTAATCTTGGTTTATGGAACAGCCCCCTGGACTAACTACAAATGTTTTATAAATACGCGTTTGTTTACAATTGTATTCAACTGTTTGAGAGTTGTTGTTTCAGTTTATAAACCTTCTCGATGTAGCGCGATGAAAGCTCTACAAGAAATTAGTACATTTTCTAATAGACAGGAGACATTTAAGGGATTTATGTATTCATTTTTACTTATTTATAACCATTGGGGGGAAAAAAAAGTTAGTTTGAGTGGTTAGAAAAGACATATCACTTTTAGAAACCCCCCCAACCCCTAAGTATTTGTCAAGCCAACATAATTACGCACTGTGTTCATAATAGCAGAAAGCACTATGATGGATTTCAGGAACCATTAGCGGTGGGATTTCTTCATTGTGCGTGTGCAGTAAGACAGCACTACTAATGGTAATGGTAGGTGTCGAGGTGGATGCTGAAGTGTTTCCTCACTTTTCCTCAGGCGCCATGGCAACCCTGTTTAATAGAGGGGGTTGGTTGTCTTATCAGAAAATGCAATCTGCTGAGTTTACTGGGGGAGAGGACAGATTGCGGGCATGATGGGAAATTTCCATCACCTGCTTTTTCACTTACAGCTAACCACACGTCTAAATTTGAAAGCGAGTGCACTTCCAAAGATAAACACCCTTTGGGCAACACTGATTAATTCATACGTGTCATGCAGCCAGGGTTCATTTTATGTATAAAAATATGTACAGCACATGTGATGTTCAGGGCTCTCCGGAGGCCTGCGTCTGTGCTGTTGAAGCCACAGAATACCAAAACCTCGGCCGGGGTCATATCCATCCTAATCCATGCTAATGGAAAGAACACTATATTCAATTTTTCCCTCATGAATCATGAATAGGAGTTTCAGTTGATACTCTGGGAGCAATGCAATTCTGTTGCAGGAGGAGGGGTAAATTATTAAGACTATGGTAGCCTACAACGAACAATCTATTAAGTCTGCATGTGTAAATGTGTTTCTGGGCACGCAGATAGAAGATCTTATATATGCGTACATGATGCATGCATATGTATTTATGAAATGTCTTGTTTTACTAGATGTGTGATGATGCAGAAAGTGATGCAAGTGCAAAACGTGAGTCCTCTGTCCACTTGGTGGCAGCAGACGCTATAAACACGGTTGACTGAAAGTTAGAATTATATGCTATTATTACAGTATATTTATCAGAGTGATCTTAAGGAAACTGAAAACTGTGCCACAAATGGCTTTATAGCTGAAACCTAAATGGAGAATTGACTAGAAGGTCATTTACAGTATTCATAGTCATCACAAAATACTTAGGCTGTACAATAGTGCAGTCAAGTTCTTTAGATGTTCACCATGGTACTGAACGATTACCATACTTTTCCAAAGAATTCCCACTCCAACATGATCATGCATTGTCACCTTAAATCAAAATGCAAATACTGCATCACACACAATATTTGAGGATACAAAGGTCTAGTTAGCCATTAATATTCCTGATGGCACGTTTGCATGATAGTGATTAACGCTTTGGTTTTTTCCTCCCTCGGACCATCTGGACAGCAGTTAAATGGACCACTGCAGTCAGCCCACAAACCATCTCTCCCGCTCTCATTTTGCCCTCTCTGATCATCTTGACTTGATTTCAAGACCTTTTTTTTTTCTCTCCGGCAAACTCAGTGAGCTATGAGATTGCAGAGCCTTCATCAAAACCATAACTGGATTCTGATGGCATTCACGCTCTTGCGTTTGTTGCTTTTATCATGCGTTTTATTCGGCTGAACAGATGATTTGCAATTAATACTATTCAGAGTAGGAAGGAAGGGGGAGGTGGAGGAGGAGAAGATCAAGGGATAAAAATACTACTCCTATTTATATGAGCCGGAATTCTAATCCAGGAGGAATGACGCATCGGTCCAACCCATTAACAGACCAAAGGATCCAAGCATCACTTTTGTTCCTTTTTCTTACTTCTCATCTTCTATTCTTATGTTTCCTTTTATAATATCAACGACACTCGCTTTGAGGCGTTCACACCTCTGAGTTGAAATGCATGGCTAGATTTCACACTTCTCTGCAAAAACAAATCTAAAATTAAACAAAAACATATCTAGTCTATTCTTAATTAACATGCTCTTTTCTTCCCAACATTAAATATCTTATCTGTCGATGTGTCTCCTAACTGTCTTTC
This sequence comes from Rhinichthys klamathensis goyatoka, assembly GCF_029890125.1. NCBI lineage: Eukaryota > Metazoa > Chordata > Actinopteri > Cypriniformes > Leuciscidae > Rhinichthys > Rhinichthys klamathensis. Next base: position 1,178,640 of record NW_026606878.1, read on the forward strand.
TCTCTCCCCCTCCTCCTCCTCTATATAGTTCTGTGTCTCTGTTATCTGCTAACCCAGTTGTTCTGGACAAAAGTAGAAACCTTGAGGGAAGTGGGCCACTAGTGCAGGCACTGCTCTACTGTCTGTTTGTGCCTTACTTTTCATTTCATACAGTAATTTTCAATGGTGTTCCATTCATCTATTCATACGTGGAGTTGTGCGTTTTAATGCATGCGACACAAAATGTGAGAGGCATTCTGTGCTTGTGTTTGTGCATGCACGCAATAAATACCTTGGAATTTGCGTTCCTCAGAAACAGAAGTAGAGGCGGGACATGTCCAAGAGCTTTTACTTTTTCCAACAGCTTTTAGTATATACAGCACAGAGCACACCCATGAACCATGATTTGCTTCTGAGCAAAACCAAAACCTTATGAGAAAGGGGTGGATGAGAGGAATCTCAACATCTTTCATTTTCTTTTTATGAAATGCCTTGCATTTATGGATAAATGTATATGGATGGATATAGATATGGACATAGATTGATATAGATAGATGAATGGAGAACGATGGACAGATAGATAGATAGATAGATAGATAGATAGATAGATAGATAGATAGATAGATAGATAGATATAGATAGATAGATATAGATAGATGAATGGAGAAAGATGGACAGATAGATATAGATAAATATAGAGGGATGAATGGATGATAGATGGATATATATGTATATATAGAGATAAATAGATAGAGGAGATGGATGGATATAGATGTAGATCGATAAAGATGCATGGATGGATGGATAGATGCACATAGATATACACTCACCTAAAGGATTATTAGGAACACCTGTTCAATTTCTCATTAATGCAATTATCTAATGAACCAATCACATGGCAGTTGCTTCAATGCATTTAGGGGTGTGGTCCTGGTCAAGACAATCGCCTGAACTCCAAACTGAATGTCAGAATGGGAAAGAAAGGTGATTTAAGCAATTTTGAGCGTGGCATGGTTGTTGGTGCCAGACGGGCCGGTCTGAGTATTTCACAATCTGCTCAGTTACTGGGATTTTCACGCACAACCATTTATTGGGTTTACAAAGAATGGTGTGAAAAGGGAAAAACATCCAGTATGCGGCAGTCCTGTGGGCGAAAATGCCTTGTTGATGCTAGAGGTCAGAGGAGAATGGGCCGACTGATTCAAGCTGATAGAAGAGCAACTTTGACTGAAATAACCACTCGTTACAGCCGAGGTATGCAGCAAAGCATTTGTGAAGCCACAACACGCACAACCTTGAGGCGGATGGGCTACAACAGCAGAAGACCCCACCGGGTACCACTCATCTCCACTACAAATAGGAAAAAGAGGCTACAATTTGCAAGAGCTCACCAAAATTGGACAGTTGAAGACTGGAAAAATGTTGCCTGGTCTGATGAGTCTCGATTTCTGTTGAGACATTCAGATGGTAGAGTCAGAATTTGGCGTAAACAGAATGAGAACATGGATCCATCATGCCTTGTTACCACTGTGCAGGCTGGTGGTGGTGGTGTAATGGTGTGGGGGATGTTTTCTTGGCACACTTTAGGCCCCTTAGTGCCAATTGGGCATTGTTTAAATGCCACGGCCTACCTGAGCATTGTTTCTGACCATGTCCATCCCTTTATGGCCACCATGTACCCATCCTCTGATGGCTACTTCCAGCAGGATAATGCACCATGTCACAAAGCTCGAATCATTTCAAATTGGTTTCTTGAACATGACAATGAGTTCACTGTACTAAAATGGCCCCCACAGTCACCAGATCTCAACCCAATAGAGCATCTTTGGGATGTGGTGGAACGGGAGCTTCGTGCCCTGGATGTGCATCCCACAAATCTCCATCAACTGCAAGATGCTACCCTATCAATATGGGCCAACATTTCTAAAGAATGCTTTCAGCACCTTGTTGAATCAATGCCACGTAGAATTAAGGCAGTTCTGAAGGCGAAAGGGGGTCAAACACAGTATTAGTATGGTGTTCCTAATAATCCTTTAGGTGAGTGTATAGATGTAGATAGATAGATAGAGATGGATGGATGGATAGATGTAGATAGATAGATATTGATGGATGGATGGATGGATATAGTTGCAGAAAGAGATGGATGGAGATAGATAGAGATGGATGGATGGATACTCTACAAAACCTCCATACTCAGCTCTTGTTCACTCTACTGTCTCATCATGTCTGATTTGTTGCAAACCCTGGTCATGTTTCTGTCTGCACCTTGCAAACACCTCTTGCCCGTGGGAGCTATAAATACTCTTTTTTCTTTATTCTGCACATTTGACACCAGTCCTTACCTGTCTGTCACGTTCATTTGATGACAGATATCTTATACAATCACCCAACGATATTGAATTTCATTCTTTAAAAAACACTACAGAAACAATGATTTATATGTCACCTTGATCTCTGTACAAAATCAATCATGCAATACTATAACTAAGAGCAACAAGTGCATGTCAAGGACGTACTGTACTTTATAGCATGTTAACTTCGTATAAGAATGCTAAATGTAAACATGACCCATTTAGATATCAACTTTTTCTCATTTTATGTGGATTCATATGGAATCGTTGTGCATATTCAATATATTTCCCAGCCTTACCGTGAGGGCCAAGATGAGTGTTCAATATTTGTTGTCCCCGTGAGGCTTCTCAGCTGCTGCACAACACCTCAATGTGTTTGTCCTTTATGCATAAACATGCATTATTCAAATGACTGGAGTTCCAGCCACAGCCTCATCATAACCATATACAAACTCCGCAGTCTGCTGAACTGGGAAATAAAATCCCTCTCTCTCGCCTTACCACTTTGTTCTCATATAAACGACAGGAACTATAGTAGTCTACCGTGCACAGACTTTTTTTGGTGTGGCAAATTTGAATATTTGTGCCTTCAGATTTCTTTATTTGGTCGAATGGGAACCGATTAGTGCAGGGCTTTAAAACTGGGGTTGGCTACAAAGTTTAGAGAATTGTTTTTATTTAAAATAAAATATTTGATTAAAAATATACAGGTATAAACAGACGCCTGCTGGGTCAGTCGTCAGGTCAGAGTACGGTATCTGTAGAATAACTAGCTCAACGCTCAGTCCTGTTCTGGAGTAGAATAGCATGTTCAATTAACATCTGTGCTAAGCAATGAATGTGCAGTAATTGTTAATTGCTCCAGCGTCTTGCTCAGGTTGAGCCTCGGCTGAGTAAATTGCTGTAATTCTTCAGTCATTTTTCTATTTAATCAGGTGAGCGTCTCGCCACCTCCCGGTCCCAAACCGCTGCGCTCTCCCCCTTCAGCGGCCCGTAATTGGCCTAATGAAGAATCCAATCTCAACTGGCATCACATTAGAAACCTGTCATTCTCACTCACCCTCTCTCTATGTGTCTCATCTCGTCTGTTTATCAGCTCAAAGCTATGATGCTCTTTTCAGTGGGGATGAGCGAGGGGTTAAAGGTTAAGAGTAGCCTATAGTTCATTACTGGGGAAAAACCCTCCTTAGATGGCCAATTACAACCACCTCGAGGAGGACAGAGAGAGTGTGTATGAGACCGTTTGATTCTCTGGCAACTGCTGTTGAAATCAGGTTTAAGGTCTCTCTCTCTCTCTCTCTCTCTCTCTCTCTCTCTCTCTCTCTCTCTCTCTCTCTCTCTCTCTCTCTCTCTCTCTCTCTCTCTCTCTCTCTCTCTCTCTCTCTCTCTCTCTCTCTCTCTCTCTCTCTCTCTCTCTCTATACATATAAATATAGAAAGAAAGAGCCAGTGCCTAAAAAAGCTAATGTAAATTATGTATGCTTTAAGTATGTATATATTTATGCTGCATTCAAATTATTAATGTATAACATATTTCCTGATAGCTACAATTTACATGTACTTGAATAGTAAAAACGGTGTCTGTGTACACTCACATATATATACAGTATATACAGTATATATATATATAAAAATTAGTATGTAGTAGTCTGTAGATGATTATTTTTATTTGTTTTAAACTAGATGATGGTTTTTACTACTCAGGAACTTGTAAACTATAGCATATATAGTATGTCTTGAAATATGTTGAAGATATATTCAGACATGACATTTTGGCATTATCATATTAATGACTTCTCCATATTATACATATGGTGATGTATAATATATATTTATATAAAATGTAAATATTCAAATTAACATTTAAAAATCTGTATTTCTTTGTTTACATGTCATTCTTATAATATATACACAAATATAATGTATTTGATCTCATTTTAATGTTCATTATTATTATAAATTATTTTATAACACACACACACACACACACACACACACACACAAATAACATGTTTTTTAATTTACTTTTATTGAACAGACACATTACAGTAAAATGACAGTGAATACAATTTTATTTTAAGATTTTTATTTTAAACAAACTTTGGAACTTTCTATTCATCAAAGAATCCTATTGAAGCAATTATATAAATATTTATTTATTAATTAAATATATATTAAGCAGCACAAATGTTTTTAACAGTGATAATAAATATTTCTTGAGCATAAAATCAGCGTATCAGAATGATTTCTGAAGGATCACGTGACACTGAGAGACACAATGAAAATTCAGCTTTGCACCACAGGAATAAATTACATGTAAAGACAATGCACATAATAATTACCTCCAAGATGAATATTACAGGTACCCGATCCTTTAGCCCATGGGGGTTTATGTGACTGGGAACAGCGGACACACCAGCCAGTTCCACATCATGTGTTACCTTGCTCTTCTGTTCTTTCTGTCTCTCTTGTCCTTGCTCACATCTATCCTATTTCTACAGATGGCATCTGATTACATCTCATCCACTCCACTCTCTGATGGCGAGCCGTAATCACACTCCTCAAAATGGGCACCATAGTTAGGTTGCCATGCTGTTCTCAAGTGGACACACCACAGACACATAGCCTGTCACTGGAAAAACACTCACCCTTCCCCAGAATCCTCGCCGCCAACAAACTCAAGAGCTGTTCCCCATGACATGCGTGTTGTTTACCAGCCTCTGCCCATAATGCCAGATGGTTGCATGGTACATGTGCCGATGTAGGACTAGGAGCGAGTGATATCACTGATGATGTCATCACTGTTGGCTCCAGGGGCTTTCATCAGGTGTGGACTCATGGGATTGACAGGGATTGCGGGAACAAATGAGATTATTAACCCCCATTGTCCTCCGGTCTGTGGCTGATGAGGAATATTGCAGGTGTGCATGTGTTTGGAAGGGCCATAATCACCTGCATGATGGACGTTTGTCCCTTTATCTTTCTTTGAAGTGCTTTGGACTGGCCACCGCCCCATGGTGCCAGGCGGAGCTTACACACGCGCACACACACAAAGGCTGTCAAAATGAATAAATTAATGTTTGATTTTTATTTAATTAGTATTTTTTTCTGCTGTATTGTGAGTCTTGGACTGTTCTAGAGATCTATCAAATTGAACGGGTGTTTTTTATGGGTATACATTTTTATTATTATTATTATTTAAAAATTATTTTAAGCAGTTTTAATTGTCATTGAACAGGTTGTAAACATCACCCATGAGCGAACCAACTATAATTCGTAAAAACATGAATAGGAATAAGATGACAAAAGAGAATAAAAAATATTACCATGATGATGATAGTACTAAAATAATAATATAAATTTTAATACATTTATTTTAGTGCATTTTTTAGAAAGCTGATATATTTAAATTCAGGTCATAAGACATTTATGTCGATAATTTAATATGAAAAAAAAAAATCATATTTTTTATAAATTATTATTAGTACCATTATTTTTACTATTATTATTATGCATGCAAGTTCATAAAGTGTGGTATTTTCTTATTTAATTGCATGTTTGTAACCTGTGTTGTTATTATGTTATATGTTATGTTATATCTAATAAGTTTTTGTTTTAGTGCAGTTTTAAGCTAATGTTTATTTACATTTTTTTAACAACTCTAGACATAAATAGATTATTAAGTAAGACAAATCTAAATATGAGTGGGCTACAGTGCTTAGCATAAGTGAACACACCCATGCTAAAATTGACTAAAAAGAGGAATACAAAAAATCATCTATTGGAAATTGATCTTAATGCCTTAATTTAAAAAAATGAGGAAATTTTCTTTGTGAATAAATAATGTATTGTAAATAAATAAATTCCTTAAAATACAGGGAGCATGACACCCCTATGTTAAATTCCCATATGGGCAGCCCATTGGCAGCCCTAAATATACATATATATACGTATATCCAAACTAAAATGATGAGTAGGCCATTGCAGTTGCTTCAGACTTCCCAGCAGCCTCTCCGTGTGCGGGTTCAGAGGAGTAATGGTGTGTAATTAGACGGGGGGTCTGCTCGTCCTCTCCCAGGTGACACTGACTCACGGAGGGCCGCACTGGGCTCTTAATGGATAGCTTGTTTGTGTGAGCGTCAGGCTCCTGTGCTCGTCCTTGGGTGGGTGAACGGCTTGTCCTGCTGCTGAGGACACTTACCGTTCAATGGGCATATAATGTCTGGACATGCATGAGCGCATGCGTTTGGTGCAGCAGGTGTCTGTGAAGGTCACTTTTAAGTGTGGTTTGTAGGGTTGGACACACAGTTACGCCCCTCTCGCTCAGTATTGGCATCTACAGGTCCTGACGGAGGCCTCTGGCACTTGATGGTCCATCTGTCAGTCTGTCTCTTCCTCTTCCCCGCAAGCGGTCAGATATTTCAGTCGCACTTGCGCTTCTCCTGACAAGCTCTTTTATCAGGTCTGAATGTAGTGCACTTTTCCCAGCTAACCTGCATCTCAATCAATCACGAAAGAGAGAGAAAACAGAACGGGAGGGAAGATAGGCAGATGGTAAGAAAAGACAGACAGTTTCATAGATGGATAGTTAATCTTACTCAAGGACACATGCTTCCTGTTCTCGCACCCGCTAAACATTGCTCAACCAACCCTCACCAAAACTGTTCTGACTAGTCCAGTAGTCGAAGTTTTGCCCCAGCTGGCAGAACATTTAGATTTTTTACATACGGCAAATTCTAACATCGCCAACTAGTTCTAATTCTGACGTCGCCATCTACTGGCCTGGCATGAACAATACAGCGCTTTTAGTCATTTTCGCGGATCCGTGTGAACAGGGATCGTTTTGACAACGTTGTTGTCTGTACGCAGAACTTAAAAAAACCCCGCAAAAGTAAAAACTTTTTTTAAAGTACGTCGTTGTCATGTAAACATACCCTAAATCAAAGCAGTGATAAAAACAGATAAAAAAAGACTTATTGTTATTATTTAAATGTAATTAAAATAAGTTGGGCAGTGTTGTTGTTCTAAAATGATGGTATAGCAGATGTTTTTAATGACTTTTATAATTTAGATTTTTTTTATTGCATTGTATTTTTAATTTTTATATTAGATATTCTAAAAATAATATTTAAAAAATATACTAGGCAGAATTTTCTTTTACAAATATTTTTTTGAATTATAAAAATCCTTAAAAACAAGTTGTATTTGCTACATATACCGTCATTTTAAAACTGCAACACTACCAGTGCCACCTTATTTTAATTTAATATAAATAATTATTATTTTTTTGTACAAATGATCATTATTATTGGTTAAAACATCATTGTTTTCTCTGCTCCACATATGTTTGTTTGTTAAATATTTTTTGTTATTACTAATACATAATATTAATAATGATGATGGTGATTCATTCAGAGTTTGTTTTATTGAATTTGCTATTTCCCCCCTATACTTTCTTACTTCAAGAAAAATCTTTCTTTTTTTTTTTACAGTGAAACATCAATCACAAAATGCATTATTACAGTAGATGTTTTGCCAGTGGAAAAATAAAATGAGGGTGAGTTGATAACAGTTTTCATTTTGGGGTGAATAATTTAAATAGAAATGTCTTTCACATCTGAAGACATCTTCAAAAAAAAGTTTGAGTTTACTTGTCAGGCCTTTGTTAAACATGTTTCACAGCTTCTGAGGAAGGCAAACCTTCAAAAAAAAAAAAAAAAAAAATTGTGGGGAAAATTGAGTTGTTTGGCCTTTACAGCTATCTGCGAATGCTCTTCATCTTTGGTATTGAACATGGCACTTCTATAGGCAGTTCAGGTTGTCATGGTTACATGCCAGGCCCAGACAACAGTCGTCAGGGAAGGAATGCAGATACGAGAGCTTGACGCATTAAAAGGCTTTTAAGTGTGGAAAATGCACGTCTAACGCGGGCTCGGTTCCTATACTTTAATTGGTCAAAGCTACCGAAGGGTCAATCGGGAGGATGTATCCGAAACGTTCCTTTAAGAGAAGGATAATGAAGAGGAAGGGAGTAAAGAATCTCGAGCTTTCGCCTACATAACTTGTAAACACTCTGAGGGCAAATGTTGTGCAGTGCTTTGTTTCGTGCCATTGAGCCTGTTAATGACCCGTCATCCGCGTGCTACTCCGTGGGCTGTTTTTCATTTGCGTCGTTCCCTCCTTCCCCAAACCGTCCTCCACCTCCTCCTTCCAGCTCCTCCGCCGACTGCATCGACCGCTTCCCTGAGAATATCTGTTAAAGGGAGCTCTCTAAATTGTTGTACAAATTGGATAGTCTGAAGCTTCCTTCACAGGAGTTAGCGGCTATTCATAAATATAGGGAAGTGGGACTGAGGTGGCCTGTTTTCTGCTATTAGCTTTGAGGAAATAAGCCTTTTTTTTGCCCTAGGATGTATTTTAGAAATAAGACCATAGGTAAGACTAGAAGTTTGATGAGCTGAACTGAACCCTGTTTTGCTTATCAATGGAAGTGGAAAGGAACAGATTTAGAAAGTAGTATTTTTCCTATTACAAAAAAAGCTACCGAATGGAGAATAATTAAATGTGTAATTGACACATTTGGATTTAATTTTTATTATTTATTTATTTGACTATTGTTTTTATTTTATATGCTCTATTGTGTATTAAACATGGATATGGCTTATGTCTTTATTAAAGAAAAAAAAATCTAAATGTCAGTGTTTTAAAAATGATGCTGATTTAGTTTCACACACACACACACACACACACACACACACACACACACACACACACACACACACACACACACATGCAGATAGTCATACTCAGACATGTCAATCATTTAAAAAATAAACAAAAAAATTATGCAGAGCACACAAAGTCATTTTTTTTATTCATATATTTATTTTTAAAACATTTGTTCTTTGCATTTTTACATGGCTTATGTTCAGAATATTAAACGGAGATTTGACATATTACTGCTGTTAAAATCTGATCATGTTTCAAGTCATGTTTACTTTATTTTTTCCAGTAGTAAAGTTTCTCAATCACTTTTCCATAAAATGTGTATTGTGATGCATGCATATATTTATCCATTTACTGGCATCATAAATGAGCAGCTCTAACGACGACTTGAGCTGAAGATAAACTATTACCCTTGCTAGTTGCTACAAAAAGCATATAACATGTATAAAAAGGGCAGCCTCTCCACTTTTGGAGTTCAGAGGTCAGTGTCAAAATGCCTTCATCCAATCAGCACCCAGTGTTGGGTCTGAGCCAACGCCTGGCATTTCAACACTGCTGATAGGACTGGTGCAGTGAGGCCTGCTATTTCTCCTAATCAGGATTTACATATTTCCATTTTCATGAGAGTGAGATTTTCCTGCGCCTCGGGCAAGGGCTGATCTTTGATCCTCTATGCTGGTCTGTAAACAAATGTTGGAGGTTTGGCCACGGTGCTATTGTGTTTCTTAGCAATTGTTTCAATGTGTTTTAATTGGAGGAAAAGAAATCCAAAGACTTAACAAGGCCAGTGAAAAACCATGGCAATGCCTTTAAAAATATTATATAATCATATATTTTTTGTGTGAAATATATAGTCAAGCATCTAATTTGAAATCCCTGTCTCATTGCCCTCAGGTTAAGCTCTTAATTACATAACCCATTTAACATGGTTTAGTTCAATCAGAAAATGTTGATTAAAATCTCAGTGGTATAATCAGTTTTGGCTGGAATGATTTCATGCATATGAGTGTTTTGTGTAAAGGGAGTGCGTGGGGTAAAAGTGAAGCATTCAGAGATGAGCATCCGTGACCGCAGCGCCCTGCTCAAGGTCACTGTCCCATTGTTTCAATTTTGTACTAACAGTAACCATGACGACAGTCACATTGTGCGTCTCTGTGGTTCTTTGAATGGCTTGACCCAGTCTATGTGTTTCTGCTCTGTTCTAAATGCTGAATTGTGACTTTTAAAATAATTTAATGAGCTAAACAGTGGTCTTTTTGAAAGTGATTTAATACTTTGTGCCTAATGAAGTTTCTCTATGGTTTGAAGAAAAATGTCTTAATGAAAAATATTTTTTTTGAAGAAAATTGTTTCTGGTCACTGCTCATTTTCAGGTAGAGAAATGAAATAAATTTTATTTATTTACAAAAAAATAAATAAAGTTATGTTGCCTTAAATTCATGTCTATTTGCTATAAAGTCAATTTTGTTCTAGTGTCAACGTGAATAATAATATCAATAATAACCATGCAAAAATAATAACCAAATAAATATATATATGGCTTTGTATGAGTGAAAGGCGGTTAGTAATTGCATGTGTGCTTTTGTGCTGCATGTTTGGGATATTTAGTGATGGTAATAGTGGGCACAGCTGTGGGGATGCTGTCAATGGATGCCATGTTTTCTATTGTCTACGTGGCATCACTCAACCAAAAAAAGCAACAAGTGGGAGTTATAGACAGCAGGGCCTGGCATTGCACACTCTACCCATAATTAGCCTGTTCTGTTAACAGAATCCTGACGAGGGAAAAACAGCCTGCGCTCTTCCTCTAAATTACACAGTATTTAGATCAGCCCAGGTTCACTGAGAATTACAGCGACAACACAAAACTGCAGAAGATTTTTGCTAAATATCTGGAAGACTTGTTGAATAACTCCAGATGTATAGACCATTCTCAGTTGTAAATGAGTTATGGTCTGGTAAAGCGTCATAGACAAATCATTTCCAGAGGGGCGTCACCAACGGACGTCGCGGATAGACCTAAAACCAATCAGAGCGATGAAGGAGATGACGTATGCAGAGCGGCGGAGAAACATCTCCGAGTGTTGTTCTTTGCTCGGTTTTTAACAAAAAGGAAACGTTCAAATCGCTTAAAACCGACGCGATAGCTGATTCGACCGAGTGATGTTCGACGGCGGCATCCATCTTTGTAATGTAGGCTACAAAATCTGCTTCAAAATCCCAGCGCTGTCGTCATCGTGTAAAGCCCGCCCCAACGTTTCTGATTGGTGCCTCGATTTCGACGGATTGGAAATGGGCTCGCTTGAATGAGCTCTTTGCCAGACTAACTTTCAGAGCAAATCTAAATTTGCCGGAAGTTGTCTGGGTTTTCCCAGGCTACCAGATATGTTCAATTAAGATGATTAAAAATATAAAAATGTTTCGATTCGATTGCTTGACCTGAACATTGTACCTTCTCACAGATATATAACACAACCTGTCTAGTCTGATTCACAAACAAATGACTCTAATGAGCAAATCTTTTTAAAGATTCATTCTAAAAGACTTTGGAGTAACCAGTTTGAATCAGTCTGACAGATGCTGACAAATCCTTCACTTAATGAAGTCAAACTAAAATAAATCTAATTTACTGATTCAACAGCTTTTAGTTGCAGCTTAATTTCTGTATTGAAACGATGCATTAACGTGGAACTGAATCTGTCAGAGCGGCAACTGATTCAACACATTTGACTGATTCGTCAGCTCAGGGGCGGAGCCATTTCAGAAGTGTGGGGGACAGAAATGTCAAATGTAATACCATTTTTTTTCTGACATTTATTTGATTGACTGGTTCATCTCTTGCTTTTAATTGGCTTAGAAATACAGTGCCGAACAATATCCACGTATTTGTTATCAATACTATTTCTATATTGAAATAATGATGCATGAACAACTTTAGTGAGTGAGTCATATGCTGAATCAGTAGCTGATCTGGATTCAATTAGTTCATTCATTGAATGGTTTGTCAGAAGAATACATATATTAATAACTAGGCCTACCCAATGTAATATGGGAATAAATAAATAAAAAGTCAAATGATATGTCATCAGTAGCAGTTCTCTTCCATGAGGACACATTTCTTGGCCATTATCCTCCTGAAGTTCACATGAACCATGTGCCAGACCACTGTTTCAAGTGGAATCAATAAACACAGGTTAGAAAAAGCACCCTAAAGCACACTAATATAAAATGAAGCCTAAATACAGGTGTAGTGTTCAGGCTCGGGGTCTGTTGGACTCTAGCATAATGGTTCTGTGTGTGTTGTGTGCCTTCAGGGGCCCGAAGCCAATGCAACATGCTCCATTACATCTTTCCATTTCCATTTCTCCATTTAACCTTCAGCCAACTACAGCTGCAGTCAAACCCCGGCAAACCTGTCGCCAATGCTAAAGTGCACACGTGTACAGGTAGACACATTGATGCGCTTCCAGCTACGCTTTGATCATTTAAGTCTCGTCTTTTATATTCCAGCATTTGCATAGCGGGAAGAAAAGTGAAAAAAGCCATACAGGCGATATGTCATTCTGCTCTGTTTTTTTAAACACAACCGAGGCAGCTGAAGAGAGAGGCACTTTTTTATAACACGTCCTCTTTGTCTGTTCAATCGGTCCTCCTCATGTCCCCGAATGTCACTCATAATCTGTAAGGTCATATTTGAACATGTCATCTCAAGACAGGAGGGAGATGAAAGGGCGCTAGGTGGAGGATAAGAGCTTGCTACGTGAGAGAGAGAGGGGTGAGACGTGAAGGTTAGAAAGGGACGGGTCTAAGCCCTCACTGTCATGGCGTCAGGGTGGATGACGCTATACACGACAGCACAGTCTCAGAGATGGTGCAGAACGATGCTCTGAGGTCATTTTAACCTTGTTTGACTGGATTTTGCGAAGTCTTGGTAATCTTTGGGCCCTTGTTTCAAAACTTCACGAAGATTGTGTCATCTTCAAATTTTTTTATGGCTGTGGCTTTTCATGTGATATGTATTAAATGTAACTGTCTGCTTATTGAATACTTTGGCCATGTTCAGACTGCCAGCAAAAATTGGATTTTTTTTGCATATTATTCAGATGGGTTTTTACGGAGCCCTTAAAAGCATATGGTGAAGGAAAAAAAGATGAGATGGGAGAAAAAATTATTTGGCCAAGCTTTTGCGTTCTCTTGGAAATGTTTTGCGTTCCCCAGAGAGTTCACTCGCAAAGAACACAAAAGTTGTGCGAGCGAACGCAAAGTTTCTCGGGGGAACTCAATGGCATTTCCAAATTGCAAAATTTTCCTCTTAATGTGACACATAACGATAATGTCTTTATTTGATTGATTTATTTGTTTGTTTGTTTGTTTTATTTTATTATTCTTTCATACATATTCTAAATATTTAAAAATACCTAATGTAAACCTTCAAAAAATATGAATATTCCAAATGTCAAAATTCAGAAAAGAAAATGCTCAGAAAATAACTTATTACGGTTGTTTTTGAATGAAATATATATATTTCTCGTTCTAGCCACATGCATACTGTCCCCTGTTCACATAACATCTTCAGCATTACTGAAACATGTGAAACTCCATGACAGTTTTTCATGAAATCCTGCCAAATGAGGGGAAAATACTTGGAGCATAATGCTTTCTGTGGCTGATTGTGTTTCTGAGTGTACGAATATCCCCAGTCTGCATGACGTCACAAATCCAGCTCCCATGTTTCCAGGAATTTGGTCGTATGTACCACTGATTAAGGTTTTTAAAACACACCCCAGACAATCCCAGTAGCAGACACCCCAATTTGGTGAACCTTTCACCTCTTTTAAAGTTGGAGCGATGGAATATGATTTTGCACTGGGCGGGAGAAAGCTACGGTCAGAGCTCTCTCACAGAGGGTCACAGGCTATGTAATACTGTTGGCCGCTGGCCACAGGGCGTGTGTGTGTGTGTGTTTAGATTGAACTCTAGCTGATGTAAGATGGATTAGGGCTCCGATGGGAATTCCAGCTGGCTCTCATTTCTCCTGTCCCTCCAAACTCCTCATCTTATCTAACAGCCCGAATGTTATTAGAGAGAAAAGAGTGTGTGTGTGTTTGAGAGAGCGAGAGAGAGAGAGAGTGAGATTTATGGAAAAAGAGATCAAGGGAGAGAGATAGAGAGACAGGAAGAGGAATGACAATATGGTGAAATTAAATACCTAATTTATTTGCTCTCCTAAAGCCAATACGTGTATTATGGCATTTTTAAAGGTACAGCACACCCAAAAATGAAAAATTTCATTGATTGTGCTCATCGTTCCAACACACACACACACACACACACACACACACACACACACACACACACACACACACACACACACACACACACACACACACACACACACACACACACACACACACACACACACACACACACACACACACACACACACACACACACACACACACACACACACTTTTTTTTGTTTTGTTATGTCAGATTTATTAATAAATTATTCTTTTAAGTCTTTCTTTCTTTCTTTCTTTCTGGCCAAGATATTTTCTGTGGTCTACGGTTTGTTTAATTTCTTTCAGTTTAATCTTTTCTATGAATCTTTTGATCCAGCTGACTGCTACTGCAACTCAAACGTTTCCATCGAAAAAGATTTTCAGTGAATAAGGATTTAAATTTTGGTCTGTTATATTGTATGAGAGTTGTGAATACAGAGCGTGAGTCATGTAGACCCATGTTACAATGCTTTATTGCTTTTGTGTCCGTTTTTAAGCTTATAGGCTCAACATTCATACCATTGCAAAGCAAAAAACGTCAATAATCCTTTGCAGAAGGAAAATGCCTGGTTTAAAATAACGCCAGCATGATTAAATAATGCCAGAATTGTATTTTTAGTTCAAACGGTCCCTTTAAATCCCACTGGACTTGGTCTTTGGAGAAATACAGTGTGTATGATTGAGTATTGGATAGAGGGTGGGAGAAGTGACAGGGAATGGCAGACCTCTCTCTACCTCAGTCTAGATTGGGTCTGTTATGGGTCTTTATGGGACCCGGGGTTCACCGTGAGGTCAGTTTAGACATCTGATGGATTTGTGGTGGTTGCGACTTGTTTAAAAAACTATTTGTCTGGAATGTGAGATGCTGATAAAAGTATATTCATCAGAGCGACACCAGGGCTTGAGTGATGTTCACACACGCTTTTCTCCAGTCATTTACAAGAGCGATATGGCAGAGATGGAGATATGCATCACAACGACGCTGACGCTATTTACTAAGCTCCTGTCTGCCAAAGTACGTTTACCTAATGAGACACATTTAGAGGCTTTTCTCACACATACCAGATGAGCCTCTGTATGACGCACCCTCGACTCAGTTGACAGTCACATGAAGTTTTTAGAGTTTAGACGAATATGTAAACCATTTGTTTTCCTCAAAGATTAAAGCTACCAAAAATAACATATGCTTGCAATGCGTTAATGATTTTCTCAAGCAGGAGCACAGCCATATTCCTTATGCAAATGTATTCAGATGATATGTCTTTAAATACTCCACTGAAAAATGTTTTTTTTTCACCCTGCAGTTATAAAAGGTTAATTATTCCCAGTCAACAGATCTGACGTTTAACTATGCAATTAATCTTCTTGCTCATGAGGGGACAGAGAGGTAGCGCTTAAGCAGAAACACTCAGTCGCCGCTGTGAGATTGTGTCTGCGTGAAGACGTTCTGCACAGCCAATCGCCAGCGTCTCAACATCTTCTTACACGACTGACAGATACGCCGTTCATCACACTATACAGTGTCAGCTTTTCTGTCATGTACAATTTAATTTAATTTATTTGTTTTTATTGGCTGTGAGATTTTCAGTCATTTACATCATTTATTATCATTATTATTATTATTGGCTGGAGGATTTATTTATTTATTTGCTATAATGTTTCTGTTATTTAATGTTTTTTTATTGGCTGTATGATTTTCAGTCATTTACTGCTTCTACTACTAATTATAATAATATAAAACTGTAAATGACAATATCTTAAAGCAAATAAATAAATTAACTGGAAGTTTGGAAGGAATTTTGGAAGGAAGGAATTTTGGATGGAAGAAAGGAATTTTGCAAGGAAGGAAGGAAGGAAGTTTGGAAGGAAGGAAGGAAGGAATGAATGAATTTTTGAAGAAATTTAGGAATTTTGTAAGGAAGGAATTTTGTAAGGAAGGAATTTTGGAATTTTGGAAGGAAGGAAGGAAGCAAGCTTGGAAGGAAGGAATTTTGGAAGGAAGGAATTCTGGAAGGAAGGAAGGGATTTTGGAAGGAATTAAGGAATTTTGTAAGGAAGGAAGGAATTTTGGAAGGAATTAAGGAATTTTGGAAGGAAGGAATTTTGGAATTTTGGAAGGAAGGAATTTTGGAAGGAATTAAGGAATTTTGGAAGGAATTAAGGAATTTTGGAAGGAATTAAGGAATTTTGGAAGGAAGGAATTTTGGAAGGAAGGAAGGAATTTTGGAAGGAATTTTGGAATTTTGGAAGGAATTAAGGAATTGAAGGAAGGAACTTTGGAAGGAAGGAAGGAATTTTGGAAGGAATTAAGGAATTTTGGAAGGAAGGAAGGAATTTTGGAAGGAATTTTGGAAGGAAGGAAGGAATTTTGAAAGGAACTTTGGAAGGAAAGAAGGAATTTTGGAAGGAAGGAAGGAATTTTGGAAGGGAATTTGGAATGAATGAATGAATGAATGAATGAAGTTTGGAAGTTTGAAAGGAAGTTTCAAAGGAAGTTTGAAAGGAAGTTTGAAATGAAGGAAAGAAAGGGTTTGGAAGGAATGATGGATGGATGAATGCTTTGTGACTTTGACAGAGAACAATAAAGTATCCCCGCAAAAATGAACTTTCTTCTGCTGTCCAATGCTTAGGAACATTTCTGTCTTACTGTTTTTGCAGTTATCCCTGATTCTCAGGCGCCGTGGTGAGCTTGTCAAGTGGACTCTTCCCTCACCTGGCCTGTGTGCGCGTCTGCTTCACTGTGAGGAGAGACTGAGGTATGAGCTAGTATCTGTTGTTTAGAGGTAAACAGAAGTCACCCCATAGTCGAGAAAGAGCCAGCTGGATCTGAAAATGTGTCTGAAAGAATTATAAGGAATTGTATTGATTTATTTGCTGTTTGAATTATGCACAGGGTTTTTCATCCACAGGTTTCTTCATCTCCAGAGGTAGGTCTGGTTATTGATACAAAATTGAGCAAAAGACAAACTCTTGATTTTTTTTTTATTTGGTTTCACTTGATTCGACTTAATTTTAAAGTCTGTTTCTGATTCACTTGTTCATACTGAACACTACTCACGCTTTTGATTCATTGAAAAGAACCTCATTCGTGTTGTGTTCGTATTTGTGTGAAGCCCATGAGGAAAATTCAATAGACATGCCTTGCCATTTAATCATAAGTCTTTTATTACATCACACTTTATACAGACTGCAAAATTGCTATCTCAGTCGGTACATTTATGGTATATCACTTGTTAATATTGATTTTGGGAATTTTAAGAATACATCACTGGCTTCTTCAAATGAACATCATGATTTATTGGAAAAATTATTTTTACTCAGTCCTACTACTATAGTGAAAACATCTCGTGTTAACAGAAGGGCCTAAAGTGATTGTTTCTTATTTGCATTTTTTTTTTTTTTTTTTGGTGCAATTTTTTTTTCTTGGGGAATTGGAAGGAGGAAGCTTACTGCTCACAATTATTCTCATATTCACTGGTGTTGTAAATGCTTTGCCACCACTAGTAAAATCCATCATTTCGTGCATCACTTAGTTGCCGCTGAAATTTATGTAAAGATTCAGTCTCACAGCAATTAGATGGAAGCAGGTCTGTATTGAGCTGTGGGAGTTTCTGAGGGCTTCACTCTCAGCCTCTGTTTGTTACATTACAAAGACAGCCGCAACTGTTTTTACTCTTTCATTCCTCTCATCTCTTCCTCTGTTTACACCGGGCCGCTGCCAGGCTTCCATTATATTTCACAGTTCAGCTGGTCTGGGGTGAGCTGCAGGGATTTGGGTATCTGAGATGCTCAACTCAACCCAATCAAACTCAAGCACACACATATTCAGACACACGAGGGCTGTAGAGACGAGAGCAGGAGAGATGTTTGGCACAGTGTTACTTACCATCCACTTTTTTGTAGCTGGTTAGTTGGTCCATTTTTGAATTGATTTCAATAATCTGTTCTGTTTACAGTGTCTGGCACCTCCAGTGAGTTCAACAGATTTTCTACAAAGAGTTTGGAATAAAATGTGTGAGTCACTTACTTTATTGTTTTTTTTGTGTGTGTGTGTGAAAACTGTTTGGTTTCATATCACTTATTCATATTTCTCGTTCTTTGAAATCTCCCTCTATTGAAGCAATTGAGCTTCAGTCAAGCGTGTGACTGCTTTAGTGACTTCTCTGGAAAGACTTACCAGTACTGTTTCGTTTGACCCACGGAGTCTGAATGTGAATGTTTGTGAATGAACTGAATGTGCGTCTCATGAACTAAACGAATCGGGCATTGTCATGATTCTGCCTTAGTGTCCTTGATTTTCCCTGGTCGTGAGGCAGGATCATGACAGTTTTGTGTACAAGCGCATGGCCAATTGTTTGGTTCATGTGCTTGTGTTGTCTCGTTACGTTACCCCGCCCCCTTGTTACTCCCGTCTTGTCATTATTGTCTAGGCAGTTTCACCTGTCCTCGTCATTAGTGTTCCCTATTTGATCCCCTTGTGTTTGCTGTCCTGTGCCGAATCATTGCCTTACGTGCCATGTCAATACCCAGTGAGTACCTTGTCGAGTGTTTTGTCTTAAAGTTGCGATCTTGTAAAAGCCTGTCTTGTTCCTGTATAGTTTAATGTCAAAGTCTTAGTCTAGTGTGGTTAGCCGTTTACTTTATCTTGTACTGTTTTCCCCCTCGTGGGTTTTGTTTTCCCCTGTTTTTCTTTTATAATAAACGTTGTGTGTTTGCATACCGTCTGCGCTTGGGTTTATCTGCTATCCTCATAACAGGGCATCATGCGGGGGCATCTTGATGGCTCAGTTTGGCATGTGAATCAATCTTGTTCGCAACCGAATTGATGAATCACAAACTTGATGTGTTTGATTACAATACTTTTCAGTGACACGGACGATTGGAACGTTTTTTAGGCTATTATCATAGTCTTGGTTTTTTTTTTAGAATAGCGTGATAAGTCTTGAACTTATAACAAGGAACAATGATAGATCTACTTGATTTGCATTAAATGCCCATGATGCTTAAACACTTGCATAATAAGACTGGTCAGCAACAACATTTTCATTTTTAGTTTCACCAGTGGATTAATGAAGTGGATTAATTAGTTCTTCAGTGATTCACTCATAAAAAATGACCCGCACTGTAAAAAAGATATATGATCAATAAGTTATGACAACATATGTTTAGCAATTAAAAAAAAATTGTTATACAAGATTCAACTCATTTTATAAGTCAGTTTAATGTAATTTAAGTTGAAATGACTTAAACAAGTTGATTGTACTTAAACAATTTAAGGAAGCAACTTTTTTTTACTATGTGTTTGTTTCATTATTGTGTCGAGATGCAACCCTTCTGTTCTTAGAAATTCATAGGTTTTTGGTTTTATTATTATTCTGATAATGTTTTCTCATTATTTATTTATTTTTTTAGCTGAAACACTTCTATCAGGCTAGCACTATAGTCAAGGCACATTCAGTTGTTTCCCCGGTGACCCTCAAGGGCTGAGAGTAGCAAGGTCAGTCATCCTCATGTGGGCGGTATTCTGCTCTATGACACCCCACTGCCGTTGATATGAGCACCATCAGATATTCTATCATATTCCAGCAGCTCGCGGCAAGGTGAAAATCTGTGTTATCAAATCTGAGAAGAAATGATAACACAGCTGCAAGAGGACGAAGAAGGGGAGAAGAGAGCAACAGTTAACAGATGTCATTGAAGAGGAAAGGTTGTGCTTTGGGGTCGTTGTTCACTTGAAGCCGAGTCTAAATAGCAAAAGACATCAAATGTGTTGAGAAATTGTGTTTTTCCTGAAAGAAATCCATATAAAATCTGTTACAATGTGCATTCAAAGGCAGGAGTTTGGGGGCGGGGCTATTTGTTTGACTGACCAATGGCTGACAAGGAGGAGTGTTTAGGAAACTTGTTTGAAAACAGTTATTATTACTTGCAGAACTTTCTTGCTTAACCTCTAAAAGAGTATGGTAATACTTTAGTTTAGGGTCCAATTCTCAGTAATAGCTAGTTGCTTATTAGCATAGCTTAGTATATTAAAAGGATATTGGCTGTTTATTAGTACTTGTAAAACATGATTCTCCATGACCATATTCTACATCCCTTAATCCTACCCAATGCCTAAACTTAACAACCTTACTAACTATTAATAAGCAGTAATTAGGAGTTTATTGAGGTAAAAGTCGTAGTTAATAGTTAGTTAATAGTAAGAATTGGACCCTAATCTAAAGTGTGACCAAAACTTCAGCACTTGTATAGTCCCACAAAAAGAGACAGATAAGAGCGCTACAAGTTTATTTTCATCTGCAGTAACTTAGGTGCACTTCTAGCGCATACATTTAAGTTAGCAAAAGGAACAGGGCCTTTTTGATATTCAGTTCTTAGCGTCCATATGGCTGATCACACAATGTGTGCTAGAGGCCAAATAGCTGTTTGTGTGAGAGCAAAATGAAGAACTGGCTTTCGGAACCTCCACGGGTTGTTTTGGACCGCACATCTGATTCAAACCATCTGTCTGTATGACGTCTCCATCAACCCAAGGTGCGGAGAGAGGGACAACACGTTCAACAAATGCAGATTAAATTGTTTTAAGGAACAGGCTGGCTCAGAGAACAACCACATTGGGATGCTGTATGTTTGTGGCTCGGTTTAACTCTCTAGTTTGAGATTTTATTTCTCCTCTGATCTTTCAAATTTCATCATCCTTTTAAAGTGAACACAGATGTGTCTCTGTTTAAGGGAAATGGATGCACTTAAGTACTTAATTATTAAAACAGGGCAGCCTGCCAAGGGAAGCTGTCAAACCCAATACCCGTCGTGAACTGGGTATCAGACGCATTCAAACATTATTAGAAACATTGAGACACATTGCAATACTCAAATTGTGTGTGTGTGTGTGTGTATATGAGTGTTGAGGGTAACGCATTAAGCGAAAGCGAAGTAATGCTTTTCTTTTAAATTTACAACAAAATATCTGAGTTACTTTTTCAAATAAGTAACACAATTTACTTTTTCCAATATATTGATTGACAGCTCTCCTGTCCTCATGTTGAGAGAAATCAGGAGTAAGTGCAGAGACGTTGTGTGCGTTGTGAACAACATGATGGTTATTGTAGTTCTAGACTGAATGTGAATGTTTGCTTGCACAAAAACAGATTCAGTATTCCTCAAAATTAATAAAAACAGTGAAAAGCAAACTCAGAATATTGTGCAAAGCTGCAATAATTAAATATGTTAAATAATACAAATACGCTTTATGTAGGCCTATTTAATTTCACTTTAACCAGTGTCTTTCCTGCTGACCTTCGTTTATCCAATTCAACCATACAAAAAAGCAAAAATGACTTTTTTATGGCTGAAGTAAAAGTGTTGAAGTATCTTCTGCATTTGTTTGAAAGGTTTGATTGAGCTGCGCCCTCTACTATACAGGCATACATTTGCATTTCCTTCAATTTGAGACTTATTCTTTTCACTTTTTGTGTGAAAGGGCCTTTACGTTTGCCAAAAATAGAACTTTTGTGTTTTTATTTTGATTAAAAAACAAACAAGCAAGCCCAGCCCAGATGAGAAAAAGTAAAGCAACACAATAAATTACTACTTTAGAGAGTAAGGCAATATTGTAATGCATTACTTTTAAACGTAACTTTGCCTAACACTGGTGTGTGTGTGTGTATTAATATCAACACACACACACAAATATATAGCATATTGTAACCTGATTGGAAGAACCTGATTGGAATCTTCTCCTTCTGAATTAAAATGCCAGTATGTTGCAGATTTAAAGTCAACATCAGAGCTTGACATCTTGCGTTACACCAACGCCCATTTTGTTCAATTCAATGTGTAGCTTTACATCTCTGCTGTGTTAGTGACTACTTCACTACTTTACTTCATACACACTCACACTCTTCGAGGTGGGAAGGTCTCCGTGGCAACCATAACGAATAACACCATCCCCATTTATACTCGCGTGCGTGTAATTTGACGGCCGGGGGAGTCGTCTCCGATCATCTTTCATCCCGTATTACTCAGCCTGGCGGAGATGGAGTGTGAACTTCATCACTCTCCATCCACCACCACCACCATCATCATCATTTACCTTGATGTGGGTGAGGAGGAGGGGCGTCAGAACACATCAGACGCTCCTCTGCAGTTTGAAAGGGAGAGAAGAGGCGACCTGCCGATCAGTAGCGCTGATGGGTTCTCTCACGGGGAGCTGACCCAATTCCCCTGGGCGTTTATCACCGGCACAACAAGGTCACGGCTGACAAAGCAGTGCGAGTGCAGTCTCTTTATGAGTGGGGTAGGGAGGGCAGTCGAGGAGCTGTTTAACTGCTCGCAGTGTTCAGCCAACCATTTAAGTTATAATATATGTAAAAATTGAGAATTAAAACAGAGAAAAAGAACAGGAGCCTACAAAAAACCTACTGTGAGAACTTGTTTCTGCATTTTTACAGATCATTTTATTTTATGAATGTAAGTAACTAAATTAAACGGAATGAAATTAGTAAGTTGGCCTACAATTTATTTTCTGATTGTGTGTTAAATGGTTGTAAAATGGTCGTTAAAATTGACTTGCAAATTATAATATTTATCTTGTATTTTATTTATATAAATATAAATAATACTTTTTATGTATGTTGGTTTGTAGAAAAATATTTCTACTTCAAAATTGCACATTTAATTCAATGTATTACTTGCTGTTTCTTTATAATTATTTGTAAAAAAAAAAAAAAATATATATATATATATATGCAACGCATTCTCATCCCAAGGCGTCACTAAAATGACAATTTTGACCATGCTTCAATATTCGACGCTTTAGGCACCCTTTTGCGTCAGTTACATGACGCTATCCTAGGGCGTCATCTTACTGACGCTTTACCTTTAGCGTCAGTTAGATGACGCAGGTAGGTTTAGGTCTGGGGTAGGGTTAGGATTAGATAGTGTCATCTAACTGACGTTAAAGGTAAAGCGTCAGTGAGATGACGCCCTAGGATCGCGTCATGTAACTGACGCTAAAGGGTGCCTAAAGCGTCAAATATTGAAGCATGGTCAAAATGATTCCCAAGGCGTCAGTTTCATGACGCCTAGGGATGAGAATGGGCTGATATATATATATATATATATATATATATACAGTATATATACACTCACATAAAGGATTATTAGGAACACCATACTAATACTGTGTTTGACCCCCTTTCGCCTTCAGAACTGCCTTAATTCTACGTGGCATTGATTCAACAAGGTGCTGAAAGCATTCTTTAGAAATGTTGGCCCATATTGATAGGATAGCATCTTGCAGTTGATGGAGATTTGTGGGATGCACATCCAGGGCACGAAGCTCCCGTTCCACCACATCCCAAAGATGCTCTATTGGGTTGAGATCTGGTGACTGTGGGGGCCATTTTAGTACAAATCGAACTCATTGTCATGTTCAAGAAACCAATTTGAAATTATTCGAGCTTTGTGACATGGTGCATTATCCTGCTGGAAGTAGCCATCAGAGGATGGGTACATGGTGGCCATAAAGGGATGAACATGGTCAGAAACAATGCTCAGGTAGGCCGTGGCATTTAAACAATGCCCAATTGGCACTAAGGGGACTAAAGTGTGCCAAGAAAACATCCCCCACACCATTACACCACCACCACCAGCCTGCACAGTGGTAACAAGGCATGATGGATCCATGTTCTCATTCTGTTTACGCCAAATTCTGACTCTACCATCTGAATGTCTCAACAGAAATCGAGACTCATCAGACCAGGCAACATATTTCCAGTCTTCAACTGTCCAATTTTGGTGAGCTCTTGCAAATTGTAGCCTCTTTTTCCTATTTGTAGTGGAGATGAGTGGTACCCGGTGGGGTCTTCTGCTGTTGTAGCCCATCCGCCTCAAGGTTGTGCGTGTTGTGGCTTCATAAATGCTTTGCTGCATACCTCGGTTGTAACGAGTGGTTATTTCAGTCAAAGTTGCTCTTCTATCAGCTTGAATCAGTCGGCCCATTCTCCTCTGACCTCTAGCATCAACAAGGCATTTTCGCCCACAGGACTGCCGCATACTGGATGTTTTTCCCTTTTCACACCATTCTTTGTAAACCCTAGAAATGGTTGTGCATGAACATCCCAGTAACTGAGCAGATTGTGAAATACTCAGACCGGCCCGTCTGGCACCAACAACCATGCCACGCTCAAAATTGCTTAAATCACCTTTCTTTCCTATTCTGACATTCAGTTTGGAGTTCAGGAGATTGTTTTGACCAGGACCACACCCCTAAATGCATTGAAGCAACTGCCATGTGTTTGTTTGATTAGATAATTGCATTAATGAGAATTTGAACAGGCGTTCCTAATAATCCTTTAGGTGAGTGTATATATATATATATAGGGCTAGATGTGTTACTTGCAAAATGTCATACTTAATATTTAATTTGTTCAATAATATAATGATGAACCCTACTAATTATTGTACCCAGTGGACAGAAGACATTTTACCAATGCTTTGAAACATCACACAGAATACAGGTGCAAAAGAATAAGAGTTATTGAGTATTTCATCCAGCTCTGAATAGATGCTGATGGGTTCTGAAACCCTTGAATGTGAGTGCCTCTCATATTATTATGTCGTGATGGATTTCTAGGGGCAATGAAACATTGTTTTTTTACTGCAAAAGGATGATGTTCATCTTTTACAGAAGCACTGCTCTCTTGTTTCTCTTGTTTTTTTTTAACCCCCCCCCCCCCCCCCCACCCCCACCCCCCGGCACAAAAGGTGGTAAACAACCTAATAAATGTCCCTGATCAATACGCATCTAACTATACCACCTTAAGAAGAGATCAGGGAAAAAAGAGCTGTTGTTTTTCTCTATCTGTGCTGTTTCATCCGTTCATCTCTCCGGCTTTAGTTTCTCTTTTATTGCAACAGGCGTTTTCAGATAGTTATCAACAGTATGGTAAAGAAAACGTAGCAATATTAAGAAATATGAGATTGATGAATGTATAAATCACATATTTTTAAAGACACAATGGCAACAAAACTAGCAAATGAGGTTTCAGAGGGAGGATTTTGGCTTTTTTTGGAGTGTTTTTATTGAGATAAAGCTTACATTTTAGAGGGTAATGGTGAAGTGCAAATGAAGAGAGAGGAAGCAGTGCCTCCATGTCGCAGTGATTGGCTAATTAGACCGTCAATATGATAATGTCTGCCTTTCATATTTGCATCCAGTTGACTGATCAGCCTGTGGTGCGTTTCCCAAAAGCACCTTTAACCAAAAAGTTCCGAGTTAGCGTTTAATATTTACTTATTGGTGTATGGAAAATGTTGTTCAATAAGCCTTTGATTCACAAAATTGTAAATAGAATTGGAATATGAATTTATGTCATAATGCATTATGCATAGACAGACGGGAGACTTTGCAGTCTCATTTTAGACGTCTACCACAATCCAACCAGGGTAGGTTCCAGACAAACAAAGACCCCAGCATGTTGGTATGCTGCAAGGTGGCAGCCCCACCAACCGACTATCCTGCGGAGGGCTAACAACCCACCCAGGAGAAACTATTTTGTTACGAAACCGATCAGAGAAAGTAGCCGGACAGCCCAACACGGTAACGGACCCCTGCCTGCCCCCGACCAACGAGTACGGTTAAACCTTCGCCGCAGTACCCGAGTCGCCACATGGAATGTCCAGACACTTCTTCGCCCCGGAGCTGCCACCCTGCTGTCCAGAGAGCTCTGCCGCTATAACATCACCTTGGCAGGGCTCTGTGAAGTTCGATGGCACGGCAATGGCGAAACAACAGCAGGCGACCATTGCTATTTCTGGAGTGGCCCCGAGAGACGGACAGGCCTTTATGGCGTGGCACTTGCCATCCCAAAGGCCCTCCGCAAATCCCTCATCAACTGGACACCCCTGAGCGACAGATTATTGTCAGCCCGCTTTCTCCACCAACATGGCAAGATGACAGTAATCGTTGCTTATGCCCCCACCGATGTCGCTGATGAGGATGCAAAGGACGCCTTCTTTGACCAACTCCATCAGGCTGTTGGCCAAGCCTCACCACATGACATCACCATCATCCTCACCGATGCCAACGCCTCTCTGTCTAGCAGTGATCGGTCCACAGGCTCACCTGTCGGCACAACCTTTGCTGACAGGTCCACAAACGACAATGGTAACCGCCTTCTCCTTCTCTGCCATCACAACAACCTTTGCGTTGCTGATACCTGGTTTCCTCGGAAGCTTATCCATCACTGGACATGGTACAGCTCAGATGGCAGAACCAGGAAAGCGCTGGACCATATCCTCATCTCTCGACGCTGGAAGCCGTTTGTCACCAACTGCCGCGTGTACCGAGGAGCAGAGCTTGGCAACACAGACCATCGCTTGCTGGTGGCCCAGCTCAAGTTAAAGCTGCGAGCCAACCAGCACACTAAGACTCAGCCTCGCCTCGACTCCTCCCTACTCAGTGATCCAAACATCGCCACAGAATTCAGTTGCGCCATCCGCCGCACCTTTGATAACCTGACTATCGACAAGGTGAACGACTGGCAGACCTTCAAGGAAAGTGTCATCCAGTCAGCTCACAATGTCTTCGGATGCTTTCGACCTTCCCCGAAAAAGCCTTGGATATCGGAGAGGACACTAGACATCATTGACCGGCGGCGTGAGGCCCGGCTCCTAGGCGACATGGCGGAGTATCAGCGACTGAACCGCCAGCGCAATGTGGCTATGGCCGAGGATAGGGAGAAGTTCTGGCAAGCAGAAGCTAAACACCTAGAGTCCGCGGCCAATAACAACAATATGAGCCGGGTCTTCAGTCTGCTGCGCCAAGCCCGTAATGGTCCACGCATCAAGACAGCCCTGGTAAAAGATTCCGATGGCAACCTTATAGCAACTGAAGCAAACTGCCTCGAACGCTGGAAAGAGCACTTCAGCCTCCTTCTGCAGCACAGTACCTCCCCAGCCGATACCACCATCTCATCGGCCGCTAATGCTGCAGTCCTTAGTGCTGTCTGCAGTACTGACCCTGTCACACCTGAGGAAGTCAGAGCCGCTCTGGAAAAACTTAACAACAGGAAAGCCCCCGGCATCTGTGCAATAACCGCTGAGATGCTAAAATCCGGCGGTGAAACCATCATCGAGTGGCTTACCCACATATTCAATGAGGTGTGGGAGACAGAGAGGCTTCCCAGCGACTGGACCAGAGGAGTCATTTTGCCCTTCTGGAAACGTAAGGGCGACAGGTTAGTCTGCGGCAACCACAGAGGCATTACCCTTCTCTCCATCCCCGGCAAGCTCTTTACCAGGATCTTGCTCACTCGTGCTCTCCCAGCCATCAGAAGCAGCCGCCGTCCCCAGCAGGCTGGCTTCATGCCTAACCGCTCCACAACAGACCAAATCTCCGCCGTTCGCTTGCTGATAGAGAAGACCTATGAATTCCGTAAAGATCGCCATCTTTACATCGGGTTCATAGATCTGAAGGCTGCCTTTGACACCGTTTACCACACTTCACTGTGGAGTATCCTACACGCCCTTGGAGCACCACCCAAAATCATTGCCCTGTTCAAGCTGCTTTATAGCAACGCTCAGAGCTGTGTCCGCATCAATGGCAAAGACTCAGACTGGTTTTCCATCTCCAGTGGCGTTCGCCAGGGCTGCGTGGCTGCTCCTGACCTCTTCAACTGCATCATTGACCATCTGATGTCTAGGGTGTGTGAGCGGGTCCCCAGAGTGTCCTTCGGCAGTTACCACCTGACTGACCTGGAGTATGCTGACGACACCATCCTGCTCAGCACGTCCTACAACCAGCTGAGAGATGCTCTGGGCATATACAGCGAAGAGGCTGAGAAGCTTGGCCTTCAGGTGAGCTGGACAAAAACCAAGTTCATGTATGTCGGTGACGGACCTCATCCAACTTCCCTGCGGCTTGGCAATCACATTGTAGAGCCTGTCAAGAGCTTTGTGTATCTGGGATCCTTAGTGACAGACAACGGGGAGCTAAAACCAGAGATTACCCGCAGAAGAGCCCTGGCTGCGTCAGCCCTGCAGTCTCTCTGGAAACCACTCTGGCGGCATCAGACCATCTCACGCAAGACGAAGCTCCGGATTTACAACTCGGCAGTACTCTCCATCCTGCTTTATGGCTCGGAGACTTGGCTTTTAAATAAGACACTGACTGCGAGATTAGATGGCTTTGATAGCAGGGCCCTCAGGACCATCGAGAACATCAGGTGGCCCCAGCGGGTTTCCAATCAAGTGCTTAGAGCCCGCACGTGCCAGCCCAGAGCATCCTGCCTGGCTGCGCAACGTCGCACCCGCTGGCTCGGCCATGTCCTCCGTCTCCCTCCTGACCATCCGACGAGAGCCATTCTCCAGTTTGATCCGAGGGCCGCAGGCTGGAGACGACCACGAGGTAAACCCCGCACCCGATGGCTCGACGTCCTTGCGAGCGACCTCCAACAACATGGAGTTGCTGTGGAGGATGCAGAGCAGCTGGCACAAGACCGTCAGCACTGGAAACAACTGGTTCATCTGGTCGGCTCAACGCACAGGGATGGGACGCCCCCCCACCCATCGCAGGAGCCAAAATTAAATGATGAATGAACCACAATCCACTGGTCTCTGCTCATTCAATCTGATTGTTTTGCTATTTTCCGCTCTTGTTCTGTTTCTAAGAATCAATACTCATGGGTTTCCATGCAATTTGTTAATTCATTTACAAATAGTTTTCTGCATCTCTTCGTGTAGCTCCTGAAAGTACTCTGCTTTGCCATTTAGCCATTAAATGACAAAATCACAGCTATGAATCTGTAATGCATATTCATAACACGACCAATATAATAACACCGGCTGGGCAAAATTCATTAATCTAAGCGCGCATGTTTTATACATTTTAGCATATTTAGTTACACTTTACATCAGTTCCTTTGAAGATATATCCCTTTTTAATGAGGGTAGGCGAATCTTCAGGATATGCTAGTTTACATTCCAACTTATCATCTTAAGCTTCCTGAAGCTATTTATTTTAAAAGCTGTGGTGGTCTCTGAGCGGGCTGGCATATCATTAATCATTAATAGACTTCATAGTGGACAGGATCACAGCTATGCACTTCATAGTTAAGGGCTTCAAAGACACCAGGGTCCTGCCCCCAACCATCCACTGGAAAAAAGACCACCAGGCCTTTGGGAGATGTGAGATAAATGGAGATCTCATGCTGAGCTAGTGGCGATTTAACATAAGACCAGTGCCCCTGTTTTTCTTTGGCAATATGAGACCATAATCTGACTCTTCACCCAAAGGCCTTCCAAATCTGTCAGGTGAACTGGTGGTAAGAGATAGATGAGTGTGTTATGGACCCATGAACATTTGTGCGAAATGGTGTCATTTATTGCTTAACGATTGTGCTTGAATTTGTTGTGTATTCTAATTTTTAGGAGGCTATTTGCCCTAAATGGGGCCTAGTGATGCCTATGCATGTAAGAAAGAAATGTTTAATAAAAAAATAAAAAAATCAGTGGAATGGAAATGCCCTTGTCTTGACATTAGTAAAAAGGAAAAACAGTCACTCAGAATAGTTTTATAATGAAGGAAGTTGTCACTGTGATTGATTGAGGCCCTGTGCCTCATCTTATCTCTCCCTCTCTTCCCTCCTCCCTTGCTGAATGCTGTCTGCAGTAGGGTGTAAAAGTGCTGACTGTGTTGAATATCCTCTCTAGTTGTACGTGATAGATTGTGCATTTCCTCCACAGTAACTGTGAATGATCGGGTGACAGAAAATGCCTCTGTTTTTGTCATGTTAATAATCTCTCGGCCAGGTATGCCTATTAATATGGCATGGTCTAATCTTGCTGTCATCTCTCACTATAATCCAAGTGCACAAGTAAGAGTTCCCCTCATTTTTCACCGCATTTTCTGGCCCCCTGAAGTCCATATAGCAAATGGCAATTTTAAGAGTACTTTACATGACAACGACGTACTAAAAACATTTTTTTTCTTCGCGTTTTTCGCGTACAGATGACAACGTTGTCAAAACGATCCCCAATCACACGGATCTGCGAAAATGGCTAAAAGCGCTGTATTATGGTGCTAGGCCAGTAGATGGTGATGTCACACACTACATACCTATAGACTGAACATGTAATGTGCATTCTCTTGATGTTACAGTTTTTTCACAAATTCACATTTTTGTAGTTTACATGGAGGCGATAACATTATCCCTTACAAAAACGTACATGTTTAAATGTTTTCAAAGTTTGCATTTTCAGGCCCCCAAAACGCTGTCGTGTAAATGAACGGCCACGCATAAAAAGTTTTGCGTTTTTAGTGGAAAACAGTGTTGAAAACGTCCCCTGAGTCTTCCAGACTACTCGGACACCCAAAATCCCAATTATTAGAGTTTGCTAATTACTTGGATTTTAACAAGCCCCTAATCTTAAGCATTAAACTTTGGTCCATAGCTCATCCTTCACAATTTTTGGTGCAAACAAGAATTGTGAGGTTTGTTGTGGAGGGGTTTTTACTTCTTAGCATTACTACTTGTACAGTTTTTGGACGATGGCTGAGCCATTTAGCACCCTACGTAGCAACACCCTAGCAACTACATAACATTCTATAAAACATTTAGAGTGTCTTTGTAGCACATTGCCATGCAGTTTATTGTAGCTGACTAAGTATTTAGAGGGGATCTCAGTTACCTCAAAGCAATTTCTTGGCAACTACATAGCAATGTGCTAAATAATATTTACAGTGTCTTAGTAACCTACTAGCAACGCCTTAGCATAGTGCAAAAAACATTCTGAGTGTCTTAATAACCTCATAGTAATTTTCTAGTAACGGTTAAAAAAATTGTCAAAGTAACCTCATAGCAACGCCCTGACAATCCCTCAAAACACCCTAGCATTGTGATGAGTTTTTACAATGCTGTTTTCTTCACTTTTTTTTCCTGTCCACCATCATATTTCCCTCACTGAGAACTTTTCTTTCCCTATACAATTGCAATAACAATTACTCAGCACTCTCAGTGGGATAATTTCGGAGGGCCTGTGGAGAAGAGAGAGAGAGAGAGGTAAAGTCCCATTATTGGGGAAACAGTTGTTTTTTTCCCATGAGAGAAACATTCATCAGAGAGCTGTATATGTGTGAACAAAACTTCGGCGTCTGGCTAAAGGTAGAACTATTAGTCCATTCTTCCTAAGGTCAAAGCTCATGACATAGTTTTTATAATTGTCTAAAATGATCTGGTAGTTTGGTGTAAACCTCTTGACACTTCTCTAGTTGAGGCAGGTGATTACAATATGAAAAGTTGTGTATTTGGAGTTATAGCTTCATTTTAATTATAGAGGCTGACAGGAATGGGAACACATTCTGTGAAAGTTTTATCTTCATATATACAGTAAATGCTCATGCTTATTAAAAAAACAAACCTTTTGGAAATCACCACAATTTTTTTTATCATCAAGACACATTATTCAGTTAGCAATGTGTGAAGTCTGTGAACCATGTCTTGATAATCTGTAGAGAAGAGGAGTGTATTTGGTCCACTATTTATCAGTGCATATTTCTTGAATCTCAGCAAAGCAGTAATGATGCCCACCATTCGGTTCCAATTATTTCATCCGTGTGAAGTGGAGAGAGAGCAGAGGTCTGTTGTTGACTCAAATTGACAGTAACCTTCAGATGCTGCCAGATCTGCTGCGCTCATTCAGTACCTGATGGAGAAAAAACGAACCCTCTTTCCAAGGGACACTAGTTGCATTGTAATGATTATGTACATATGGTGGTATTTAAAATGTATTCTATTCTATTCCATTCCATTCCATTCCATTCCATTCCATTCCATTCCATTCCATTCCATTCCATTCCATTCCATTCCATTCCACTCCAATCCATTCCATTCCATTCCATTCCATTCCACATTCCATTTTCTGTCTTCCATCCAGCAGTCTGGCTGATTGTTCTTCTGCTGACTGGAGGTGTTTTGTAATTTAGAATTTTTACTTAGTGCTCTGTCTGCTGTTTTTTTTTATTTTGTTTTCTTTTGCTTTCAGACTAATCTAGAAATTAACCACCAGATAAGCAGCTGCTTTATCCCAAATCTATTGTAGAGCTTTTTTTGTCTCTTTGCGTTTCCCTCTTTTTAAGGCTCAACACCGGCTTTTCTCTCTCCGCTCTATTGACCAATATTGAGCCCTGTGAGTTTTACTTCTCTCCACTTTGTTCCTCAGCACAGCTTTCTGTCTCTGTAAAGTGTTAAGCCTTCAAATGCTGACACACTGCCAGCTTTCCAATTAGAATTACTTGACGGTCAGGATTCCTTAGTATTGCTGCTATCGCCCTGCGCTCCACTTGGAAACCTGAGCTGTTTAAGTCTCTCTGTAGCGATTTCTCTTTAACGCGCAATGCCCCAGTGAGCCCACGGTCGAAGAGACTGAGATAAACCAACCGGCTTCAATTCCCCCAATGAATAGCGCAGTTAGCACAACGTCCCAGGAAGGATCCATACCCATGAACTGCTATAAAAGCGCATTGGAGGACTGTAAAGGAATCTGCATTATTGAATTTTATCTGTGGTTCCTTTTGCCATTACCAGTCTCACTGGAGAAAAGGAGGCTTATTTTTTTGATCCAGTTCGCTTGAATTATTAAACTGCCATCACAATGACTGGCTCTGCAATTCATTTTTCATTACATTACTACAATCACATAATTGCGTATGTCGGGCTGAATTATGGATGAGGTTTACCTCTGTAATACGAGAGAGAGGGAAGATGACAGACGGGAATTCAGGTTCCGCTTCAGTCCTGTGGGCCCTCAAATCGGATTTCGTCACACCCGCTCAGTCTTCCAACAACCCCTGCAGTGGAGCGAAGTGGAAACGTCTTCACAAAGTAGTGGAGAAAGGAGTTTTGTGAATTGATTTTCTTTAATAACACCTGTGTGGCTGGTGATTTTTATTAAGCAACAGGCATAGAATGAGCCGGGGGCTCAGACTGTCAGGGTTATAACCTGTGGAATATCCCATCATGCACCACAGAATACTTAACAGTAGTTACAGCCTTTTATAATGTTCCATTGTACTGTACATGAGTGGTGAAAATTGTTTTCTGCTTCTGAAAAAGGGAAAATATTGAAATTTTTGCATGCCAACATGTCTTTACAAATTAAATAAATAGCTATATATTTTTTAAAGAAATCGCTAGCCTAAATATATTTGCATATTGTTTATATTTGAGGAGATGAGTGTAACTGCTTTGCATTCTTTCTTTTTTTTTTGTTCTTTATTGTGCTGTGAAATGGGTGTCTTTGCTTTTTGGATTATCTGACATTTTGTGCAATTTTCTACTGTCAGTCTGGGAATCTATTGTTTCCATTCAAAGTCTGTTCTCACTGAATATTTGACAATGAAAGGAATTTCACTTGAGAGTTGTGACTCAGTAGTGAAAAGATTCATTTGTAGGGAGCAGTATTTCATTAAGACAGTGCTCAGGGCAGGAAAAAAATTCCACAATAAAATGAAAATAAATAAATCTTACCGACCTTACAATTACAAACAAAGTTTATTTTACAATTACAGTTGGACCGGTAGCGGCTCTGACCTTAACTTTAGGTGGGGCAGATCCTGGGTCTTAGCGCTAGTTTATGATATGAACATATGAACATATTTTGCAAGCTTTGTTTTCTAATCGCTGAACACACGCAGAACATTTTTGGTACGGTATACAATTTTACATTCGGTAAATTGTAATATATCATGCTTACGTTATGACTTAAAATAGGAAAAATTTATTGCAGAATGCTGAACGCATTTACAATTTATTTTTGATCCAGCTTATATAGAGGTCTATTTTTGGATGAATATTTTGGTGGGGTACCTCAGACTATAATTTATTTAGTACAGTTCTTTTTTTATATATTTAATTACACAACGTCATTAGAACAACCAGTAAATAATAATAAAACAAGTAAACTCATTAATCTAAAATATACTGTGTGTTACCATTACAAATAAATTCCAGTCAGACACAGAATGACTCGCACTCCAGTGAAGGAGTCGATTGTAAAGTTATAAATGTCTCTGAATGATTCGCTGACTGAGGAAGTCTGAGTCTGATTGTTTTTGTGTATCAGACATTGAAGTTGCAGTCTGGTGTTCTGCGACGGATGAGCTCTTTTGCCTTTGGCCAGTTGCCAGGCTGCCGACTGTAGAGACCAAATGGGAATGTGGATTTTCCCATGGCACAATGTGGTGGATTTTGTTCTATTGTCTTTGGTTGTGTTATTCATCAGGCCACAATAGGAGCTCTGTCCTCCATTATGACATCATAATGGCCCTCAAAATGGTTCTGACATTTGCAGGAAGAGCCCTCAATAGAAAGCAGTCGCTTTTAATAGCCTTGTAGAAATGTTTAGCTTTAATTATGAAAACATGACGCTGCCCAAATGAGCACCGCTGTTCTCCCTCAATCACATCCTTCACATTTCCGATATAATGATGGTAATTATTGCCTGTAAAAAAGAGGCAGATTAGTATATTTACACATGCATAGCTCCATTTTAATGGCAGAGAGGTTGAAAGCATCTACTCCCCGTGGGAATGGAGGCTGTAGACGCTACATTAACTTTACATTAACAATCCCATGACCTTTACCGCTACAAGGTAATTGAGAAATTATTATTCTATGGCAGATTGTATTAATTTGACTATTTGATGGTTTCACAATATTGATTATCGTGTTTGGATATTTATCTTGTGAGTTGTTTCTCGATGAATGCAGAAAGATCAAAGTTTTTGTCATTCTGAGTGTGTGAATGCAGTCACTGGTGATGGAGGGCAGGGATCTCAGACAGTGTTTGTGTGTGTGCGGGTCAGACGATAAGCTGCTTAGAGAAGACCAGACAATTTCCCCAGATGGTGAGGAAGGACAATCTGAAGACATCATGAACTGTCAGTACAGAGAGAGAGAGAGGCTTTGTTTGGAATTGCATACTTATCGTATTATTTTGGCAGTATACACTGGGAAGAAATTACAGCTCTGCGACTGACGGCTCACAGGCCAAATCCGGCCCCTCGTTGAATTCTATCCAGCCATCCGATTTGATTTAATGAAACACTGGACATCAGAGCACTCTTTGCGGAAAACTCATTGGCGAGTTCAGTTGCACTCAGCGGTCTATTAGCGATCCACGGGGCCGAATTCGGACCAGAACGAGGACATTTAAGCCTTTTCTGGCCATAGTTCAGCTACACTACTTTCCCAAAAGTGAACCAGCACCATTTAGGCTCGCATATTCGTCTCGAGTCTTATCCAATCAAATGTATTTATGCAAATAACTTGGCTGCGGGCAAATCTTAAAGACACGGGTGGGGTCATACAGCTGTGAGTCGGCGTTCTCCATCCCGAACATCAAATCAAGTTTGCTCGCCATCACCAATGATTATGTGCTCAAGTATATGAGAATTGCAGTGTGCATTCAATACTTGCAACACAATAAAAGACTAATTTTGCTTTACCTAATGTGTTAGAGGGAGTTCTCAGTAATATTAGAATTCTGTTTTAGATTATTTTCTTAACTGGGGTGATAAAGTTGAACATTGGTTTTAACTGATCTTCTGATTTCCTATTTTTAAAGAAAATGTTAAAATAATTTTAATAGTTTTCATTATCAAAGTAAATTTGTTGTTTTTGTTCAGGAAGTGAAGTCATGTTTATAAAGAAATTTTAACAACTTGAACTATTCACAATTTTTGACTATTTTAATTTAATTAACCAGACAGTATAACAGTGTAAAACATAAAAAGTTGAGTTAACTTAAAAATAAGGCAAGGTGCAAACTAAGCATCTTTGAGTTTACTCAACTTCAGTGGGCAAAGTTGTGCCAAATAATTTTTGAAAGTTCACTAAACTTATTTGATTAGGTTAATTAAACCTTCCTCAGTAAGTTCATCTAACTACCAGTCCAACTCAAAGAAGTCAGAGGCCTGAAGTTCTGAAACTCAAGAAAGCTTTGCAGCTGCTTGCCTTGATTTTTTTAAGTCAATTCAACTTTTTCCAAATATCTCACCCAAATACTTGTATAGCTCTTACAATCCCCCCAAAATTATACTTTTTATTCATAAATGATCATGCATTAAATTGATAAGTGACAGTAGGCTTTTACATTGTTACAAAGTTTTTCTTTCCAGTGCTGTTCGTTTGAACTATCTATTCATCAAAGAATCCTGAAAAAAAAAACAATCATGGTTTCCACAAAAATATGAAGTAGCATAACTGTTGGTAATGAGCAGTTAATCAGCCTATTAAAATGATTTCTGAAAGATAATGTGTCAATGAAGACTGGAGTAATGATGCTGAAAATTCAGCTTTGCCATCAAAGGAAAAAATACATTTTAAAAATATATTAGAATAGACGAGTTATTTTAGGTTGTAATATTTCACAATATTACTGTTTTAACTGCATTTTTGATCAAATGCATGCAAATAAACTATTAATCGTCTATATCGAAATGTAGCGTACTATTGTTTGAAATGTTTGTTGTTGCACACTACATTCTCTTTCACATAAATTCTTTTAAAAAGTTGTCAGTATTCTGCATATTTTGTGCAGTGTTCCAGTATTTATTCTGAATGCAGCTACAATGCTTGAGGGGAGACAAGGAAATAGATAGACATTTGTGGATAAGGGAAGGATGATTTTGTGCGGATAGTAAATAATATCGACTCACCTACATGGGGAAAAACGTGTTTCATAATTTTCAGAAGTGCAAACATTTTCTAAAATGTCTCGTTGATTTTAGAACCAGACTGGATGTTTGTCTCATCAGCAGAGAACCGACTGTGAATATTAATTCTGAGAATTAATC
This sequence comes from Rhinichthys klamathensis goyatoka, assembly GCF_029890125.1. Lineage (NCBI taxonomy): Eukaryota > Metazoa > Chordata > Actinopteri > Cypriniformes > Leuciscidae > Rhinichthys > Rhinichthys klamathensis. Next base: position 1,215,835 of record NW_026606878.1, read on the forward strand.
TCCAGATGGAAACACATGCAGTACCTGATTTCACCAAGTGCAACATGTTCCTTGATCAACATCTTTGTTGATCCTGGAACAACATTCCAATCAGATTCGAGGAACAAGTTTATAGTTTATGTCAAGTTTAGGCTTAAAACCAGGGTTAGGTGCTTCTATCAGTGTTATTCACCTCTCATTTCCCTCTGATTTTAGGGATACGTTATGGGCAGGGTCACTGGTCTGTCACAAACAGCCATGAAGAAAATGGTGCAAATAATAACATTTTGCATGCATAGAAGCAGTGTATCCAATGTCTACTCTATTTTTGGCACTAAAAAATTGAACCATTTAAATGTTTTCCTATGCTTTTGCATGCTGATCTTAATGTATGAATGTATCACCTTGTATGAGCTTGTACGACAGGTTTAGAGACCATATTAATCGCAGAGCCCAAGGCTATTTTGTTCGATTGCAAGGCTTTGGGGGATCATGCGTTGTAGCTTTGGAGAACGTGGCCCCACACCTGTGCGTATGCCCTCGGCGTGAAGTTAACGTTACGGTAGCCTGTGTATGACTGACAGGAACACGACTCCAGGTAATAGACCACTGGATCAAATACAACTCAGCCAACCAATCCCAGACACAATCATAGCGTGAGGTCCGGAGGAATTCACACAAAAACAAAAGCACATAGTGTCCTACAGCATGATTCAGTGTTGTGTTTAGACTGAAATGATTTTATTGATTAATTGATTGCCATAGTGCCATGTTTTCTTTATACCATGGTAATATCATGTTTTTTTTTAACATGGCGAGTACTATATGAATAGTTTGGAGCACATGCACTAACTAAGTGTTCAATACTGTGTATACTGTACATCAAAATATCCAGGTAATACCTTAGTTTTGGACATAGAACTATGGTAATACTTGAAGATAATTGAAAAATGCCATGAAATAACTGTGTAAATACTGTTGCACATATGGTAATCATTCAGGACTGTGGTATACATTTATGTATCATTGTATCACTGTATTTTTTCTGTATGTGCTTTGGTAATACTAGGTTATTTAGATGTATACCATGGTGATCCCATGATTTTCTTCGAAGTTCTATGTAAATACCATGGTAAATAAGTATGGTAATCAAGCCACCCCATGGTAAATATCAAAGTATAGTTGAACCATTATATATTAGATATGGTGTCATTGTAAATACCAAGCTTTTCTGGATATATGCCAGGTTTTTCTGGACACGTAGCATGGTGGTAATGTTTGGTAATGCATATGGTAAATGATGCTACATGGTTATCAGGTGAATATACACGAGAAAATACAGCACATTGCAATTGCAAACAACAGAATGAGGACATATGTAATGAAATGATGAAATGTGACCGACTGAAATGTGATCTGACTGAAAAAGAGATATCAGACACAAGTGGCCTTTGGTTGCATTGTTCATGTAATCCCAGATAAATACAACATCTTTCTATCCAGATTCATATTAAACCTCCCTCTTTCAGTTCTCTCGAAAAATTCATGTTCTCCTCAAAGTCTCGTTACCGTGTTGGCTGCATATCTGCGTGAGCTGGATTTATGTTTGATTTGCTTTGTCCCCGGGCTCTGCTTATTGATTTCACTCACTCATTTATCTCAAGAAAAAACTAAAACATAATGGAGTCTCATAACTCACTCTCTCTCTCCTCTCTTTCTCTTTTCTTCCCTGCATTTCTATATCATTTCTTTGTCAATTGCTGTATCTTTTCTGTGTCGGATTACTGATGTCCTTTGCATCATGTTCTTTGCTCTCCTCCTTTGTGTTTCAGTGATGAAATTACTTTATATTCTTCTCACTTTTGATCTGTTTATGCATGCAGTTACTCGGCAGCAATACAAATGCACTCATCTGATTCGTAGATGTGTGTAAACAAGGACAGAGGGCAATTCTGCAGCATTTGATTTAACAAACAATGCACTGTTGTTTTTTAATACTCTATTTATTGGAGATTTTAACAATAGTTACAATAATTTTCACAGTGAAGATGCTATAAGACGACAGCAGACTCATTTTATACAAATGCATGCATGGACTGTATTCCATGTTTCAATAAATAAAATCAATAAAACCAATTTAAATAAAATCAATGCACTCCTGCTATTGCCTGGCAAATTGCGAATTTACTGTCCATAAGTACAGATTAGTAAAACATGAAATAATTTTTTTCAGTGTTAATTTATATTTAAATACGCATTCTCATTCTCAAAGGCGGCAATGATTGTCTTCCAATCTAATTCCCGGCGAGAAGGTGCCGGCGCACACGTGCTTTCCAATTCCACCGAGTATTTATAGATCCGCTGTCATGATAGTGATCAAGTGAAGCTCATTACATAAGAATCAGCTCAGTACTTTGTGAAGAAGTGAAAACCGCTTTTCTGAGTCAGTAAACACTTGATATATCCTCATGAATCATCTCTGCGGTTGTTTGTTGCTTCTATCTGGTGTTTCTGTTGAAAAATGGAAGCTAATAATGCTGTGGGGATGTAGAAACTGGATGCACATTAGAGCTTCTCATTACTGATGCGTGTTTACAGCGGTAGATTGTTTGATCAATGTCTGACTAAGCCATTTCTTCCATATAAATCGGAGTTTTTGTCGTAACCAGCTACGATAAGCAGCAGGACATTTTGTTAGTTTCAGTTTCACTGTTTTGAACTCAATAGCTCTGCCCAGAGTGGAATCTCATTGGTGTGAAATGTAGCCTTAGATTTGATGGGAAACTGAATGATTTTTTTTGATACTTTCAATTATATTTTTATGACCCGTAAAAGCCTTTTTGAGCGCCCCGAATGTAACATTGTACACACACACACACACACACACACACACACACACACACACACACACACACACACACACACACACACACACACACACACACACACACACACACACACACACACACACACACACACACACACACACACACACACACAGCTTTGTTTTTGTGATATATGAGGACATCCCATAGGCGTAATGACTATTATACTGGACAAACTGTATATTCTATCCCCCTACACTGCCCCTATCCCTAAACCTACCCATCACAGGAGACATGCTGCATTTTTACATAAAAAAAACCCCATTGTTTTTTATGTTTTTTTAAGCTATTTGAAATATGAGGACACATGCAATGTCCTCATATATCACGTGTAAGTTGTAATACCAGTGTAATATGCATGTCATTATACACATTTGTGTCCTCATATATCACAAAAACAAACACACACACACACACACACACACACACACACACACACACACACACACGCGCACGCGCGCACACACACGCGCACACACACACACACACACACACACACACAGTCATTTAAAGCTTGGTGTCCCTTGTGGGCATGAGCCACCATTCTTATAGACACGCTGGACTATGTATAGAAACCTCTCTCTCTCTCTCTCTCTCTCTCTCTCTCTCTCTCTCTCTCTCTCTCTCTCTCTCTCTCTCTCTCTCTCTCTCTCTCTCTCTCTCTCTCTCTCTCTCTCTCTCTCTCTCTCTCTCTCTCTCTCTCTCTCTCTCTCTCTCTCTCTCTCTCTCTCTCTCTCTCTCTCTCTCTCTCTCTCTCTCTCTCTCTCTCTCTCTCTCTCTCTCTCTCTCTCTCTCTCTCTCTCTTACAGCTCCAGCCTTAATTATGGCCGAGAGTGTTTCCTGTACTGGAGCGTGTCTCAGGTGTACAGTAACTTGTCAGGCAAATACAGACGCATTACAGCCAACATGCACACAATGTACACGCACTGACGGCTGACAGATCCATGAAACTGGATGGTCAGCTCAGCAGTGTAGTTTTGGGTATGTGTGGGTTTATAACTGCTGACAAGGAATAGTTGTTTTATTTAGTGTTTGATTGATGTTCATGTGAGTAGTTTTGTTGTTTAGTACCCTAGAATATTAAAAAGAGTGCCATGAATTGGTGTACAAAACGTTAAACATTACTTTTTGGAAATAACCATTACAAAAAAAAAAGAAAAAAAAGTTTTTGGGTACTTAGTAGTTGTTTGTTTACTGAGGGAGCTTGACGTGAAATGTCACAATTTGAGGTAATAATATTTTATAGTTATAATACAGTTTTGCTTACATTTATTATACTACATGTTTCTGGCATCACTAGTAATAAATTCAAAATAAGAACTTGAACAATGTGTGCCTTTAAAAAAAAACATAACCGATTTGGATTTGCATTTTTTTATTTTCATCAACAAAATTTCATTAAAAAATGATTTTACCAAATGTGTCACGATTTGAAATGTAAAATAATACAAGTTTTGCAATTTATTATAATACATTTTCCTGAGGGAAATTTGGAATGCTATTATAGGGTAATATACAAACTCAGTACAAACCCTATACAGTATAGGCCTACATATATTCAAACTGTTTATAGGCATGACTCAATGTAGAGTTATTTATTGAGTAGTTGTGTCACATTTTTCTTGTGTTGGTGAAAGTCTTAGCCTGTTAACAAAATGGCTATTCTCTATTTTCACATTAGTATACAAACCATGCATTTGTAATTTATGCTCTTTGCTTCAGTCACTTCAAAGAATGCTGTAATTGAGGGCTTTAGCTCGAACCTTGGCCCCCCGAACCCTATCTCTTTCTCGCCGTAATTGGCCCCGCTGGACCACCACAGGAGTCAATCACTCGCTGGTGCATACATATACACAGGCTGGTGGTGCTGGCTTCATTGAGAGATATTTGTTCCTTAAGCAGTGCTTTCCTCTGGCCCAATCTGCTCTATTATTCATGCTGAAAAACAGCGGAGTGGAAGCATTCGCAGCCACAGCGATGCCATATTTACCAGGCTGATTAGATTAAATGAGCACCCGTTGGTTGCTGGAGCGTTCGAGATCGATGTGCACGTCTGCTAGTGTCTGTACATGGGCTTAGCAGCAGCCAAACTACATCTGACAAAGTGGAAACAAATAAAGAAGGAAGGAAAGGATTTTGTTTTCCTCTTGGTGAGGCACTTAGGGGGGTCTGAAAGCACACAGCGAGTGGGACACACACACACACACTCACACACACACGTAGTATACAGCCCCTTTCACACAGAGATTCCGGAAAATATACGAATAAAGTGACCCGGGATTTGACCCGGGTTCGTTTGATTTTGCTTCATTCACACTGCCAGTGATTTGCCGGAATCAGAGAGCGCGTTCACACACAACCCGTGTATGTTCCGGAAAGACGCGTGACGTTGGATGTGACGGGTCTCTACTTCAGTCCAGTTTGCAGACATTTTTTCGTTCTTTCTTGTATCGATGACGAACACAAACTTTCTTCTAGAGTAACTGAGTCGCACGATAACTACGTCATTGCAAAGGCTCGTGAATCATCACTACGACACACCCCTTATACGGCATTGGTTCTGGCTTTTGTTCACACAGCGCGCGTTCCGGGTCTGAACATGGCAATGTTATAGGTCCCCAACCCGGCATCGATCCCGGCATCAATCCCGGGTCGTGTTTGCGTTCACACAGAAGGCACTCTGGCAATTTGCCGGGTTCAAATCGCTGTGTGAAAGGGGCTTAAGACTGTTTCTATTTCAATCCCACAGCTCTGAAAATATAATGTTTTATTTGTATTTGTTTGTCTCTCTCTTTCTAATCTCATTAACATCATCATATTTTCTGCCTGTATATGTCTATCCATCTGTCTGGCTCTTTATTCATCCATATGGGTATATGTGCCTCTTTATCTGTCTTTTCGTCCATCTGTTTGACTGTCTCTCGCTGTTTGTCTTTCTAGCTGTTTATCTATCCATATTGCTGTCTGTCTTCCTTTTCTGTCTATCTTTCTAGGTGTCTAACTATTTCTATAGCCGTCTCTCTATCCAATTGTCAGGCCTGTCTGTCTGTCTGTCTATTTGTCTAGCTGTATCTGTCTATCTATTTGTCTAGCTGTATCATTCCATTTCTGTATCTGTTTGTATCTGGCTCGCCGTTTATCTGATCAGATCCATATGTCCTGTCTGTCTCTCACTCTCTCCCTATCCATCTATCTTTAAGTTTTAGTCTTCAAAGGAGACCTCTAAAAGATCGTGTCTTTCTCCGAATTCTCCATCATGTTTATCTGTCTGCCGAAAAACTCTGATTGGCTGCTATCATGGAGAATTTTGATGATTATTGGATTACGGCTCCCTGTCACTCTGCCCTATTTCACACCCAGCATGGGCCCCTTCTGTTGCCAAGTTCAAGACGTGGTCTTCTGGATAACAGAACCCACAGCATCTCGAGCATCTCAATAGGGCACTGTCCCAGCGGGAGAGACAGACATGCCTTGTTCTCCAATGTCTGCATTAACAATGAGCCCTGGCCCAAAATCCATCTGTGGAGGTGAGCCCTGCTCCTGGAGCGTATAATGAGGGGTGGACACTTTGAAGCTTGTGAGGGTACTGTTCCTGCCCTTACTCAAAAATTTGCCTGTCGTGAATGCAATATTCTATGATAACAGGAAGGAGATGGTGTGGATAAGTGCAGTGTAGAGTGTTGTAATGAGGGAACATGAGCCGGCTAGGAACTTTCAAAGTAAATTTGTAAAGCGTGAGCATTTTGACAAGAACGGAAATATCGGAAGAGATCCTTCAGATTCTGAATAGGCAGAAACAGGAAGCTGTGGAAGCTGACAATTACAGTGAATCATCACCACGACAGATTTACCATAGTAGCTCCAAAACACAAAAAAAGTAGGCAGCTACCTTCTAAGGCCCCGTCCACACTACTGCGTTTTCGTTTAAAAACGGAGAATTAAAACGAATACGATCTCCGTCCACACCAGCGTTTTATCTGCGTATTAGAATTGATCTCCGTCCACATTAAAACGCCTGAAAACGCGGGTGCCGATGTAAACAGTGTAACGAATCACACAATAATAATATACACAAAATGTATTTAAGGGGGGCCGGAAGGCCAATTTAGCTCAAAAGGAATGATTCATCGATTTGCAATGAATCTTGACCGAATCACTATGGAACCGAGCAAATGACTCGTTTAGAGTTCATTTGAACGGGCCGTAATTATAACCTTGGCAACAGATATAAATATCCAATCTATAGTGAAACACTATGTATTAGCAAGGTAACTTTAGATCGACAGTACAAGACATTAAATGTGCAAGCACAACACAAGGCAAATATCTTTTCAAATATATTGACGACTTTATTAACTATTCTAAACACATAAAACTAAGGTTTAAACACAATCACACACACACATTCATACAAGGCGCAGAGGAAGAGAGAGAAAGAGTGAGTTTTCAGAGTGAGATGCAGTTTGTAAGACATGACCTGAACGAACCACCAAGCATTAATTTAAACCTTCGTTTCTTAGACAGGTTATTCAATTTACATTAACGCACCAGTTCAGTTAGAGTCTGGAGTAAGTTACTTGCTTGTCTTTGCGTTGCTTAGGGAATTCCCTTTTTGCGGTGCTTCGTCGAAGGGGTTTCCCGGCCGGGTCCGTGTGGCTGGTTGTCTTTGAAGTGCCTGGATGGAAGTTTCTGAACAGCCGGTCACGTGTGATTGGCAGGCGAATAAGAGTCTTTACAGTTCAAAGCGCGTTGCAGGAGAGACGTTTAAACGAACTTCGCAGCAACTTAACTTTGAATCGAGACTTTTACGAAAAAGAAAATAAAGGAAGAAATGAAAGTAAGACGAGTTAGATGGCTTGAATGAGCTGTTTTAACCCCGATCTCGATGGGTTATTTGTCTGCTGGTCTAATTTGGTCTGGTCGATGTAGAAGCGTGCGAACACGCTCTTTGTTGTTTTCAGAGAGAAGCACGAACAGGAACACTCTCTTGCTGTTGCTAGAGAGAGGTACAAACTTGATTCAACACCGAACCGAACTCAAAACCGAACGGCAACCCCGAACTGCTCTCTGAACCGAATTTCTTTCTTTTTTCTAACTCCTTTGTTCGGGTCTTTAACTTAAAAGTTAGTCCAACCTCTTTTGGAGAATTCTGACCAATGAGACAATGGCATCATTTTAGGAGGTGGATCGAGTTCCTACTTATCGTTATCTGGGATCTGCTTGGGTTCCAGCACTTAGCAGAGAACAAGAGACCCCAGTTTAAACATTATAGATTATTATAATCATACAAAACATTTTACACAGATTTCAAACAAGCCACCTTTTGAATTAAGGGCATACGATTCTTTTGATTGCAAGCACGATACTCTTTCATCCATACACACAGTTATATCACAATTACATGATTTATATGTGATCTAAGCATAATACAAACATGAATTGTAGGAACAACAAGAATTATGATGTTTGATTATAAGTCCACTGAGCATTGTTCTGCGTGAGTTTTAATGATATGTGATATGTAATATGTATTTGATATGTAAAGTCTGTGTAAGTCTCTCACGTTCCATGAAAGCGTGGTCTGTTTTACATCGCTGTCCTGCTCAGCAATGGTGATGCTGAGGGAGGTCAAAGGTTGTCAGGCCCCTTGGTGGTCAGGCCTCGTTTCACCATTTTTGAGCAGCTTTGTCTGGCTTAAGGATGAAAACAGTGACACGTTCTTCCTGTTTAGGCTTATCTCTGGGGCCATAAAAGTCTTCTCTGGGGGGTTTTCTAGACAATTTGGAGCCAGTCTTGTGACTTTGGAATGTGGTATTCAGATCCGAAATGCTGAATCACATTTGAATGAATCCCATGAGAGATTAGAAAGATTAATTTGTGTTTGGTTCATCCTTAAAGTCTCTACAACAGGAAACGGATTGACATTTGATGGGTGGCTGACGAATCAGGGAAGGATACGTCATGACTGATGACACCCAATCATAGAGCCGAGCGTGAGCCTCTGCGTCATCGTTTCTAAAGTCCTCCGTTTTGTCCCGTCTTCACTAAAACGCCCTCCGGAGATTCAAAACGCAAAACGGAGCTGCAGCGTTTCTAAACTTCTCCGTTTTAGGTCTTCGTTTTTTCCGTTTTAGCCTGGACGGGAGGTGCAAACGTAGCAAAAGGTCTCCGTTTTTAAACGAAAACGCAGTAGTGTGGACGGGGCCTTAACTATTGTAACTGGCTAGTTTGGAACGCTGTATAGGCAGTAGCTTTGTGTGCACCATCACATAGATTTCAATAGTTTGATGCTAGCGTGTGCTGACGGCGCTACTCTTTAAATTTAGACTATTTTGATAAACAAATAACTGCAAAAGAGTGGAAAATTACCCTGCATGTGTTTCCAAACTGCTTGACAATCATAGTTCTGGCCTCCACTACTTCGTTTCACTCCTACTTTTACAAATTGGCCTGTTGATTCTCTGAAAGGTCTATGACCATTTTTGACCATCAGAAAAATTGTGAATTGCACTCATGCAGAGAACAATCCTGCACGCTATCTGGACAGCACGGTGCAGAAATATTTTGAGTGAAATTTGAAGACCTTGCTGAAAATATATTGACTGCTGTAAATGTTGTTTATAACTGCATACGCATCCAGCGGAGGGGTTTGGGTGTGAGAGACCACATTGTGAATTTTGTTGCTAGATTAAAAGGCAGAATGTTGGGATTGCGTTTTTTTGGGTGACACATTCGGCTCTGACTACAGGTGTGCTTTCTAATTCTCTTTTTGTTTCTGCCTCTTCCTCTTGGCTGCCTGCGGGATCAATTATCCTTCCCACTCACATACTGGAGAAGTCCAGACACCAGAAATGGGTTATATTGGGTTTCAGCAGTTATTGCCTCAACTGACAATGCTTTAATCAATGTGTTTTTGTGCACGTGTGCGTATTTGCTCTGAGATGGCCAAGCTGATAAATAATAGACGGCCAACCTGCAAATAATGCCAGATGGTCTATTCAATGACGATATACCTCAGTCTATTTAAGTCGATATAAGCAGGGTTCTAGGGGACTTTCTCTAAATTGGTTAATAAATACGTGGGAGGCTTGCTGTAATTGACCGGTCAGTATGATTTGTGTGTTAATTGCTGATTGTCTGAGTCAGCTGCTGTTACTGGTTAGTTGGAGCGTGGGTCACGCTCTGCAATTGGCCAGTCGCTATGTGGGATGTGTGCTCTAATTGGCTTGTCTGGTTGTGTGGGCTTGCTTCTAATTGGCTAGTTTGATTTCTTGCAATGACCTGGTTTTCAGGGCTCAGCATTAAATGAATAGAATTATTTATTTATGCCCTAGCAAACACTTGCAACACTCTAGCAACCACCCTTACCAACATAGCATTCTTCAGATAATATAACATTTTAGTTGAATCATTAGCTTTCAAAACTCATGGCTTTTTAACATAAATAGGTTCTCATACTTAATCAGACTGACATTTGTCCGAATAACCATTTGACTGGAAAATATCCTGATTTTGTGCGATGGCAGATTTTCACCGAACATCACATTTTAAGGATTTGTTAAGTGTGTTCAGCTGTAATAATTTTTAAGTGCACTTATCTGCTATCATTGCCTCTAAATCAGCGTGAAACTATGTAAATTAGATTGGAATAGGAGAAAGTATATACGTAAATAATTTCTGGAAAGTTCTACAATCCTTAACTCCTTGTCAGTCATAATGAGCCCCATTCTGACCAGTTTTTTTTTTTCTAAAGCAAAGTGAAATGAAATAGGGTGAAGAGGAAGTGTTCAAGTCAGTCTTCTATGCTCATCTGCGTCATGCGAGAATGGGAGGGTGATGGAATAAAAGAATAGCCATGGCCTGAGGGAAGGTTTCTTTAAACAGACAAAATGAAAATTCTGTCATCATTTACATGTCATCATCAAGGTGTTTCAAAACTGTATGAATTTCTTTCTTCTGCTGAACACACGAGAAGATATTTTGAAGAATGACGGTAACCAAACAGTTGATCACATAGACTTTCATAGTATTTTTTCCACATACTATGGAAGTCAATGGGGCCCATCAACTGTCTGGTTACACATATTCTTTAAAATATATTCTTTTATATTCAGCAGAAGAAAGAAATACAGTTTTGGAACAACTTGAGGGTGAGTAAACGATGACCGAATTTTCATTTTTGATTGAACTATCCCTTTAAGTGCAGCCTTGACCAATCAGGTTCGACTCTCAGAACAATAAAAGCATACTGTATGTGAGGAAGAGGGAACAGATTCTGCTTTCAGTAAGTCTCAAAAGTTTCCTTAATCATACATATGCTGTTTTTATTGTCTGTTTAGCAGGACTGTTGTTTCGGGAATTATCCATATTAAAAAGATAGTTCATTTAAACAGGAAAATCTGTAAAAGGGTATTTTTGTTTATTTATTATATATATATTAATTTTGTAACTAAACAAACTGATGTACCCTTCTTAAGACAACTGATTCAATTCCCAAGACCAGTTTCCAGCTTTTTTTCCGCCGTTGTAATGACTCTCAATAAGATATTATCTTATCTTTTAGTGTCTTGGACTTAATAGTATGACAGTATGATGAAGGGCTCTGTACAGTTGTTCTTGTTCTCCTCTCGTGGGCAACCACACTCCCCGTTTATGTTTTTCAATTAGCACCTCATCAGTGTCATGGTGTCCTTACGCATGCTGTCTGTCTGCTGTCACTGTCTCTCTGACAGCTCTGACTGCGTGACTCCAGTGTGACTGCACGTTTGCTTATGCAGAGCCTGTCAACAGTCACACTCACTTCACACAAAGGCAAGAGGAGAGATATGACAGTAAACTCTGAGGTGTCCTTTCATATGCTGTGTTTTGAAACTCATGTTTGTGACACGACTGGAAAAACTCATCACAAAATCCTCGCTGAGTTCCTTTGTTTCTTTTTTCTTTCGGTAATGGGTTATTTTCATTCCAGGCAGAGTGATGTCGGAGCGTGACTGTGTGTTTGCCAGGGCCGCTTGGACTGCGGGCCGGATCAAACCTTGTTTATTCGGGTCTGAAAGTCTCCTGACAGGTTGCGATTCTCTTTGTGTCACTTTGACAGGGTTGTGCTCCACCAGCTGTTCAGGGCGACAGGTCTTTGATTCTCAGTGCCACATAGCACTCACAATCAGATAAACTACACTACCCACAACCTCTCTGTGGGTCAACTAGACTCACGGTTCTGGCTAATTACCTTTCAAACACAGGGGGAAATAAAGGAACAAAAAACCCTCATAACAGACACATACATCACTACTGACACAAACAAAAATTACTATGGAACTACCATGTTATTTTATGGGCATGTTTCTCCAAAAAATAAAAATAAATATAGCTGCGAGCAGCGATTACGGGCCCAAGCCGGTGGCACCGCAACCCCGGTGCCTTTAGTTACCTAAAGGCACCGGGGTGGCGGTACCACCGGCTTTGGCCCTTCATCGCTGCTCGCAGCTATATTTATATATATATATATATATATATATATATAAAGCCGGTGGCACCGCCACCCTGGTGCCTTTAGGGTTATTGTGCACGACGTGCAAAAACGTAACCCTGCTTTGACTGTCGAAAAGAAGTGTGCTGTAGAGCTTGTATCAGTGTGGGCTCTGCAAAAGTGTGCATTGAGGGCACATGTCAACCACAAAGTATGCGAGAGCAACCTTCTGAAAGGTCAGGTCTACATCCAGGTCTACATCTGCCGTGTGTTTACATCATAGTAGTGAAGTTTGAAGCAATCAGCTGATTTCAAAGCTTTTTGAAAGTGACAGACTTCCTGCTGCCAGTTGGTGGCGCTATAACCGGGGTGGCGGTGCCGCCGGCTTTGGCCCTTTCATCGCTGCTCGCAGCTATATTTATATATATACACACACACACACACACACACACACACACATATATATATATATATATATATACATATATATATATTGTTTTTTTAAGAGACAAGACAGAATATTACTTGCCTGATCTGATTAGAAAAATAGTGTTTGTGTGTGTGTGTGTGTGTGTGTGTGTGTGTGTGTGTGTGTGTGTGTGTGTGTGTGTTTGTGTGTGTGTGTGTGTGTGTGGCGTAATTGAACAATGTAGACATAAAAACATACTCCGTCCTTTTGTTCATACAGGACATTATTCAAACTGCAAAGTGTTTACTTATATTTGTGTACACTTGCAATAAAACACAACATTGTGCTTTTGTCAAGCTATAAACTCTTGTCAAACTGTAAACTACAACTGTCACCCAACCAAAATCTCTTACACACACACACACACACACACACAGTTTAAAAGCAAAAAATATCAAACAATCCTATTTAAAAACAGTCTGTGGGAGCCATCTTTTGGACATTCATCATATCGCATTGGTTTTCATTTCTTGTCATCAAACAGAGCCCTAATCTGTTTATTTTTTCAGTTACACATTCTACATTGATTAAAAAAGAAAAATCAAATGTGTTTTTATTTTATACAGAAATAAATAATCTATCATTCAGATGAGAATAAAGTTAGTGTTAGTTCAAATTTTAAGGAAAACAAATATATGATCTGAAATATAGCACATTCATTTAAAATTCATTCAGGTTCAATTACCAAACATACAATCTTAATGTAATTTAAAGCAAACAATACATTTAAAATATATGGGTTGTATGACTATTTTTTAATATAAAAAGATATATATCCAAAAAGACAAGGCCTAAAGTTTAACAAGGGTTAAACTCTTATCACTGTAACAGACACAATCACACACACAATCACACACACACACACACACACAAGTCAAATCACTTACATTTTACATGCAATATTGACTTTTTTTCTGTTTCAGCAGCGAAAATAGTTAAACAAAGATCACAGCAGAACCATCGCGCATCTCACAGCAACGCGTTCTCATTACTGAATGATTCAGCATTTTGAACGAATCGGTTGACTCAAAGATTCAATGACCAATCAATCCATAAACATCTATCTCATTCATGAATGACTCAGTCGTTCAAACGAATGAATCAATGACTCGCTCATTAAGACGGTCGCCTGGCGACACCTAATGACGGTTTAGTGTTATGTTTAAAAGTATCATTCTTTCCAACGATTGTTAATTAACTCATATTTGAAACATAAGCTATATTTATATATATACATACATATACACACACATACACAAAAATAAAATAAAAACACATTTGAAACGTGTTTGCTTACTAAATTGTGAGCTGAACGAAAGTTGCAGCAAATATCAGCAACAGGAGTCAAATTTCATTAATCACGAGAGTGAAGAGCTGACTGAAAAGATGATGATGGAATAGGCTATTTTATGTAAAAACGCCTATTTAAGCGAATCTGTCATTGTACTCTTTTATTGTTGTGTTTTCCGTGAAAAATAATAGACTATTGAACTCACAATTCAAGCAATCGGCCCCCGAAATTGCACTAATTTTAGTGACACTAAAAAGTATGCGGCTGCACTGGCATTCATAATGGTGCGCGTCCATGGCGACGAGCGAGCAGAACAGAGCGAACGTTTAGTTAATTTCTACTTCCATAGGAATTCATTCGAGCGCCACCATTTCAATGTCTGTGCGGACGTCCATATTATACTTTCGCTTTCAAGTTAGTGTTTTTAAACCCCCCAGCGGGAGGTTTACACAATTGGTTTACACAATCACACGTTGATTAACCGGTGGGAAAATATTCCCATAGTAACATCCCTAATATATAAATATTTATAAATTCAATAGGCCTACCTGATTTTGAACACAAGAGGGCAGTATAGCACTATATATGATTTGGATTATTATTATTTTTGACTAAACAACCATTCTGGCTGTTTTTAAACTTAAAAATAATTCTTAAATTGAAAAAAAGGAATAAAATGGGTTTAGTTCTAATATTTGTATAATTTTATATAAAAATAAATGGTGTATAATTACATTTTAGAAAGATATGAGACATGCCCTGATTCTTTTTTTGACATTACTTGAATCCCTCAACCATAGCAAAACCGTTTGAGATATTCAATATCTGTTCACAATTTAGCATCTTCAATGTATTTTCATCATGTTGAAAAAGTTTGGCATGAATAAAATAAACTACTTAGGAGGAGTAGCTAAAAACTCAGAATCTGAAATCCACATTCAAACCAAAATATCTGACTTCCTGTTGGTCGTAGCTAATTACGGTAAATTAGAAAGTTGTCCGGCTCGAAGAGTACAATATACATATCGAGTTTTGTTACTGTAGATAAAACTAACCCCCCCACTTTTGTCAAAAGCATTTAGAAAGTGACACACTTCCTGCTGCCAGTTGGTGGCGCTATAACTTTGACTCACAATAGTCACATCCATGTGATCGGCCTCTTACAGCGATCACACTGCTGAAGTTTCATCAAGATCAGTTAATGTATGCAGAAGTTATAACGCACTTCTTGTTTGTTGTTTCTCGCCATAAATTCGTTTCCTCGCCACGGCCAAACCGTTCGAGATATCAAAAATCCCCTCGCAAACTTTCATCCTCAATGTCTTGACTTCATGCTGACCGAGTTTCGTGCCGTTTGTTTGAATTCTCTAGGAGGAGTATTTCACATTCCATTGCGTGTGTTTTACCAACAACCCTAAATAGCCGACTTCCTGTTGGGCTGGGGTAAAAAGTAAGAGTGTGAAGTATATATGAAACGAGGAGATCTACATGTGTACCGAGTTTCATATTATTACATGCAAGCGTGTTTGATTTATGGACCATGTTTTCGGACCCCGTTCCAGGGGGCGCTGTCGAGCCCCCCTGCCACGCCCGGGTACCATCTTCAGCCCGGCCCTGATGGCCGCGGGTTCTGACATGTGTGCAAAGTTTCAGGAGTTTTTGAGCATGTTAAGGCCTCCAAAAGTGTCCAAAAGGTAGCAGAAAAATAATAATAATAATAATAATAATAATAATAATAAATATAGCTGCGAGCAGCGATTACGGGCCCAAGCCGGTGGCACCGCAACCCCGGTGCCTTTAGTTACCTAAAGGCACCGGGGTGGCGGTACCACCGGCTTTGGCCCTTCATCACTGCTCGCAGCTATATTTATATATATATATATATATATATATATATATATATATATATATATATATATATATATAAAGCCGGTGGCACCGCCACCCTGGTGCCTTTAGGGTTATTGTGCACGACGTGCAAAAACGTAACCCTGCTTTGACTGTCGAAAAGAAGTGTGCTGTAGAGCTTGTATCAGTGTGGGCTCTGCAAAAGTGTGCATTGAGGGCACATATCAACCACAAAGTATGCGAGAGCAACCTTCTGAAAGGTCAGGTCTACATCCAGGTCTACATCTGCCGTGTGTTTACATCATAGTAGTGAAGTTTGAAGCAATCAGGTGATTTCAAAGCTTTTTGAAAGTGACAGACTTCCTGCTGCCAGTTGGTGGCGCTATAACCGGGGTGGCGGTGCCGCCGGCTTTGGCCCTTTCATCGCTGCTCGCAGCTATATTTATATATATACACACACAAACACACACACACACACACACACACATATATATATATATATATATATATATATATATATATATATATATATACATAAATATATATATATTGTTTTTTTAAGAGACAAGACAGAATATTACTTGCCTGATCTGATTAGAAAAATAGTGTTTGTGTGTGTGTGTGTGTGTGTGTGTGTGTGTGTGTGTGTGTGTGTGTGTGTGTGTGTGTGTGTGTGTGTGTGTGTGTGTGTGGCGTAATTGAACAATGTAGACATAAAAACATAC